>NW_015660895.1:193231-211457 GCF_001515625.1 Sinocyclocheilus rhinocerous
ATTTTAATGTAAACCAGTAAATTCAACAATTCACACTGCTATTAAAATCTGTTTTGTACCTTTAACATACTGACAACCACCATAATAATGCAGTTGGTAAAAGAGAAAGCCACATGAAGAATCAAAGCTCATCACAAGTAGCTTCGCCACAAGCAGAAGTATATACTAATATATAGAAGGTGCAGAGAGTCATTCATGCAAACACAAAACACCATCATGGTAACACACATGATACTTAAATAATGCATTAAACTTTCATTAAACAACAGAAGATGTAACATAAAGCCCAAATATACATAACTAATAACAAAAACTATTAAAAAAACATGATTATTTAAACAAAATACTTTCAAATGTGGAGTGTCATGCAGGGAATTCTGGGAATATCAGTTTACAGGTTTTTTGTTTATTTGTTATTTTTACTTCTAAAAACTGTAAAATTAACAGCCTTTTACTGTAAAATTATATGAAATGTCTGGTTGGATATTTTACAGTTTCTCCCTGTATATAGTACGGGAACTTACTGTTAACCTATTAACAGTTTTTTTCCGTAGCGTTTTTACAAAATTTTACAGTTAAAATTACACTTATTTTTTACAGTGTACCCTGCTGATGATGAAATACATGTTACGCACAATGGAGGCATTTGATAGTGTGTGCATATAAAAACAAAGTATACTTAGTAATACTTATTCTTTAAATGAGGTTCTATTTAAAATTTAAAAAAAAAAAGACTTTTTATAAATACTTTGGTTAAAAAAAACACACTAGAAGTGAGAATATTTGGGTTTAAGTTTCCCACTCCCAACCTCATGTTTCATTCCAGATAATAGGCTACTGAAATCAGAATTTTCTCATATCTAATTAAGAATAACTAATGGAATATTGATTTAGCCGCAACCACCTTGGGAATGATGTCAAACTGAAGACAGTCTTGATCTGCTTCGATTTGACAAGATACTGGGGAACTGGGGAGCATCTTCAGTGGTTACTTTCAAGAAGGAGGTTTGCAAATTCCAAATTCTGAATTATCTGGAACGGATTATTAGATCCAGAAAATGCTTTTCCCTTTATGTGCAGTATGCATCAGCAGGTTGGTGAGCGGCCTGTGGGCGTGTCCTGGGGCTGACTGTGCTCAGCCTTTATTACTCATGTCTGTATGGCGTTTGAGTCATAGTTTAGTCCAGTATTATGGCATCGCATCCGTCTAAGACACGCAGCTGATGTCGTGCCTCCCTGTCCTATAAACCCACGTTTTATGGACTGTCCGGTAAACTTGTGATCGAGTGTCATCCAACCTGCCCTACTTTTTAACAAATGGCCGTAATGGATCGATACATTACGATCTATATTTGATAATAAAATTGTGACTTAACTTTATTACATAAAAAAATAAACATCAATCAAATGGATGCCAACATCGCATACAACTCCATAAAACTCTTCCATATCTACAACTAGCACTAGAAGTCAAGCACCTCGGTTTGATACTCGGAATGTTAAGAATGAATTTAGAGCATTTCACAACTCCCAAAGTCAACAACTTTTAGATAGACTGAGACTTAAATAATAAGTCAATAATTAATCGAATCGAAGCACAACAATACTTCTCAACTAATGTGTCATTTTTACTGTCTGAGCGTAACATCCCATGTATTCAACTTCAAATGATTAATAAACAAATAACGTTGAGTCTGGCAGCGCCTGCGATCAAAGAAGCTGTCGGCCAAGCTCGTAACAAAATGTAGCAAAAATCTACGCAGTTCAAATCAATACACACATTGGCGAAAATATAACAATAAACGGTGCAAAACGCTCACCTTTAGAACAGATTATTCCAACTGGAATGGAATGTCCGACGCCAGTTCTGTAGTATTCACGGAAACTAAATGTTAAAAGTTAACTGTCCGCGTCTCGGGTTGAACTCCAAACACCGGTCAGGTTTCAATCACCGTAAAAAGGCAAAAGCTGAGCCTTCTTCCCCTTCAAATGTCTAATGCAGTCTTTCATTCGACACGGTGCAGGTGAACAGCTCTAGTCCGCTTCCTGCTTCTTTCAGCAGACTGAGAGAAACAAGCGAGCGATCGCTCGATTTTCCCCCCGTTTGCTATGTACACCCTCCCTTTCCACACGTAACCGCTATTTTGTCGACAGTCCACAAACACCCGAACTTCTGAGCCGTGATTTCACCCGGAAATAGACAGAATGTGATGCGATGACAGTATACGCAGTCGAGAATGTGTTAAATGTCGTGTAAATATCTCCACGCAGACTAGGCCCGGTGAACTGCGTGACTCTCACCCCACTAACGCATTCCACTGGGATGAGGGTGCACTGGATACCTGCTCCACTTCTTCCCTTAACAACAAACTTTGATTTGTTACGATTTCAGCCGTTTTGGATGTTTGTTTTCCAGTATTATTTCGTTATTATTTAATTTAACTCATATAGTGTACTTTGTAACTTAATAATAATAATGATGAGGGGATTTATGGGGAAATTAGAAAATTAAACCGAAGTTTCACTCGAATGATTTAACGAGCGAATTTTCTTAATCCTTGCTGTATTCTTCCATAATCAAGTTCCTTAAAAAGGACTTGTTACGCTTGACGTTTCGCTTGTATTTCTTTGGGATTTGCTGACCTCTAGTGGTGATAGCGGATATATTGCAAATTAGCATCTAAGCGTGTAATTTTGGGCTGGAAAATTTATTTTAATATTCACCCTTCCGTTGTTCTAAACCTGCATGACTTTTTAATGTGTAATATAAAGGCTGATAGGTAAAATGGCAGCGCCAATGACCATTCATTTATTTCTTCAGCCGTTTTGTTTGTTTTCCAGTATTATTTCGTTATTATTTAATTTAACTCATATAGTGTACTTTGTAACTTAATAATAATAATAATGATGAGGGGATTTATGGGGAAATTCGAAAATTAAACCGAAGTTTCACTCGAATGATTTAACGAGCGAATTTTCTTAATCCTTGCTGTATTCTTCCATAATCAAGTTCCTTAAAAAGGACTTGTTACGCTTGACGTTTCGCTTGTATTTCTTTGGGATTTGCTGACCTCTAGTGGTGATAGCGGATATATTGCAAATTAGCATCTAAGCGTGTAATTTTGGGCTGGAAAATTTATTTTAATATTCACCCTTCCGTTGTTCTAAACCTGCATGACTTTTTAATGTGTAATATAAAGGCTGATAGGTAAAATGGCAGCGCCAATGACCATTCATTTATTTCTTAGCGTATCTAATTTGGCAAAATTGACAGAATAAGAATGAAAAGAAAGGAAAAAAAATAAAAAGAGCAAAAAAATCCACAGAAAAGGTATTGGTAGCTTTTCACCAGCCAGGGCATTATCTGTTAAATTTACAGACATTTAATTTAACCCTAAAACACAATACAATGCAATACTTTATTTAAAGCGCAGGGAAAACACCGGTGAAAAATAAGTGCTGAAAATGTCTTTTTATAAGCACAGTACATTGGACGCTATATTTTTGACCCCATATTTACCCTTACTGCATGGCCTACAGAATAGCTCGCCATTACTAGAGAGAAAAACTCTTTTCCTCATAAGAGCAGGATGACATTGAAAGGATTAGGGCAAAGAGAAGTGCTGTAATTCTGAATGTTTATTGTGAAAAAAATAAAATGTATGAATTTGTGTAAAATTTTCATAATGAAATTATGTTATTAAATAGTTGCCTGTATTCAAAAACAACTTTTTCAAATTTACAGGATCAGTATTTTACCGTGTTTTCTTTTACGTTCTCCTATTAGAAGACATACTTTCTCATTGTGCTTTCCAGGTGTTTGGGCCAACTAAGGTCTTTATAGTTTGCAGTAATAGATCCTTACTGGTTATAATGGGGGTTCTGGTGCTGCAGTCATTTAAATTCAGCAGACTGCCTTACTGATGCACTTACTGTTGGTCATGTTTCAGTTAGAAATGATCAGATCTAAATTTCCTGATAAGCATTTCCAAGCCTTTCCTAAACATTCTCCAGTCATTCCTGTGGTGAGCAGAGGCAGAAATAGGACTGGTGGAGGAGATCAAGTTTCAAAGCACAAATTCTCTTTCAGTCATCCCACAGATGACTCCATACATGTGGAACTGTGTGTGTGTGTGTGTATATATATATATATACACATGAAGGAATGTGTTTGGTATTTATTTAGGGAATGATGAGATGTATTATTATTATTTGCAACCGAGTTGTTCATGTCTGAAAGGTGCATTTTATGTGAATGTTTTAGGTTAAAATGTGCCACATATTGGCTGATATTAAATGGCCGGACCCACAAGCAGCATGCTTCCATTATTCACCCATTCCATTCTTATTTCATTAAACATTCTGTTAACGGGATCCAAACCAGCCCTAACTCCTAATCTTATCAGCTGTAACTAGACACACATGACACTTGAAAGGAGCCCCCATGCCTAGGCGTATAATTATAGGTATCGTAAAATAATCTTTTATTTTTATTTTTTTATTGTGAACCTTGGCCAAGAGGTATGTAATTGTTTGAAAGGGCATTTTTTTTGCTTCTAAATTAGATTACAAACCTTTAAGATCTCAACTGCAGAAAGGGCTGTGCTGAGGTGGTAAACTAGGTGGGTAGATGGAGGCTATTAAAAGACTAATGTCTTTATTTAAAGGGATCGTTGCCCAAAAATCATCATTTACTCACCCTCAATTGACTAAAAACCTGTAGGAATTTCTTTCTTCTGCTGAACACAAAACATGTTTTGAAGAATGTAAGTAATAGCCAAACAGTTTCTGGTCCCCATTAACTTGTTTCATTATTATTATTATTATTTTCTTTTATGCAGGTCAATGGGGACCAGCAACTGTTGGTTACCTACATTCTTCAAAATATGTGACCCTGGAGCACAAAACCAGTCATAAGTAGCACATGTATATTTGTAGCAATAGCCAAAAATACACTGTATGGGTCAAAATTATAGATTTTTCTTTTATGCCAAAAATCATTAGGATATTAAGTAAAGATCAAGCTCCATGAAGATATTTTGTACATTTCCTACTGTAAATATATCAAAACTTAATTTTTGATTAGTAATATGCATTGCTAAAGACTTCATTTGGACAACTTTAAAGGCGATTTTCTCAATATTTAGATTTTTTTGCACCCTCAGATTCCAGATTTTCAAATAGTTGTATCTCGACCAAATATTGTCCTATTTTTTTTTTTTTGCACCCTCAGATTCCAGATTTTCAAATAGCTGTATCTCGGCCAAATATTGTCCTATCCTAACAAACCATACATCAACAGAAAGCTTATTTATTCAGCTTTCAGATGACATGCTTCAAATTCATGAATGTGTGTAACAACGTCCACTGAGGCAATCCGAATGTGAACCCAGTTTTATTGATAAATTATTTATTTATCCTTTAGTTTTCCAGGAAGGTCCCATTGAGATGAAAGGAAACCTCTTCCGGGGAGTCCTGGCCAAGATGACTGACTGTACAAAACTTTCACATAAAAAAAAAAAAAAATAAATAAATAAATTAAAAAAAAAAGTTTGTTTCTGTGAATTGTGGGACTTTCTATAGACTTCTATTACTTTTATACTGACCAAACAATATTTTCTATCCCCTAAACCTACCCCTTACAGAAAACCTGTTTGCATTGTTACACTTTCAGATAAACAATTTATTATTTTTCATAATTCTTTCCCTCGTGTCAAAAATTTCAGGTTTTACTATCCTTGTGGGGACATTTGGTCCCCACAATGTAGCATAAACAAGTACGTACACACACACACCTACCTACTTTTGTTTTGCTGTCTTGAGGACATTTCAAAGACTTCCACTGATTTTCTATCAGGTTAATTATATTTTCTATCCCCTAACCCGACATCTACCACTAAACTTACCCATCACAGAAATATGTGCAGTAGAACACTAGATCTACATCAAAACATCTTTTGGCTGATTAATAAGCCTTTTTTAACTAGTGAGGACGAGTCAAATGTCCTCACTAGTGGGTTGTCATGATCTTTCACTATATAAGTGAGGACATTTAGTCCTCACAAGTATAGTTAAACCAGTACACACACACACACGACAAAATTCTATATGACCAAAGCAAAACAGTAATCATGAATCAACAAATTAATTAAAACAGCAACAAGGTTTGTTCATTACACGCTGCAATACATTTTCAAAAATATTCAAAGGAGGAATTGCTTTTAATGGAGTAATAATTTGAAAATAGTCCACAACCAAGGAGCATAGTAAGAGAAAGCTGATTTTCTGTGTTCTGAATGCACCCCAGGTACTTCTAACTAAATCCCAATTGATTATCTGGAGGAATAATCCTACGCAAGCATAAAAGACTAGTAATATAATTTGGAGGCATCGCAGCAATGCCTTTACAGTAGACAACAACAGAAGTAATTTCCTTCTTTGATTAGAAGCACGATACAAAAATAAACAGAACTAAAGCATAACATGAGCACCTGAATGTGAGAACTACACCATAAACAGACTTGACAAACTCACCAGCAGCAGGTTACAAAAAGATAGACAAGACATTAAAGAGACTGAAACATGAAGGCTATATATACACGCAAAGAATAATGACATAAGATGCACCTGGAAGTCAGCACCTCGGGCGGAATTGCAGGAGCTTCAAGAACACTTGAATGTAAGAACTAGACTTGAAGAGAACTTGACTATAACCATAAACAGACTTGACACCAAACAGCGGGTTACACAAACAAAGCTAGACAAGAGTCTAAAGGAAGCATGAGGACTAATGACATAAGACACACCTGAAAGTAATCAAGACAGTGAACCAATCAGGGCTGCGTTTCCCAAAAGAATTGTAAGCTCAAGTACATCGTAGACCCATTGAAACCAATTTCATCTTCAATTTAAGCTTAAATGCAGCCCAGAACAAGACACGTTATTCTTTACTGTTATTAATGCAATACCCTCAGGTGTAAAAATGTTAATGAGATGTTCTCTTTCCTACTCAAAAATGACTGCAGTCCTTCCTTTATTATATGTTGGTGATATTGAGATAGAAAACAAACTCTGCACTAACAAATATATATATTATATTATTAACAAAATACTTTATACATAAATGTAGATATTTTAAATCCCCTCCTTTGTTTATTGTATTTAAAATTGATCTAAAATACTTCTCAGATGCCCTTAGTAAAATGAAAAATCCAAAAGCAGTAAAACTACTTAATTTGTTTGTATTATATAATTTGTTGTAATTATGTATTTTTTATTATTTAATTTATTTTTATTTTATATTTTATGTTTCTTGGAATGTTTTATTATATGTTTTGTCTGGTGCTTAGAATGATTCTATTGTGTTGAGCCTTCCATACCAGAATCTTTTTTGTATACTAATTAATGCCAGTTTGTTGTATTCAGATTTTGTATTTAATTAAAAAAAACAAAAAAACAAGACACGTTAAGCACAGGTAGCATGTGACATGATCACATGAGAGACAGGGAATTACATAACGAAAGGCAACATGATTATGACAAACTTCAAAATAAAAGACATCAAAACACATACAAAGTCTAAAACAGATGTGCCAATGGGTAAGAAATGTTGAAAGGCTAATGGGATCATAATCCTTCTTCCTATAAGACTAATTCTGAATGTGTGTCAAGTCAATTAACATATTTAAAGATAAATATTAAAGATAAAAGAAACTAACGCTGTGATCAGCCTGAAGGTAACCTTTGATTATTGGCATCCTTTCTGTATCAACTTCTATAGAGAGATATTTGAATGTCATTGTTCTTATAAAACCAAAATTGATTGATTGATTGATTGATTAACTGACTGAAAATCTTGTGTTGACATTCATACTGTTAAATACAAATAGTATACAACTGCATGATAAAATTTGAGTGACCTTGGCTACCCGAGGTCATTCCGAGGTTCCTGCGTGATTTAGCAAGAATCTCTTGCTTTTATTATCTTCTAAAGGAAAATGACACATTACTTATTTTTAGCTGACCATTTTTGAACCTCATTACGGACATCTGCGTGTTCTTTCTAGGGTGAAGAGGTCACCCATACAAACTTTTGTGTACATTTCCCATTTGTAAACAACTGTGGCATATTATAATACACCCCAATAATAATTCTAGCATAGAGATGCTTATTTAGTGTCATCTATTGTTCATCCAAGCCAATAACAGAAAAACATCACGTAGGGTGAATCTTCACTCCATGCCCAAATGTAAAAGGAGGAAAATGATCAAATGAAACCACACATCTCCACTGACCAAATTATTTTGGATTCGGACAAAAGTCATGTGGTTCATAACAATCGCCGGATTTTGTGCAAATCAAATTTCTGGCTATTTTCCTGTGTATAGCAAATACAGCCGACCCCTCTCTCCTTTTCAATAGGCGCGGGGCGATGTGCGCGAGGGCGCTCGTGAAAACCACTGCTGTCCAGTTTAAACCTTTCCCAAGAATCCTGGGAATTCAATTGTGTACCCAAGCACTGGGAAACCGACAACCTGTGCTGTGACACCAGATCAGTCAGGTCAGCCAGCGGAGACCTCAGGACCATCATAAACCTATTCGTCAAACTGTGCGCAAAATATCATGGATTAACACACGCTCAAACTCTTCTGCTGCGCCTTTGTGCACAACTGTCAAATGCTGAGTGTTCAAATGAATAATTTGACCCCATTCGTCTTGTTAGTTTTTAATCTGTCCGCGCCAAACCCACGACCTAGTAGAATTTTAAGCCCAGACAATTTATTACACTTATTACACTGGATTTCATTTAAATATGAATACATGTAGGCCTATACTCTAAATCCACCAGAAACGATAGACATCACTGTCTGCACACAGCGATAGGCTTTTCAGCGCCTTATTAACATTTATTTTTATTTTGTATTTTCTAGCAAAAAAAAAAAAATAATAACTCAACTTTTGACGCCGTTACCGCTCACTCCGCTCCATCAATTCAACCCTGCTCCACCAGCGCGAGTGTGTCGCTCAGCTCTTTAGTAATTAGATTACCGTATTGGCCCGAATATAAGACGACCCTGATTATAAAACGACCCCCCTTTTTCCAGATGTACCTTTTGGAAAAAGGCTTTTTAAAAACCAAATCTTGTTTTTTCTCAGTAAAACACATTTTGTCTTCAATTATTTTCATATTGCATATTTTTCCTATTTTAATTTTAGTTTTGAAAGTATGGTAAAAACTGGTAAAATGTACCAACAATCACATTTTAAAAATATACACTTTTTGATATACCATAAAAAAAATACAAAAATAAAATAGCCCATCTGAATTAGGACATTTAGTCTATCCATCTAATAGTAGCCTACCAAAATCTTATTAACAGTAGAAGTGAAATCTTACTGTAGTCTTCAAATCTGGGTACTGTCTTACGTTTTAAAACAACAAAGGGAGTTTGGTGCCATCAGGCTAACGTGACAGTCACGACTCATGCAGCTGTAAGGTTTGTTTTTATTCGCGATCTTTACAACACGCATTACATTACGTATTTCATGGCACACTCGTTTTATGCGTATTTGGCGCCACCTAGTGTTGTGGGTGTATTATTGACATGTCAAAGTCTAGACCCTGAATATAAGACGACCGCGTTTTTTCAGATGTATTTCCAAGAAAAAAAGATCGTCTTATATTCGGGACAATACGGAAATTAGCAACGCCGTCTTACCTACACTCACCCAGCGATAGTGGACACGTGAACAGCAGCCTCATTCAAAACCTCCAAGGGTGACATACTTTTATTAATGTCTTATTTACTTTCACTTAATATTAATTTAACATTCGAATGGATAAATTAATTTAATACATAAAGCACAATGATGGATAGAGTGGATAGTTGCTACAATCAAAGTAGGCCTAGTATCATGTACGCAACTGAAATTCGTAGGAAATGGAAATGCTATGGGTAAGGTAAAAGGGTAATGACGCGTTTTTTTTATTAGCAAGATATAACAGGCTTTTAATCAATTTGTGCTTAACGATATATTAGCCTACACAATAAGGCCTATATACTGCTTCGTGGGGGTTCATGTTTCTCCCATTTTTTATCGGACTGCATAGTGCAGAATACCCAAAGTTGTTTTGTAAATTTGTTTGTACCAGACTACGTCCACACAAATGTGTAATTAATTATTTTATTTTAATTAATTAATTAATTATTGGTTTAAACAAACATAGAAGCAATATTAATGAATGTTTTCTACTTTTGTCATGTGATAGCCATCATATGTGATAGAGATGCCAAGCCTGAAACAACATAAACTACCAAATTTTGCTACAAGTTTGATTGCAACATATAATCATTGCTGTTAATAGTGTTCATCGTCTGTTTGATTACGTCATTAACTGGATTTTACCGTACATTTATGCCATATGTACATCAATTTGACATAGTCACCACTGACAAGCTACTACTAAATATATTGTAACTTAATTTTCTGTAAAGCTGCTTTGCAACGATTTGTATCTGAAAAGCGCTATACAAATAAACTTGAATTGAATTGAATTGATAGGTCTACAGTCATAACTGTAATAAGTTTCAAAGCTGTGTTAAAAGCACATCTTTTAAAGACTAATGAGGAGTTGTTGTGATGCAGGTTTAGTTATTTTAAATTGTATCCATGTTGTTATGTGATTTGTGTTGTTATTTGAGACTATGCTTGTTTTTATGTAATTTTATTGTGATATTGTGAAGCACTTTGGGCAACCTGGTGTTGCATTAAACTGTGCTATATAAATAAATAAACAAACGAACAAACAAACAAGTTTACATGTAATTTTGCAGTTGTCCAGCAGGTGGCTGCACGTTTCCGTGTCCTTACGATGCGCCTTCGCTCTTTACTCCAGAACCCTCGCGGATGTAGACTACTTATGTAACGATGCTTTTTGAGAAACGGCCCTTAACTCCAAGATTCGTAAGATTGTTTCTATGATCCTTTTTAGGCTCACGATGCTTTTAGGAAACGTAGAAATGAACCAAGCAGTCTAATTGTGTAAAAGTGGGCTATAATCTGAACAAAATCACAAGAATATATTTAGGTTATGTTAAACAGTTTGTTGAATAGCCTATACAGAATATTAAAATAATTTTTTAAAAATAATATTGGTAACGTTAAGCAAAAACCCCCAATAAAGTTGACCGACAATCTATTGACAATTCAGCACTTCGTTAACAGACAGCGACGCTCAAGTTGTTGTTGTCATATAATTAGGCCTGTAGTCTAATAGACCTACTGATATAAAATGGATGATAATTGGTTTCTAAATTATTGCAAATATAGGACAGGCTACAGTGGATTGCTATTATTCTCAACTAAATTAGGATAATTGAAAGGGATTTCTGTTGAACGTATTGCTATATATTATCTTTGTTCTGTACATGAACTGTTTTGTGGATAGCCTTTAAATTAACAAATTAACGCGCAAAGTTTTTTTTTTTTTTTTTTTTGACAACATTCCCCGATGCGCTTTTTGGGTGGACACACACAAAATAGCTTACATATAGCCTATACTTTTAAAGGGGGCCCACCTTTACTCCCACTGGCCCTGAGCATCCTGCATGCGGGCGTATTATGTGATACACACCTGGCACCTGAAAATATCTGTATTAGACGGATGGGGGTGAGGAGACATAAAAATTATAAACCGTCATTATAGGATACATTCAATCAACGAACAACATACCACCTTCTCAATACAACAGTTAATGTTCTTCGTCTTCTGCCGTTGTTGTTGTTGTTCTTCTTCTTGTTGTTAATAAAAGTGAAGTGAATTGTGTATGGAGTTTATTAATGTATTTTTAATGTCCACATATTCGTGCAGTCCTAAAAATTCTTATCCAATCTAAAATCGAGTTTGGCCTTTATCGTTAACTCAACGAATAGCCTACACTAAGAAAAATATAGGCCTAATGCATTTTTTAAACCGGGAACTTTAAAACACTGTTTATACTTAACTTTAGTAGCCTACATGACTAAATATGTTTTCCAGTAACACTGAATGAGTCAGACACACTCCATAGCCTACGTTCCAGCCTCATGCTTCGCGAACAGAGGAAGTCGGTAAACACTTTGTAATAACTTTAATCAAATAATCATTAAGAAACATAATCGTAACATCTGTTTATCAAAGTGTAGATTATTGTAGATTAACTATAATTTAATAAACATTCGATATTATGTGAAAAGGTTTAAATGTTATTATATGACAGTAATCAAAAGGGGTTATTTTGTTTGCGTAGACTTTTCTTCATGTTATGTAAAACTAAATAGTGCAAAAACATGATCTTTATTAAACTAATTAAATAAAGCCCCCTTATTATGGGGCTTTGATAATAATTGTAATCAATTGTAAAAAAAAAAAATTCAGATGAGCATATTCACGGTCTAATTAATAAATGCAAAGACAAACGCGCATTGTGTTACAACAATCGTGTACTTCTAATTTACAGGTGTTTTTATAAGCACGAAATAAAAAGCGACAAAATGCGAAACTATTCATATATGAAATAGGGCCTATTTGTTAAAAATATGTTAAAATTGTTAATTGTTGGCACCACATGCGGGCAATAGTTTTGAATAACATAAACACGACAATATTTTGAATTTTTTTGTAGTGTATGACATTGATTCGACAGGGCTAAATATTCACAACTTCAGCAAAATAATTTGTCCCAAAAGATTACGCAATTTTTCCTCATCTGCAGGCTCCATTTTTCTTTACTCGCATAAAACCGACTGTTTTTTTATAGGCTTTGGAATCACGATTAGCTTGCATTGCACGAGCAACTTTATGGTGTGCAAATAAAATTTTGTAGTTCTATTAGGAAATTCTTTTCTTTCAGTAACATTTCGCATAACTATTAAACTGTAAATTACACGCCTGTATAAAAGTAAAACAGGTTACTACAAAGATTAAATAATTAGTCGAAGGCCAGAACTGTAGTTGGCCGAACTGCTAAACAAATCACCTTGTTATAAAATAATAATAATAATAATAATCGCTGAATTATACCGTATAAATTATAAAATCCAAAACAAGTTCACAAAGTGTTTATTAAAGAATTAAAACTAGACCTATTAAAAAAGAGAAAAAAGATTGAAAAGTGCTAGTTAAACATGGCCCCAATGTGTCATATACATTAAAATTATTATTTTTATTTTTTTTTACAAAGTACAAAAGTCCAAACTGGCAGTCACGTGCTCTGACCCCTATATGAAACCCTTAAACACTGAAACAAGAGGCCAAAACACAGGTGTGTACACTTCGGTTTGTATAGGCTACCTGCCCAGAGCGTCACTGTATCCTTACACATTCAAAAGCGAATAGAAGAAAAGAAAAAAAGGGTTCAGAACCCAATACTTCACTCCAGAGGCATTGACAAAATGGATTCAGGTAAACATGAATTGTAATTCCATGATGATTATACCATCAAATCTGCTGGCCATCCTCTCATCTGTTTGAACTATTTCTACACATTCAGAACATAAATGTCCACGAGTCTCCTGTGAAGGAAAATGTGATCTTTATTCCCTGCATCAGGCAGGCTATACTCGCCCAGAAAGCCCGTGCTACCACAGTTTGCGGCTCCAGTAAAAGTTTTTCCTTCTTGTCAGTCTTAAATCGGCAGAATTTTATGAAATGCCTTTGTGTTTTTTGAAATCGATGGACCTCGTTTTTATTGTCTTTTAGCGAGAATGTTAATCTGTCTTTGGTCTCATGCTCACACCCGAGCTATATGTCAATCCGCGCGTGTAGCGCGGAGTGTTTGCTCTCGTGGTCCCAGTACGAGCAGTGCATCATGGAGAGTTCTGCGGGTTGACGCGAGCAAGCAAACTGCAGCCCTGTTCCGTTACCGGTGGACACCGGAGGGGCTGCAGCCGTGGCGGGACTCAGCTGCTGCGCATGCGGGAGCGCATGAGGGTGCGTGTGATGGTGGAGATGATGGTGGCTCATGCCGTTGTAAGTGTTCACCATGCCCGGGAGACCTGTGCTCTGCGCCCGCGAGTACGGATTGTACGAGGACGGCGCGGACAAGCTTTTCACGTTAACGGCACTCAAGTTCCCACTGCTCATCTGACAGGAGGTATAGGGCATAGGCGCAGAAGACCACGAGTTATTGATAAACCCTGACTGCAGGTATTTGGGCGGGGAGAGGTAACCGTACCCGTCGCCGCCGAAGAAAGATTTGCCAGGCTGGAAATGGGTCGGTGGAGGCCTGAACGGTCTCTTCATGCGTCGCCGTCGCCGGTAGTTGCCCTTTTCGAACATATCCTCGCATGCCGGGTCCAGGGTCCAGTAGTTGCCCTTTCGCTCGCCGCCGCCCTCCCGAGGCACCTTGATGAAGCACTCGTTGAGTGACAGGTTGTGTCGGATGCTGTTCTGCCATCCTTTTTTGTTCTTCTCGTAGAAAGGAAACTTACTGATGATGTACTGGTAGATGCCGGACAGCGTGAGACGCTTCTCCGAGCTCTCGCGGATTGCCATCGCGATTAACGCCACGTAGGAGTACGGTGGTTTCTGGGTCGGGTCGGATTTGTCCGGTGCCTTCTCGGGAGGGGTTTCCTCTTTTGTTCGGTCTTTCTCCGCTGAGCTCGAGGTAGTGTCCATGAGTATCATGCCGTTATCCTCGGGGCCTGGGTAGGTGGCCATCATTGCGCACGCAAACCTACACCAAAACAAAACCGTGGACTAATAAAAACAGCTCTGCAATGCAAAATTGTCTTGATGACAGTCTCAATTGTCAGACTACAATCATGTAAAGAGTTTTTTCTACGTGTGCAGCTTAATGTCAGCGTTAAAGGTTTTACAAAGTTCTTGCGCTTCAGAGTTTCTCCTCAACTAGATACCCACGGAGAAGGAGGGCAAATTGTGGTTTGGTTTCTCCTTAAGCCCGCCTTTTCTTTCCTTCACACACTCCCTCACATTCACACATATTTGATGCGGTAGGACATAAGCTTCCTGATTCGTATGCCTCGAAAGCGATTTATCTGTTTTGCTTCATACCCTCTAAATTCTGAACTGTGTCTCTCACCACAACAATTAAACCAACAACTGGAAACCGACACAGTTTTAGAAGACATAATTAGTTCATATAACAGGTGCAGGAGCTGAACTGTTATAAAAGGTTCTGCGCAGTCAAACCACTTTTAAAATTAACCAGCCTTCGTCCTCAAATAGAAAACGTGATTTAATGAAAAGTGATGATAAACTAATATTTAAAAACAACATTACAAACTGTTATTTTTTACTATTTTTAGTTATATTGGTAGGCTATAACTGCTAATACTTCTACCAACTGTGTCTTTCAGGCTTAGGCTACCTCCTTTTGGATTAACTTCAACCTTATTTGACAAGGCTATATTCCTGTTTTCCTATGTTGCTACAATGGACTGTTTTCATTGATCTTGATTTAAATATAATTATGTGACTGTATGTAGCTAGCACTATTTATTGTGCTGCGCTGTATATTTGGCTCCTAATTGTTTTACATTCTTGTGTATTTCGTTAGTTATTCCCAAGATATTTTGGACTAATCTAAGCGTTTGGGTTGCTGCCGGTTCTGCTCATATCCAATTATAAGCGTGTCGCTTTAAGTAAGAAAGTGTTAGTCAAGAACATGGGCCCAAATGTAAAGGATAATGTGACAAATCACTCATATGGGATCTGTTTTAGTGGATCACATTGCGCAACAATATGTATCTCCATTACGCAGGCTAGCCCAAATGTGTGTCATGTAGGGGTCTGGATCTAAATAAAATTTTGATTGTAGACAATATCATTGCATAGAGCGAGACATGAAAGAACCTGCCTCTTTCAGCACCAACCATCTGTGCATGACTGGTTTCTGGAGACATTATATAGCCTAATGTTAAGTCGCAAATTATTCCCCAAAACAAGTCGCATGCCCGTAAATAAATTATGCATTTACATAAATCATTACATGCAGCTGACATGCATCTTTCTCCTTTGTTCTTATTAACTGAATATGGCGAAACAAATAGCCCCCACGAAAAACAGTTCTGGTGAAAAAAAAAACGCTTTTAATAATTCGCAGTCAGTGAAGGCCTATACGTAAATGTAGCCCACTTAGAAGGAGCAGGTTACAGGTTAACTGCATATTTACTACGAAGTGTAATAACTAGGCTACATATTTTTTTAGTAATTAAATGTATTTTTTTATTAAAACCGTTTTTACGCTTAGCCTAGGCTACTTATCAACCAACCAAACACAACATAATTCAGTTCTACAGTGCTGATGCGACCATCTATCTATAGATAAATATATCGGCGTAATTCTCCGCGTGCATCTGTGTTTTAAAAAAATGGGTTAAGGCCTATTGTTTTTTACAGGTCTGTTGCTGCCAGGTTTTTAACGAGTCTTCGCCACTTGCCTACAATTGGCTATTCAACACAAGACAAGTTATGATCATTCTTCATCAACGTTGGACCTGACAGCTTCTTTACGGATGCTCTGAAGTAGCTATTAGCGAGCAATCCACGTGCTGGTTGATAAAGGCTACAACAAGTTAAGAGCTTGAGAGTGTAGCATACAGGACAACATGTTATCCGACATCACAGTGATGGGATAAAATACAGCATGATTCAATTCATTGAGGTGTGAACAATTGGCACAAGCAGAAAATACGCATAATAGCCCAACATTATGAATTAGCCTAAACTAATCTATTAAAAGCAAATGTTAAAAGTATTATTATTGAGTCTCATAACATCCACGTTTTAAGATTCGTCAGTATTGGACAAACAGCCGTCGATACAAATTCACTTTAGCCTACCCAAAATACAACGCAGTTCACCTTTAATCAGTGACATAATTCTGCTCAAATTTGCAAACACGTTCATTCCATAACAAGATTATTAAAGCAAATATTCGTTAATTAGGGTTAAGTAGCATATTTTCCGTCTGGGGAAATTAATGAGAAAACTTGAAAGAGGTTATTTAGAGTTTTTGAAATTAGTCAGTTGAACGCCTGCATTTATTCATTAGAAATCGTTTAAAAAACATTTTAAATTATTTTAAATTATCAAAATAACATGTCTTTAGCAATGTCCTGTTGGAATGTTTTACTGTAATTAGTTAATAAGCTAAACAGATATATATATTTTTTACAAAATATTCCCCGAAACAATTAACAAATCAAATATTTTCCACCAAGTAAAAGAAAAACACGTTTTTCTTTTAAAATAAATATACACGCTATTCATCAGATTTTAGTTATAAAACTCACCGGGTTTGTTAGCTCTCACCAAAATCTCAAATAATTTTGAAAGATAGCAATAAAAATGCTCTTTCAGGTGTGAACAAGATCCATCGTTTGTTCAGGCTCAGTGAGGAAAGGAATAGCGAATATGTGTGGAGAGGGAAGGAAGGAAGAGGGAGGAGAGGGAGAAAAAGGAGAGAAAATGTAGAATGCATTAGTTTGTGGTGCGTGCTTAAGTTTATACTCTGAAAGACAGAAATTCCCGTTCCCCGTACTTTCTGAAATCGGTTTAAGACATGAGGTCAACGTTTGGGCGTGCGGGAGGCACACACTCGACTGTTTCACTATGTGGACATTTCATAGACTTCCATTGTTTTTATAGTTAATGATCTTTTCTTCTGCTTAACCCAACCTAGTTAGAATGTATTTTAGTAAATATGGACAATAATTGTAATGCAAGTAGAAAGTGAGTGTAAGGAAGGACTCATTTGACTCATGATATTCTTTTTAATAAAAAAAGTCTCATATGGCTAAAGTAATGTTCTGATTAATAGGCTATATATGGGCTTACACTACACTTTTAAATAATATTTTTTTTGTGCATGCAAACACAACCATTGTTTTAAATGTATAAAAGACATACTTTTAATATTAATTTCCATCAGTGTACCACTGTCTTATCAAAAACCTGTTAATTGAGATCAGCTGAACTTTTAAAAAATAAATCATTTATTTTTTCAAACATTTGCAAACTTTTTCTTGAAATATAAGAGGAATTATCACAACAACTGTTGATGTCCTTAGATCATTTTCTTCTTTAAAGGGAAAGGACAGACAGGGAGCAAAAAGTGCATGCAGAGATGTGAAAATGGAGGAACGGAAAGAGGGATTAAGAGGGAGGGATGTTCTCCTGCTCCTACTGAGACAGGGGGACATCATCAAAGGAACACACAC
>NW_015660895.1:212222-270050 GCF_001515625.1 Sinocyclocheilus rhinocerous
CACACACACACTGTATCACACACACACACACACACACTCATTCACTCTCACACACACACACACACACACACTCACTCACTCACTCACACTCACACTCTCACACACACACACACACACACACTCACAGACAGACAGATACACAAGTCTGTGTTTGTGTGTATGCGTGATCAGTCTACAAAAATTTAAAATCAAAATAATATTACACATTAAAATAAAATAAACAATTGGAAACAAAATAAACATACTTTATAATGTTAACATTATTTATAATATATATATTATATAATATAATATATATAATATAACACACAAATGCATTTACACACATGAAGAGAAAATGACAGTTTCACAGTTGACATGTTTAAATCCTCAAAGTTAATGGACCAAAAACGTGTAGGTTTAACTCCAGTGAACAAGGTGTTTGTGTGATGGGGCGGTCTTTACCTGACACCCCCATGCCCTGCAGTTGCCAAGCTACCAGAGAACAGCACAAAAGCCTACATGTGGGTGGCTATGAATTGTGGGAGATCTTATCGCATCATGACTCCATGACAACAAGAGACGTTAATGCAGCCATGACACTGCAACCGTGTCACACAGCTGTTTGACTTTTTACTGTTCTCTTCATCTCCTCTTACACTCATCATGCATTAATTTTTTATCTTAATCATTAATGTAGCTTTCTCTCTGCTAAAAGTGTCTCGTTTTGGATCTTGGCACACAAAAGGGTGCCTATAATGGTTGTGGTGCAGCATAGGTGTGAAAATATTGACATTGACATAATACGGAATTAACGTTCAGTGCATTGAAGCACTGGAGTTGTAGTAAGACAGTGTGACAAAAAGCAATGATTCATTCGAGCATGTGGAAGCGAGTGTGTAAAATGTATTTGTGAAGTGTGTTATAGTTGTGCATCTGGTTATAAGTGTTCATATTTATTTGCATATGTGATTGAAATGTGTGTGTGTGTGTGTGTGTGTGTGTGTTTGTGTGTGTGGTCTTTGCACACAGTGTGGAGCTGCTTCCTGCAGGAAAGGAAAAGTAAAACAGGACGTCTTCAAATCTGTAGGGAAAAGGTTTCAGAACCTGTCTCAGACCTCCACACACACCATCTCGTTCCTTTCATTCACTACATCCCTCAATCATTCTGTCTAGATCTTTCCAAAAACTCAATATGTTATTCTTCATCATATACATATCTTTTCTATTATGTCCCGTTTTCATGTGCTGCTTTCATCTGTGATAAAACTGTCAATAATAGTTCCAAAGGGTGATGTTCATGTGTACCAGTTTAAATAGAGACACAAAGTTTGGAGGTTTTAAGTATAAAGGTTAAAGTGTGGTTGCTGCATCAATAAGCAGTAAATTAGGAGTTTATTGAGGCAAAAGTCATAGTTAATAGTTAGTTAATAGTGAGAACTGGACCTTAAAATACATTGTGACCTTGGTGTCTTTCTTTATGTCTAAATATCAGCACTCTTGTAACACTACTTTGTTATCTTAAGACCTGAAACTTGTTGTTATATAAAAGGTATATAAGAATTTTGTGGTGATATTTATTCATAAAAAAAAAAAAAAAACTTGATGCAAATATCGGTAATGTATATCAAGCTGAAGAAAAATTTTTCATCAGTTTCAATAATAGTTCCAAAGGGTGATGTTCATGTGTACCAGTTTAAATAGAGACACAAAGTTTGGAGGTTTTAAGTATAAAGGTTAAAGTGTGGTTGCTGCATCAATAAGCAGTAAATTAGGAGTTTATTGAGGCAAAAGTCATAGTTAATAGTTAGTTAATAGTGAGAACTGGACCTTAAAATACATTGTGACCTTGGTGTCTTTCTTTATGTCTAAATATCAGCACTCTTGTAACACTACTTTGTTATCTTAAGACCTGAAACTTGTTGTTATATAAAAGGTATATAAGAATTTTGTGGTGATATTTATTCATAAAAAAAAAAAAAAAACTTGATGCAAATATCGGTAATGTATATCAAGCTGAAGACAAATTTTTCATCAGTTTTCATCAAAAATTTCAAAACCTTTTTCATCAGTGCAAAAAAGGATTAACAGAAATATGGGAAGAGTCCCTGACCCAAGTTCTATGCATTACATCTGAGATATCTTTCTAATCCTCTGTATTAACATTTAGAGTTATTACCCTTAGGAAAGCATTTTTGACAACAATGGCCCACAGTTTCGAAGTGTGTTTACTAGCTGTAATACTTCACAGTGCCATTATTAACACATATGAGTATCACTATCACTGTCCTCAAAATGTAAAAGAAAGTGATAGAAATGCAGCATAAAAGATTACGTAAAAGAAAGTGTAGGCTGTTTACCTTGTAGAGTAATACTTTAAGAAGGTTTAGTGTGGGTGTTTATATGCATAATCAGCACCAGATGAGGATTGTTTACTGTGGACTCCTGGCAAATGAGAGCATTAACAGGTAATTGTCTAATCCCTGTCAGTCTCTTTGAAATGGGGCTAACGTTTCATTTGGTTTGGATAATCCTGCCTGGCTCTTATACTCTAGAGCACAGAGTTTGGAGGATCAGATTTGTCCTCTCCCCAAATTTGTCACTACCGAAACACAGTAATAATAACTTAATTAGAAGGACTATATTGACCTATTAAAATTTTGCTTACATATAGATTGTAAATATATGTTTTATTAAAATGTTAATAACAATTACATTTTTAACCATATTTTAAGAGTAATTTATGAGATTTGTATTTTGAATCCAATGTTTCTTTGTAAAAGGCAAAAAGTTGATCATACTGATTTCAAAGTTAAGGATTCATTAGTTTGAATAAACATCAAACCAAAAACTATCATAACATCTTAGTTGATAATTCAGTATACTTTATACCCATGTTTCGGTGACAGTAATGCTTTGGTAGCAACCACATTACAGACTTTTAACTCGCATACTAAAACACTACTAAAACAAACTAAAATACAAAAAAAAAAATGCATAACTGTACTTAAATATTGTTTATTTCCCCCAAATATGAGGATTATGTGACAATGATGACATGTTTCGGTAGTGACAATTCTATGGGATAACACCCAAAATCAAAGATGTCACTACCGAAACACCAAATGTTTTGGTAGTGACAATTTTAGATACTTTTTTTAGATACTTTTGAACCTAGCTCAAAGATGCTAATCAGCACATGGCTAACTAGCACATGGTTAGCTAGCATATTTAGTTATTCCATAACTAACTGTTATACTAACTGTTATGGAATAACTCCCAAAAAAAGTGTGCTTAATTGCAGAACAAAAAGGTGTTCGGTAGTGATGTTCTTTAAAGTTACACACAGATTTTTCAAAAAAGATTTTTTTTCCCCTATATCTACTCACACCTCTCCAGCTATAAGAGAGGGGGACACAGGAATATTTCCTGATCACAAAAATATGGGTTTAGTTAAAATCAGTCTCGGCCAACAGACTAAAACATACACTGTTTTGGTAGTGACATAAAAAATGTGGGACATTTTTTAAATAAAGTTTCATAATTTACAAAGAAAATATAAAATAAATATTTTTTTTGAACTTCACTTTTTAAAAGAATCAAAAAGATACTTCTAAACACAACAATGGAAAAAAAAAATATTTCAATATCATTTTCATAAGTTGAAATTTAGGGGTTATGGTTCGGGACAGCTACCTCCCAATTGAAAGTACCCAATAAATGATTATTTTATATATATTAAGCTTACTATTTTAAATATTATTGTGGGTTTCAATAGATAATAGAAGGATCTTAATAAACATCTAAGATTTGAATACTTAAATGCTTTCTAAATGTGTTTTTTGGTTGTGGGACAGCAGTTTGCACCAGTTCTGCAGAATGGCCCATATATCAGGAGCCACAGCTGTAGACTCCTGCAGGAAATAGGCTACTAATGTCACTTAGGCCAGGTTTAAAGAGGAACTTCTTCAAAATGTTCCTCCACTTGTTACATTATTTTTATATATATATTTTTTTTAAATAATCATGTTCAGCAGTGAAATTCCTGGTGAAAAACTACATTATCCACGATTCTTCAGAAAAATGTTCATCAATCAGAAAATCAGTACAAGCAAATTGCACTAAAAGAAAACTTTAGTGCCCACCCACTCCAATGATGAAGCACTGCAAATCAACTACAGTCAATTTCCTTAGGCTTCAGACTAATTAAATATTTTTTTAAATAAATGTAAAACACATTGTTTCTATATATAATTAATATCTTTAAATCAACCAGTTTAGATTTTTCCATCATTTTTAATTTATGCCATTATCAATGCGATGTGAAATTGTAGTTCTTTCCCCCATTAAGGCTGTGAAACATACAATCTTGTAGCTTTATCTTTTTCTCTGGTTTTCACATTTGTGCTTCAAATCAATTTTTGCAATGATTTACCCCATAGCTGGCAGGCTTGGTTAATGTCTTATAACTCCTAAACAAATACTTTTTTTTAAAAATCCCTAAGGGAATAACAATAAGAAACTGCAGTAAACGTAAAGCTATTGTGCTACAAACCAGTGTGTTTATGATAATGAATTAAAATAATATGATAACAAATACTTGTTTGCAATATCAAGTAGCATAATGGACTGTCATTGTCCAGGTGAAATAATTGGAAGCCAACGATACTGAAACCATTGCACATTCAAGTTACCAATGGCCACGCCCACTCTGAAACAAATCAGGGAATCATGGGAACAAATGAAACCAGGAATAAACACAGGTGATGAAACAAGACCTGACATTACCTCCTTTACTAGTACTAGTAGGCACCACCAGTGAGCATCTAAGGAGCAGCGAACATGACAATGGAGACCACGGTGGAACTGGCAGAGTGGATGACCATGGCAATGACCACTGACCATGGTGGAGCCAGTGGATCGGAGACAGAGGAGGTGAAGACCAGGGTGGTTTTGTAGGCTCGGAGGATGAAGGCAGAACCAGACAAACAGTGGACCAGGGAAGAGCTGGGGGAAAGAGAGGCAAAGAGAGTTGAGCGGAGGATCTAATTGCAAAGCAGTCTTTACTAAATGAAAATAAAAAACACTCTGGAACATGGATGCACAGGAGGAACAAAACCATATATTGATGAGAACAGACAAAGAACTGAACCAAACAGGGGAATATATCAACACATAGGCAGTCATCAGAGAACCCACAAACTATAAGAGAAGGCATCATCGGACGTGATGGGCTTCCAGAGAGAGAGTGTGTTTATATACACCCCTTAGTTCTCAGTTGTGTTTGTCGGTTCTTTGATAGTGGTTTTGTGCTCTCCTGTTTCTGAGTTTGTGCTCTTGAGTGTTTGTGTATTAAAGCTTTGATTGTTGGAATTTGAATATCTCCTTCTGCTTTTTGGACCACTCGTGTTATCACCAGTGTTGGGGAAAGTTACTTTTAAAAGTAATGCATTACAATATTGCGTTACTCCATAAAAAAGGCTGTTTATCATTATAGTGTATATTCTATATAATGTATAATATGCATTGAAAGGAATAGTTCACACAAACATGATTATTTATCTTTCACTCATGTGTCATTAAATTAGATTTATTATACAAAAATTCTGTTTGTGTACAAAATATACAAAAACAACATACCAGCCTATGAATGCAAAATTGCAAATACAGTACAAAAAAAACCTTTTTTATTAGTTTTGGAGAGTAATTCTTCTTGACAAATCAATACAACATTGGTGCAACATTTTTCAAAGATATACTCAATAATGAAACGTCACCTAAGATACATAATTTTTTAAACATTAACTAGCTCACCTGTAATTGACTTCTAGAGAACTTGAACAGGATGTACTGTACATAAATCTGGGTTATTCGAGTGACACCTTAAACAAATGTTAGAACTAATCCTATTTTAAAAAGATGTTGTTGAGTTAAATGGGATTGGTGGATTACTTTGGATTATTTTATATTGAATCTAATTTGAGAACTTTTTTGTATGTTTTAAAAAAATGGATACCTTAAATGAATGATTATTTTCAATTCCCAAGTCCTTTTCTCATTTAAAATATGGGACAGAAAATCTTTTATCACCACCTGTAAGCAATTTATAAAACATACTGTTAACACTTTGCAAAAAAGGTCTCTTTTGTTAACATTGATCAATGCATTATTTAACCATAACAATAAGCATTTTCTTTTTAAAATTAATATTGGTTAATGCTAATAGAAATACAATTATTTATTATTTATTGTTTGGTGTTGTTAGTGTTTGTTAGTCACAGGCAGTGCTGGGTAAATTACTTGCAAATTGTGGTCCATTACTGATTCCAAACTACAAAAATTGTAGTTAGTAACAAAATCCATTACATTTCAGATTTTAGGTGATATAATGCGATTACTTTTTGATTACTTTAAAATGACTTTTGACCTAACTCATTTATCACATTGGTTTAAATAGTGTCATATTCATATCATACAAATCATATACCATATTGATGAAAAATACAAAAAGAAAGAAAATATGTTCCATTTGTTGTTATTAACATCATGAAGTCCCTCAAACATTACATTATGTCAAGTTTTTCATAAAATCATAAAAAGTAACATTAAAATAAATCATTAAAAAAAAAAAAAAAAAACTTACTAAGAAAAGATTAAATATTTTATTCGTCTGCATGTCATATGACCATTAACTAACATCAGAGAACCATGAATATGTAAATGTCTTACTTAATTAATTATTAACATATTACCTTAAAATTTCAGGGGGTACTTTAAGTAAATATATGTTTGGGGAAAAAAGTTTGGGGATATCTGCATTACAACCAAATAAGTAAAAAAAATTTTGAAAAGAATTTGTGCAATTTAATGTTTTTGAAAGACAAAAGCCTTTCAAAGAAATAGTAATGGTTAAATAACCCACTCAGTGATAATAAAATTAGAGATCAGTGTGTTCATGCAATGTTGAAATGTTGAGAAAACACTTCTTAAAATTGAAATTATTTTTTGTAAATCCAGTGTTCAAATGCTGTGTTGCGTCTCAGTTTTTCTGTTGTAATTATAACAACCTGACTGGTGACTGGTCTTTGTGTGAATGTCCACAAAACTGTAAGACTTTCTGTAGAGTTTGTGTTGGTTGAATAATAACATTGTAAAATGTCCTTCAAGTTATATTTCCTTTTCAATAAATCTATCAAAGTATCAAGATGGTAAATATGAGTTATTATTTCATTGTCCACAAATTAAACCAGATAATTATTTTATTAGTTAAAAATGCAGGATTAAATTAAACAGTTATATTTTTTTTAGTACAAGAGTGTAAGTTTTTATGCTTTTTATGTATTCTCCACCATGCTTGCAATGTAATAGAGATCAAATAAACACTAGTGTTTTTAAGGAATAAATCAGCACGTTGTAGAACATTCTTTCAATGTCTATTGAATGAGGTTCCAAATGAAGCCAATCATTAATTATGAGCAGTTTAAAGAAATAATTGTAAAAATTGGGGGCATTACCTTCTCCAATATGAACTGAGAAGTCTTTTCAAACATTTATGTTTTCTTTTCCTCTGGGATATTTATTAGGTGTTTATTTTGGATCTGAATGACAAGACAGTCATACTGACATGAGGGTTAGTAAATGACAGATGACAGAAAATATTTTTATATTTCAATTATTATTATTATTTTTTTACAATTTATTTCCTCATACTGCAGGCACACACAGAGGTCAGCACTGTGCGACAGGTTGTGTCTTTATCTCCCAAGTCCCTTCTTTCTGTTTATTTTTCTCACTTTAGAAACACACACGCATGCATACACCCAGCACACAGCCTTTGTTTTGTTTCTGCGTTATTAGTGTTCAGCCCCCCTAGAAAGTGCCCATAAAGACGTGTGTGTTTGGGTGTTCACTTCAAAGCCACACACACACACACACACAGACACACACACACACACACACACACACACACACACACACAAGCTATGAGCCTTTTCCTGAGGGAAGTGTTGTTCTGTGTTTGTTTTTGGGACAATCCTCAGAGGCTTTTTTTTTAAACCTTTTAGATTTCGGAACCAAAGCTGATTAAAGTAGGCGGTGGTCTGTCAAGCGACGGCCATCAATCAGCACTTCTGCCAAGCAGGAAACGCCTATCAGAAAGTCGGGGAGGATCTAAAACTATGGCACGAAAGGCGATCTCACTACAAATAGCATAACAATTACAGTAAAACAGCACTGTCATTCGTATAATTTGTGTGAAGTCTGATGCCATATTCTCTGATACATCATACAGCCCAGTTTTTCGGTCATCTGATTCCATCATCATCGTCATCATCAAACAACATTGAATCACACATACAATCATCATAAACTGCTTATTTTGTATTTCATTTTGATTTACATCAAAAAAGAAAAGGTTTTTATTTAATTTTTATGTTTGCAGCATACTACCATACTACACTTACTGTTTCTTAAGTATTCCAATTTGTACACCATAAGCATGTTTCCTGTATTCAAAGAACAACCTTCTGTGTTCAAAGTATACACTTCCAAAAATGGTCAGTATACAGTAGAGCACATTATGCGGAATACATTATGTCATGACTTAATGTGACTTATCTTGAAATTGCCATAAGTTAATGCATTTTTACAAAAACCGTAATTAAAATGCCAGAATCACTGTATTTGTTTTCACAATTATAACTAGATTGCACTTGCTGTCACTACCGTTTTAAACCATTTTATTGTTGCATACTATTTCACACACTTTCTTTGGTTACACTTTATTTTAAGGTGCCCTTGTTACAGTGTAATTATACATTTAAGTCGTGAGTACTTTTAATTAAATGCATGTACCTACTACAGTATATGGTTAGGGTTAGGATTAGGGTTTTGCTTAGGGTTACTTACATGTAATTATACATAATTTATTATTATTACAATAATAGGTACATGTAATGTGTAACAAGACACCTTAAAATAAAGTGTTACCCTTTCGTTTAATAGTTGAGAGTATGCAGTACACTATATTCCATACGGAAAAGTCTGTTCTATTTTGTTAAAAGAGACAGGACATTTTTGGGGAGAGGGAGGTGGGTAAAGGTGACATAATGAAACTAAATCACAGGTTCAGAAACATATGCACTACCACTGCATAAAGTCTCCAGTGTCAGACCTTTTTAAGGTAGCTATATATATAGTCAGTTTTACCCCAATATAGTAGGGGTATACTGATATAGGATCTCATTATGATGGTTGTCAATGTTTTCTAAGTCACTTTTTTTCACATAGCAAACTGATCCACAAACATCTCATCCTCAGATGTTTTGGTAACTGCAGGTTAACATTGCATGATCAGCTGCCCGTCATGTTTTCCCACACACACTGCTGAAACAAAAATGCAGTTGCGCTTCATTAAAGAATAGACATGGATCTGGAGAGATGGAGTCAGAAACTGACAGTCTCAAATCAAATACAGGTGCTTACACTTCCTGTTCTGCCAAGTTCTTTCCTGTTCACCTTCCTATGCCTCTGTGCAGGAAGACCCTTTTCTTCTAAAATAACCTACGCCCGTGGCATTCATCTCTTAAGTCCTTCCAACACTGAACAAAGGTTAGAGTTTTCTGTGTTCTTTCTTTTTTAAGCAAGATGTGTGTGGTTAGCTTCTACAAACGTTTTTATCTAGAGATGTTTTGGAAAGTTTTTTTTTTCCATTAATCAACTGTATCTTTGAACTCAACTACACTCTAAGAAAAGTTAGCAAAAATACAGCCCAATGTAGTGTATTAATATGAAGGAATTTTCAGTTTTACCTAATTTTGAATTATGCATTGCATTTAGTTGTGCTCTACAGAAAAGCAAATCATAATTTTTATCTGTGCAAAATCATGGCCAGTACTTTTCAAGCAAATGTGTGTCAGTTATAGTAGTATGTAGTCAGGTTTTAGATAATCTCATAAACCCATTCTTTTGACTATCAGAACAAAGTTGACTATGCCACAACACCCACAGGTTTAGTCATGCTGGCTAAGAATTCTACCGAATTGAAAAAAAAATAAAAAATGATGACAAAGAATTTCAAGTCTGTGTGAAAGCAGGCTCTCCCTTCCACTCTTATCAGATTGTTGACATGTTCAGACACACACTGTCTGTAAATATTTGTGTCTTCGAGACACTGAGCATCCAGCTATCATTTGCTTATCCTTCACGATATTCTCAGGTCAGACTGCTACTCAAAGTCTATATAAAAGTTGGAAAAAGTTGTTGCTTTGGGCAAAAAAATAAATAAATATGGAAGGCTGGTCCAGGGTTCTTGTTTTGAATTAATTATAGATAATAATATATTGAAAATGGTAAAAGTTGACCAATTTGCCATGACACTGCAAGCATGCAGCTTCTTTTCTTAATAGTATTTTGTGCTGATTAAAAAAGTTGTTTTTTAGTTAAAAGATATCCTAGATCCACTAATAATCACATGTCTGTTTATTGCCCAAACTTTGGTACGCATCAACAGAAAAAAAAAAAAAAACAGACTTATGCATGCCTTCAAAATACGTACTACATCCACCCTTTTGGTCACGTTACGTTGCTTCACTGCCATTCATAAATCCTCTGCTGTGGCCTCAAGGATTGAGTGCACAGTCCAGATCATGGCCGTAGATCACGCGAGGGACGCGGGGGACGTGTCAACCCCCCCTCCCCCAACTCACACTTTTAATATCACGTAAATTCGTCCCCCGCACTTTTTCAGGCAAGTATGTTCGCATAGAGGTTTTCAAGAGCCGGTGTGAATAAATACAGATTTAAATTCAAAGAGAGAGGATAGTCTGTGCATGACCTGATGTTTTATTCGGACCCAGAATAAAGCGAGATGAACATCACGGAGCGCTAAACACTCCATGCAGTGTATGATTCATTCATACTCGAAGCCGGAGGGTGCTCTAGCGCAGAAAGTCGTACCAGGAAATCCCTAATATGGACAAAAGCGTCCTGCTATCGCTGTATGAAAACAGTTGTTTTCACAGAAAAACAGAAACGTTTGGAAATATGAAGATATTAAACATACGATTGCGACAATATATGGTTTATTTGTGTTTTTCAAGTCATCTCCAGGTAATAAATAAAGTATTTGAACAATACAGTGCTAACTGACATAGCATTTATTACAGTATAGAAACTATTCTGCCTTATGTGATTAAAAAAGTGTTTGTAGTATATAAACAAATCATTATTATTGGTCATTGTCAGCAGTGTATCTGATTTCTTATTCCAATTAAAAGCTAGAAATAAGAGAAAAATTTAAGTTGCCTATACACTACCAGTCAAGTTTTTAAACAGTAAGATTTTTTAATGTTTTTAAAGAGTTCTCTTCTGTTCACCAAGCCTGCATTTATTTGATCCAAAGTACAGCAAAACAGTACAATTTAGAAATATTTTTACTATTTTAAATAACTGTTTTCTATTTGAATAACTTTTGACTGGTAGGTTACAGTATATATATTAAAGAAATGTTATATTGTAATGTTATATATATATATATATATATATATATATATAAAACATTTCTGTCCCCCTCACTTCTGAAATGATGGCTACGTCCCTGGTCCTGATTCTCAGCGAAAGAAGTAGGTCATTAATGTATTTTTTGCCTATTGAATATTTAGTATTCAATTTATGTCTTTTACCTATTATATAGTATAGAAGTAGTTGATTTTGAATGCAGCAGTAGTTTAGTTTGACTGCTGATTCACCTCACTATTATAGGAAAACTTTTACATTTCATATATATAAAAAAAAAAACTTAAAATATTTGTCAATGCATACATTTCAGATGTTTTCATGTAGCAACGGAAACACTTTTCATTCAATACTTCACATACTGCAAAATAATGTGACCGTATGTACAAGAATAAGTTTAATATTTGCTAGTGCCAATGAAGTGGCACCTATTTTAATTTTTTTTAGTTTTATTTTTACATGAAAGAAGTTACTAAACATTGATTTTGGGAACATTAGTGGAACTGAAGGTGTAAGACCACAAAACACATGTGTTGGCATTGACAGCTTGCCCACCCAGTCAGATCGATGAAAATACTTTTTTTTTTTTTGTAATACAATTTTAACATTTAAATTCTTCATTAATTACTTTAAATGTGATTTGTGTTGTCTTGTTTCAGTATAACTCTATAATAACAATGACAATAGCAATATGCTAATTGGTCATTCCTAGCATTCGGTGCCATTTAAGTCCCCATGATATAATGTGGTATATTTTCTGTAAAAATTGGCTAATACTAGTTTCTAAATGCTCATCTATACAATGTTAGTTACTGCCCCTCTATCATAGAACACAATAAATATGTACCCAAAATTAATTAATTAAAAAATACTTACTCATATTTTAGTGCAAGTAGGCTAAACTGCCATATCCCCAAGTAAGCTTGCATAACTTCAGCCACAAATAGTAAAAATATGGTTGTATATTCTTATTTATAATATTCCTCAACAAAATATATTTTTGTTATTCATGCATTTTTAATGCTTAAAGTCTTCAAAACATGTTGTGTCCCTGAATTGAATGTCCCCCCTGTTACTCTGATGGAAAGTCCCTCTGAACACGTCCCTTGAATGTTTCTCTAATAACATGACTCTCAGGAAGTATAACACTTTTTGGTGGCAAACTATCTACAAGAAGCAGAGTAATTAACACTCATTAATTCACCACTTTTTTTTTTGTGTTTTAGAATAATTCACTGATGTGGTAAAGCATAACACGTCCAAACTGTTATGCTTATTTATAGAGGAAACTAATAATTTTTTGTAATTTTGAAAATATGGTTAATAAACATGTTAAAAATCTTCCTCAATGATCACTACGCACTAGCTTGTTGTTCATCAAATGTCCCTCATGTTACTGTCCACCCTGTTACTGTTTTGTACAGTAACAGGATGGACATATTTATCTATTTTTACATCGACTGTTACAATAAGTGTTTACAGCATGTATTGGTACTTATAATTAATTTATTATGCATTTAAAAGATTTGGTCCCTATGACGGAAAAAAAACTTATAAGTCATACAGAATTAAGTGTTTTGAAAATCTAAAATAACTGTAGTTCTGTGTGAGGGGTAGGTTTATGTGTAGGGTTAGGGTAAGATACAGTTAAAGGTGCAATAGGTGATTGTCTTCAGAAACATTTTTTGTTATGCTGGTTGAAAGTCTCTTCAAATCCCGATAGCAATCATTAAGTTAAGTGGTCTAAATATATTTGTCTGTATTTATATATTCTGTGGAAGGCGTAGGATCAAGAAATGTTCGTCCAATCAAAACGTTCGGTCCGAGGCAGAGTAATTAACACTCATTAATTCACCACTTTTTTTTTTGTGTTTTAGAATAATTCACTGATGTGGTAAAGCATAACACGTCCAAACTGTTATGCTTATTTATAGAGGAAACTAATAATTTTTTGTAATTTTGAAAATATGGTTAATAAACATGTTAAAAATCTTCCTCAATGATCACTACGCACTAGCTTGTTGTTCATCAAATGTCCCTCATGTTACTGTCCACCCTGTTACTGTTTTGTACAGTAACAGGATGGACATATTTATCTATTTTTACATCGACTGTTACAATAAGTGTTTACAGCATGTATTGGTACTTATAATTAATTTATTATGCATTTAAAAGAAAGAGTTGTTTAAATGGTATGCATGTATTTGTCAGGAAATGGCACTGTTGTCTGCTGCAGAAAAGCAGCGACGCTACAGGGCTCGTCGTGATGCAGACCCTGAAAGAAGGCAGATATACCTCAATAAGGTGGAGAAAGGGAATAAAGGCAGGAAGAAAAAAGAAAGTGTTAGAACTCAGCTTTGTTGATTAGGTAGAAACTGTAATTAAATTATCTTGATTTTGCCATTACAGTGTGTGTGTGTATGTGTGTGTGTGTGGGTCTGTGTGGTGTGTGTGTACTGGTATTCCCTACGTTATGGGGTCCAAATGTCCCCACAAGTATAGTAATACCAGTAAATTTTGACCTTGTGGGGACATTTATTTGGTCCCTATGAGGAAAAAAAAACGTATAAGTCTTACAGCATGAAGTGTTTGAAAATCTAAAATAACTGTAGTTTTGTGTGAGGGGTAGGTTTAGGTGTAGGGTTAGGGTAAAATACAGTTAGGATACAGTATAGAAAATACAGTTTGTACAGTAGAAAAACCATTACCCGCTGATGTAGCCTATTGTAGTAATGTTGTCTGTGGTATTCTGGTCTGTAAGCGTAAATGCGTTAAGGGGGCGTGGCTTTGGATGGTGATTGCAGGGAGGGTGGGACATTCGCTTTCAGTGCTATCAGGCTAAAGTTAGCATTTTCCAAGATCTCCTACTGCACCTTTAAGATATAGTATAGAAAATATGGTTTGTACAGTAGAAAAACCATTACACCTATGGCATGAACCCATAACGATAGGAATACCAGTTTGTGAGTGTCTGTGTGTGTGTGTGTGAGAGAGCAAAATAATATGTTCTCTAAAAAATAATAATGCTCTCTATAATTTTTAATTGTAAAATACAATGCTAAACATATTTTGTAGCCCAATAAAGGGATAGTATAACAAATAAGATCTTATAATAATAGGTATAAGAACAGCTTACTTTAATGTGGTGTAATTGACCTTATATCCTATAAATTGTTATATACAGAATCATTTATCTGTTGTAGTGACTGCAAATTGTGACAATATGCTTCTTGTATTAGGGAATATATTGACAAATACTGTTGCTCAGTGGTGTGATGTCCACCCTGTTATGTCCTGTCCACCCTGTTTCCCCCCTGTCCACCCTGTAACCTCAGTAGTTTTTTTGATATTAATAAAAGTTCAACAAATGTTATGCATATCTTTATTGTTACTTGTAGGGAATGAAATGGTAAAATGAAATCATTTCAAATGGGGCTGTCACGCCCATGGAATGTCAGTGTGTTTGTTTTCCTCCCCATGTGCTCCCAGTGACCTAGTTTTCCCTAGTCTAATTAGTCATTTGATTCAGGTGTGTCTCGTCTAATTATCCCTCGTTTAGTTTAGTATTTATAGTGTAGTCTGCCCCATGTTTCCTTGTCGAGTCTTGAATGTTGTGATGTGCTACGTGTGTTTCTGTCTGTCCCTTGTGTTTGGATGAATAAAGACTGTTCTATTGGAATTATCCCTCGTCTCCGCGTTCCTCGCTCCTCACAGTAGGCAACCGTGAAAGAAGACTCGACCTAGACAAAAAGTATAAAAAGTAAGTTTCCCATCCGTTTTGTTTCTGCGTTTTATTCAGTGTTTTGTTTTCTGTTTCTCCCGCATGGACCCCTTATTCTGCCCAGAGTACCTCCTCCTCCTGCTGGAGCAAGGGGAGAGATCGCTCGAGGGCCATACTCGACTGACTGTTTCTGGCCATCGCCCATCTCACCAGCTACCCGGACGACACGCTCTGCGCGTTCTACGACGCCAGCCTGAACCCCGCGTGCAGAGCGACGTCGTCCGAAGATGGCCCTTGAGTGGATTTCGCCGCCTTTGTGGAGTGGATACTGGTGAGAAACAGATCCCCCTTCACCGTCTGTTCCGAGGAGGTTATCGCCAGTTCCACTCCGGACCCAGAGCCCAGCCCACCATTACCTCGCTGTGCAGAGCTCAAGCCCGAGCCCACCGTTGATGGAGAGCCCGAAATCGCCGCGACCGACGAGCCATCGCCGCATGGCATGACAGAGCTGAGGATCGCTGTGCAGCCGGGGCTATTCATGACGTCAGTCCAGGTGCGAGAGCCAGCAACAGAGCTCGCCACGAGGGAAAAAGCTGAGGACTGCGAGATCGCAGAGAGGAGCTCCGCCCCCTGCACCATTGCTGAGGGTGAGCTGAATGTGGATCTGGGACTGCTGGACTTCAAGGGAGAGTTCATGGATGTATATGCTGGATCTGCCCCCTCTCCTCCCTCCTTCGTCTGAGCACTCTGTCAGTCCTGTTCCCACGTCCAGCCCAGAGAGGGCTCCCATTCCTGAGTTTAGCCCAGAGAGGGCTCCGGTCCCCCCATCCAGCCCAGAGGGGGCTCCTGTTTCCACGCCCTGCTCAGAGAGAGACTCTGTTCCTGAGTGCAGCCCTGTCGTTTCCCTGTCAGTCGCGCTCCCCATGCTGGAAGTCGCTATTTGGTGTGTGTGGGCAGTGCACACCAGCCCTGAAAGCCCGGAGGCTCAAAAATGCCCGCCCACCTGCCCGCTCCTGCCTCCTCCACCGCTGTCGTCTGGCAGCCCTTCTGCTCGCCCTCAGCCCACCATCAGTATGGTGCGAGCCCCGTGGGTCTGCCAGTCTCCATCGTCGACGTGGTTGGAGAATCCCTCGCCTCTGCCTCCAGCCTCAGAGTCCAGGACTCCGCCTCGGCACGTCGACCCAGCGGCTCCACTTTGGCTCCTAGCTCCCTCCTCTCCGCCGTGGCCTGTCAGTCCACAGGCTCCACCGGGCTCCCTCGTCCCTCCGGCTCCGCCTTGGTCTGTCGTCGACCATCCTTTGCCTCGGGACTACACTCCTCCGTCTGCGCCTCGTCCCTCTATCCCTCCGGCTTTGTCAGGCTCCTCCTTCCCTTCGGCTCCTCCTCGGTCCTCTGTCGCTCCGGCTCCACCACGGCTTTCCGAATCTCCGCCTCCGCCTCGGTTGCCTGAGCCATCTGCTCCGCCATTGGCCCTCCGGATCCTCCCCGTCGCCCGGGCTAATCAGCTCTCCGTCTCCACTTCGGGATCCTCCTCCACCTGCTCCGCCGCCGTCGGTCAGCCCCCTGGAGTCGTCAGCCCTTCCTCCACCATGACTCCTCCCTCCGTTGGCTCCACCGTGGGTCGCCTTCATGGCTGTGGCCTGGGTCCCGCCTGTCTCCTCCCTGGCTCCTCCCTCCATCGTCTCCACCATGGACTCTGTCTGCCGGCCCCCTCCCGGGTATCCGTCCTCCTCCCGAGCCTCCTCCCAAGTTCACACCCAGCCCTCCCTATGTTGTTTCTACTGCGCGAGGATGCGCCTTCCTGGAGGGGGGCGATATGTCACGCCCATGGACTGTCAGTGTGTTTGTTTTCCTCCCCATGTGCTCCCAGTGACCTAGTTCTTCCCTAATCTAATTAGTCATTTGATTCAGGTGTGTCTCGTCTAATTATCTCTTGTTTAGTTTAGTATTTATAGTGTATTTACAGTGTATAGAAACACTCAACATGTTTCCTTGTCGAGTCTTGTATGTTGTGATGTGCTACGTGTGTTCCTGCCTGTCCCTTGTGTTTGGATGAATAATGACTGTTCTATTGGAACTATCCCTCGTCTCCGCGTTCCTCGCTCCTCACAGTAGGCAACCGTGAAAAGGGCCAAAATTCATTTTATTCTAAAAGAAATGTGTTGAAATTACACTGTCTTAAAATACATAAAATTTTTCAAGATAATGACCAGTTATGAACACTTTGTTAAAATACATTTGCAGGGTAAAGAGAGGGACATTTTAGCTCTTAGAAAATGTAAATGTTATTACAATAACTGTGCATTCAAGACACTTATGAATTGAGATGAGAATGTCCTGTAACAGGGTGGACATTTGGCCCTTGCATGTGTGAAGAATTTCATGAAAAACTAGATTGAAAAGTTTTTAGACAAACTTTAAGTTGGCTTGAAAGTTTGAAAAAGTTTGAAAAGCTTACAGTCTGTAAGTTTTCAGTTTGAAGTAGTTTGAAAGTTAAAATAGTTTTAAAGATTAAAGTTTGAATGTTTTCAAGGCAATACAGTCTATCAGAAAAAGAGATATAAAACAGGGTTAAAACATCTTGCTAGGGTACCTGGGGTGGTTGCTAGGCTGTTTCTAGCATTACTAGCATATCACTAACATGTTTTTAGCATGATTAGCATGTTGTTAGCATGAGTAGCATGTTTCTAACATGATTAGCATGTTGCTAGCATGTTGCTAGCAAAATTAGCATTGTTACTAGCATGTTGCTAGCATGATTAGCATTTTAGTAACATGTTTTTAACATTGTTAGCATGTTGCTAGCATGATTAACAAGTTACTAGCATGTTTCTAGCATGATTAGCATATTACTAGCATGTTGCTAGCATGATTATCAAGTTACTAACATGTTGCTAGCATTATTATAGCATGATTAGCATGTTATTAACATGGTATTAACATTTTGTTAGCATTAGTAGCAAGTTACTAGCATGTTTCTAGCATGTTGCTAGCATGTTGTTAGCATGATTGGCAAGTTACTAGCATGTTTTCTAACATGATTAGCATGTTGTTAGCATGATTGGCATTGTTACTAGTATGGTGTTACCATTCTGTTAGCATTATTAACAAGTTACTAGCATGTTTCTAGCATGATTAGCATGGTGTTAGCATGATTAGCAAGTTACTAGCATGTTTCTAACATGCTTAGCATGTTGTTACTAGCATGTTGTTAGCATGATTGGCATGATTGGCATGTTACTAGCATGGTGTTACCATTTTGTTAGCATGATTAGCAAGTTACTAACATGTTGCTAGCATTATTATAGCATAATTAGCATGTTACTAACATGGTATTAACATTTTGTTAGCATGATTAGCAAGTTACTAGCATGTTTCTAACATGATTAGCATGTTGCTAGCATGCTGTTAGCATGATTAGCATGTTACTAGCATTGTGTTATCATTTTGTTAGCATGATTAACAAGTTACTAGCATGTTTCTAGCATGATTAGCATGGTGTTAGCATGATTAGCAAGTTACTAGCATGTTTCTAACATTGTTACTAGCATGGTGTTAACATTTTGTTAGCATTATTAACAAGTTACTAGCATGTTTCTAGCATGATTAGCATGGTGTTAGCATGATTAGCAAGTTACTAGCATGTTTCTAATATGCTTAGCATGTTACTAGCATGATGTTAGCATGATTGGCATGATTGGCATGTTACTAGCATGGTGTTACCATTTTGTTAGCATGATTAGCAAGTTACTAGCATGTTTCTAGCATGATAAGCATGTTACTAGCATGTTTTAGCCTGATTAGCAAGTTACTAGAATGTTGTTAGCATGATTAGCAAGTTACTAGCATGTTGTTAACATGATTAGCAAGTTACTAACATGTTTCTAGCATGATTGGCATGTTTTTCTAGCATGATTCTAGCATGATTGGCATGTTACTAGCATGATTCTAGCATGATTAGAATGTTACTAGCATGATGCTAGCATGTTTCTACCATGATTAGTAAGTTACTAGCATGTTGTTAGCATGATTAGCAAGTTGCTAGCAAAAATAGTTTTCGTTGACGAGAATTATGACAAAAATAAACTCAAAACGTTTCAGAGGATGCTGGGCCTCATGGCCGCAGCGTCACCAGCACTACAGCTGGGCCTGCTTTGTATGCGTGCCGTTCAGCGCTGGCTGAAATCGTGGGTTCCATCCCATGCGTGGTGTCACGGACGCCTACATATCAGGGTGATCCAGGCCTGTGTAACAGCCCTGGCCCCTTGGAAGAACTATCAGTGGATGGAACAGGGCATGGCCCTGGGGATGGTTTGCAGGAGAAAGGTTGTCTCAACAGATGCTTCCAACACAGGTTGGGGAGCTCTGTGCGACGGCAAACTGACTTTCGGCCATTGGTTGAAAGCGGAGGAAGGGCTTCACATCAACTGCTTGAAAGTGCTAGCAGTGTGTCAGGCCTGTAAGTTCTTCCTGCCAGACATAAAGGGACACCACGTGTTGGTCCACTCGGACAACATGTCTGCGGTATCCTACATAAATCACGAGGGAGGTCTCTCCTCGAAGCACCTCTTCATTCTGGTAGAGCGCCTTCTGGAAAGGTTGGGGGGCGCTGTGCGAGGGCAAACCGACTTTCGCCCATTGGTCAAAAGCGGAAAAAGGGTTTCACATCAACTGCTTGGAAATGCTAGCAGTGTGGGACACCATGTGCTAATCTGCTCGGACAACATGTCGGTGGTGTCCTACATAAATTGCCAAGGAGGCCTCTCCTCGAAGCGCCTCTTCATTCTAGTAGAGCGCCTTCTGGAATTGGCTCAACTCAACCTGCGCTCGCTGAGGGCAGCGCATATACCGGGCAAATTTAATCGAGGAGCGGACATGTTAGCACGGAGCAATGTCCCCTCAGAGGAGGTAATGCTTCATCCACAGACGGTTCACAGAATCTAATCAGGCGAATCAGGGAACAGAGACACAAGGTTCTCTTGGTGGCCCCTCTCTGGAAGAACCAACTTTGGTTATCAGAGCTGACTCAGCTGCTGGTAGCAGGTCCCTGGCCCATTCCGTTGAGATGGGATCTTCTCTCTCAAGCGGATGGGACAATATGGCACCCTCTGCCCTAGCTGTGGGCCCTGCACCTTTGGCCACTCGACGGGAGCCTACAAGCCTCCCAGAGCGAGTTTTAAACATTATTTCGGAGGCTAGAGCCCTGTCTACGAGACGCCTCTACGCCCTTAAGTGGTCTATTTTCTCCGCTTGGTGCCTAAACCGTGATGAAGACCCATCTACCTCTGACCTATCAGTGGTTTTGTCATTCCTGCAAGAGCTGCTGGATAAGGGACGCTCCCCATCCACCCTCAAAGTTTACATAGCAGCTATAGCGGCCTCTCATGCCCCTATTGCGGGCCAATCGGTGGGCAGTAACAGCGCAGTTGTCCGCTTTTTGAGGTGCGCCAGAAGGCCGAATCCGCCTCGCCCCCTCACTGTCCCTTCATGGGATCTGCCCACTGTGCTGAGGGCTCTGAAGGGCCCTCCTTTTGAGCCGCTACAGTCTACCAACCTTCGGTCACTGTCGCTGAAGACTGCTCTGCTTCTAGCACTAGCAACGGTAAAGCGAATAGGAGACCTGCAGGCACTTTCCATTAGCCCTGCCTACTTGGAAATCGGGCCTAACGACTCTAAGGTTGTCCTGAAACCAAGGCATGCTTACATACCCAAGGTGCTCTCCACTCCATTCAGAGCACAGGTCATACTCTGCCCCGTCAGAGCTCTAAGAATTTACATTGAGCGTTCCGCCCCCTTCAGACAGTCGGAACAACTCTTTGTTAGCTTCAGTAACCGCACCAAAGGGCATCCGGTCAAGAAGCAAAAACTTTCTAGGAGGATAGTAGACACTATCACGCTAGCGTACTCTTCCTCGGGCCTACAATGTCCCATCGGAGAATCAGAATCAGAATGAGCTTTATTGCCAGGTATGTTTACACATACGAGGAATTTGTTTTCGTGACAGAAGCTTCCACAGTGTAACAGGATGACAGTGACAGAACAAAAAAACACAGATAATAAAAAATAAAAATAAATAAGGAATAAAAATATACACATCGACAATCGTATGTACAGGTATATAACAATAGACAGTTGTATGTACAGGTATATTATGTGCAAATTGAAATATAGACTGAGTATGTGTGTTAGATAAATAAGTGTATGAGTGAATAAATAGTGTGTGTTCCACAGTTATTGTCAAGTGTTCATGAGATGCTGGTCAGCACAGGATTTCAGACACAATCTGGTGTAACACAATCTGGGCCTGGTGCTTTTTTGCTTTTTTCTGCTTGCGGAAGACCTGGCGCACCTCGTCTTCGCTGATCTGAATTGCAGGTGCCCCTTAGTGGAGGGTGTCATTTTACAAAATATATTACTGTCTTTTAGAATCAAAACTTTTTATAATCTTGACAAAATACATATAGTTGGAAAGGTCTGAGTCTCAAGATTCCATATATGGTGGTTATTTTTTGATAGAAGTAATATTGAGAGAAAAATGTATATATTTGTGACAGAAAAAAATTGCATCTAAAATAAAAAAAAATCTATGGAGTTTGAATGGCACCCGGTGGCTAGTTTTGGTATAACGCCTAAACAAAATTGCATAGGAACCTCAATTTTTTTTATATCAACTTCAAATTTGGAACACAACTTATTTAGACATATTCATGGCCCTAAATGAGAAAAGTTACACAATTTCTGCAAGAAAAAGATAAGTTAAATAGTATTTCATATACATTGAAAATAGAAATGATAGCTCACTTTTACCGTCTGAGAAAGTCTTTTTCAGCACTGAAAATAATGAGAAATAGCAAAAAATTTTCCCGTTACAGGATAGCAAAACACCAACATAACAACATATACCCAAGAAATATATTTAATTTGGGTCTGTACAGTTGCCTTGAAAAAAAAAAAAAAAGTGGGTCAAATTGACCCGCGAACATCAAAATCATCAGAAAATTATTTGTGTGCACTTCAAAACACATCAGTGTATCCTCACTTTGCATGCATGTTCATGGCCCCTAATGAGAAAAAGTCACAAAATATCAAGAATAAAATCACAGATTAACTGGTATTTCCGACAGCTCGAAAATCAAAATGGGTCAAATTGACCCGGAACATAATACAAGGGTTAAACTGACAGTAATAAAAAAAAAAAGTCCATGGACAGGTTATTGCTGACAGGACACCACATTTGGTAAGTCAAACGCAAAAAAAAATCTCATGATATTATCTGTCAGAAATGTTATCAACGTTATCAAAAACAGTAGCATTTAGTGATTTGTAGAAGTAGGTAGATTGAAATGAAATAGGCAAATAGCCATGAAGAAGTCTATGCTATTTCATTCAGTTAAATTTTCACAAAGGCATGCGAAAAACATTCGTAAGAGCACTAGACAAAGTTATCATCTAGGCTATGTAACAAAGGTTATTAATGAAAACTATAGCAGTAATAGGCTATGTATTGTTGTATGAATAATAACTGATAAAATTTTCCCTAACCTATAGTAAGGTATGCTATTAACAAATTTTGATGCAATAAATAGGCTATGGTATAATTTAACAGTGTTCATCCCTCCAAAACAGAGAATACATCTTTCCCAAACGTCTGTCTCTTTTAAAGTGTTTAGTGTAGGCCTATATAGCCTAATGAGTTGCCTATTTGTAGAGGTTATTATAGCACAATTCTTAAACCCACCCGAGACCTCACTCATTTTTTAAACCTGCACGGCCATGAATCTCTCTCTCTCTCTCTCTCTCTCTCTCTCTTCCTTCGGCTTGCTCCCTTTTTATCAGGGGTCGCCACAGCGGAGTGATCCGCACATGGCTACGGCCATGAATCTTCAATTCCTGCGCTAATAGGTATTATCAGTGTCATCAATGATTAGAGAATTTAGTCTCACTAGTTTTAATTAAGATGAATGTGCCCCTGCATGTGACGCCGAACTTTCAGTTTCATTTGTGGAAGTTTGTGCGTCCGCTTGCTGTGTGAGACGTTCATCTACGGTGGGTCATATCTGTGAAGATGCGTGTTGCAGTAGCGCAGTGGTAAAATTAATATGTTGTTCAACAACCCAATGCATTTACACTTGTCCGGTTGCTTCTGGAATGTGTCTCAGACCACCTTCTGAAGTGTTTTGCGAGATGGAATTGCAATCCATCTTGAATGCATTTCGGACCAGTCATTGTTTATACTTTCTTTCTTTCTTTCTTTCTTTTGTTATTAGGCTATTATTATTATTATTATTATCGAGCCGGGTGATGCGAATTATTCAGGCCCACCCACCAACCACTTTCTGTCTCCGCCACTGGTCACCATGTATACAAAGTGGTAACTTTCTATGTTGATGATTTCATTATCATGCGGTACATGCTTTACAAATAGTTGATGATTAACAATTTAGCATCGAGCGCTAAGTAGCAGCTGCCATATTTGCAGTCACTGCACAGCTGACAGGTGCACAAAATGGCTGTTGACATGTTTTGCCCCTTTCACTCTCTCTCGTAGCGGCTGAGGTGAAAAGAGATCGTTTAAGTATGTGTGAGTGTGTGTCTGGAGGTGGGCGGTAATGAAAGACAAAGTGAATGGAGGACCATGTCTGGTTCACAGGTTTTTTATTTCTTACTTATTTGGAGGGGAGGGACTGGAGAGAGTAGGTGTTAATTGACAGACAGCACACTGACCCGATGGGTGTTTGAACAGGGCGATCAGGTGGCGGAAGAGAAATGGGGGTATCACATGTGACTAAACACATTCATTCTGACCCCTGAATTCACCCCTGACAATGAAGCGACAGACAGGCTTCAGTGAGACTTTATCTGACCGGGCCCTGGTCCTAAACACACACGCACACAATACATGCCCCAGAGGACTCCCCATTACATGTGTCCGCAGAGCTCTTTGATTATTTTTATCTGCAACAGGAAGCACCCCTCTAATAATAAACCCTCAGATCAGAGTGATGACAGATCCCAATTAAAGCAGAATGAACAACAAAGGGGAAGGAGAGGGATGTGCTTCAGTCTAATAATTCTTTGGTTTTCTTGAATCAAGAAATGGAGGATGATTAGAGCTTTATGAGGAAGGAAACACACCACCAGTAGAGTTAGGAAATGAATTAGGCACAGAAAGAGTCGAATGAGCACCAGAAGAGAGATAAAGAGGAAAAAAAGAACGCTTGTTTTCAAAGACAGAGACCTTATGAAGTATGTTGTTTCCAGTGCACTGATTAAGTGTGTCATCTATGTTTGTATGATGGGAAAGGAAGTGAGTGAGTGACGCAGCTCTCTGATTGGACATCCCGCTTGTGGCACGCATGTGACACGCCTCTTCCTCCAAACATCCTCCTTCCCTTTTATTTGGTGTGTTATATCAAATACTGTAGATCTAAAGATTAAAAACTATAAAGGTTTATAATGCATGTACAGTATTTCTATCTGTGAGAACAAAATATTCTGGAATGTGTTTGTCTATCTGAGCAATATGACCAAAATCTTATTCCGCACGTTTTTATCACAGTAATAATAGAAATTGTAACGTATCACAAAATAGCAATTCAGTCTGTAAAGCTGCTTTGAAACTAATGTGAAAAGTGCTATAGAAAATAAACCTGACTTGTCTTAACTTTTTAAATGAACTTAACAGCAATCGCAGACGCTGGTTTTACACACTGGTTAATTGAAGGAAACGTTCTGTGAAAAGTTCTAAATTAAAATTATTGTTATAATTTACACCTCCTCTGCTCATCCAAACCCTTTATGACTTTTTTTCCCCCTAGTGGAAGCAGATTGACCTGGCTGTTCTTTTTCCTGTACAATGAAATTAAATTAATGGGCAAAGAAGCGTATAAGCTCCAAAAGAGTCCAAAAATGTATCATAAAAGTGGACTTGTGCATGATATTCCAAAGCTTTTGAAGTCCTATGACAGCTTTGTGTGAAAAACAGACTGAAGCTTAATTTAAGTTTCCAAATTCTTTGCCTGTAAGATTTCTCAATCTCATTAATAGTGATTTGTGATCAACTCAAAACATTCAAACAAATCAAGTTAAATGTAATCACCAGTAATGTGTCACCACATCAAATGTCACATTTAAACTGATACTACTGATACTAATGAACTAATGATATTTGCGAGATATGGAGGGGAATATTTTCAACAAATTTTGGTTTAGAAGAAAAGGACAGAATTTTAATTTTGAGCAAACTATTTCTTTAAAGGGGAACTGGAAATCTTTATTATTATTATTATTATTTTATAATGTTCCAGAGGTGTGATTTTTCTTTTCATCAAAGACTGCCGTAATTTAGAAATAAAAGGTCATTTTCTACCCTGATTTTAGCCCTCTGATTTAAACACTCTGGTAAAAAGGCATGTGTCCTCTTTAAGACTTGTAAGACAATGTAAACACACAGTGTTATGATTGGGTAACATCTTTGAATATGAAAGAAGTATTACATGTGGAATTCATTGCACTGAATTGAAGTGACTGAAAGCTCCAGCAAAGCGTTCTTTGTGCACTTTCTTTATATATTTAATCCCATTTGAAACAACATGTGTTTTTTTTTATGCTACTAGGAACAATGCAAAATTGACCATTTACTCACTGGCTTGTGTTACTAATGCATAAATAGCAATAAAGCATTTTGCAGAAAATATTGCCTGACATATTAAAAATCACTAATCACAAATTAGACATTAGAATTAACCTGGTTCTTACTAGTTGCGGCATTTCTGTCAGGTTCATATCTTTCTAAAAAAAAAAAAAAGTCACACAAGTTGAGACTGGTTACCCAAAGAATCCTAGAACAATTAAATCTACCAAACAAACAAATAATGCTCTACGGAGACATTGCATGAAAATAAACAGCCACTTTCCTAATATTGGGATCCTTTGGAAGGCTATGTTATTTTAAGTCCATTGATCCTGGTTTAATATCGCTCCCTCTTTGGAAGGTAAGGTTCTCACCACAGCTGAAAAAAAGAAAAGTAAAGTCATTTCAGAGGTGGACTTCTCATTCTTTGGAAGAATGTTAAATTTGAGATCAAATGTGAGTAGCACTGTGAATGTGAACAGGCTACCATACTACCCATTTCACTTAGTGTGGCTTATCACAAATTGTTTGGGCTTAGTGTACAATTCAATTGGTTTATATTTACTGCATCTTAATAAAATAAACAATTTTATTACAAAATTTGTGTATCTGATACAGATGTCTTTTTGACATTGGTATGGGAGGAATTTTTCTACCCTGCCCAGTTCAGCCATGTGAACACACAGAGACACACTCAGACACACTGTCCACACCCCATTCACACCAACACTGACAGACATCCTCCAAATAGCAAACACCTGGACTTGACACACACACACACACACACACACACACACACACACACTAAAATCTCATGAGGGAAGCTTGGGGCTCAGTAGAAACATCAAACATCAGAAACTAGAGAAAAGAACCCAGCTGGAATACACAACTCAACAGTGCGGAGAGTCAGAGTCAGAGATAGAGAGAGAGAGAGAGAGAGAGAGAGAGAGAAAGAGAGAGAGTGTGTGTGTTTTGGACAGGATTAACCATATATGATGCTTTTGTGAGTCTTCTAGCATTAATGTTATTAGACTTCTGACGCTAAAGTTATGATCAAATCTTGAGTGCAAAAACATTTATTGCAAAATATGCATATACTTACAAATATTTAAGTAGTTTGAGAGCATTGGAAGACTGACTCAATTACGTCATTTGCGGTGCTTTATGGGATATTTTTATTTTTTGGCCTGATTTGCTTGCCGCAACTCTGGTGGAACTCTTTGCAGAATCATGTGTAATATAGTTTTTCACCAAGAATTCCACTGCTCTTTGAAAATAGGTTGAAATAATGTGAACTTATTGTTTCAACAGAAGCATATACAGTACCATTGATTAACAACCTCAGAGCTTGTATATCTGACTTTAAATGTTTTTAAGTTATCTTTAAAAATCAATTTCCCAATGGGAAAATGAATGTAATTTTTACTTCCAGAACCCGACTGTTGCTCTCTATAGATACTGAGTGTTTATTTAACATGTTGTTATGTGTTAGGTGTTATGGGTAGAAAATTACTGGGCCATATTAAGAAAGCCCACTTCCACTCTCTTTGATATTCTGGTCCCCAGATATGGCTCAAGTGCTTCCTTCAGTGTTAGTATATGTTTTTTTTTTATTTGTTTAATTATCTTCCAGGTGAGAACTGTCAGTCTGAAATTAATAGCATACCTCTATTCAACATGCCGCCCAGTTTGAAGTATCATTTATACCCACAGCACCATAGTTTAATAGTTAGGGTTAAAGATTTACTTGCCCTACAAGCTTCACTAATAATAATAACACAGAGCAGAGAGACAGATGACACCCCCTATGCTCTTTATCTGCAGTGCTTATTCAGATGTGTGTGTGACTGCATGCTCTCGTTTGGCCATGTGTGTATATAGGACAGTGTGGCAGTGGGATATCACAGCTGGCAGAGATCTGAGAAAAGCTTTCAGAGTTACTTACTCTAATCCAGAAGTACAGAGAGACAGAAAGAATGTGTTTGAAAGATTTAAAACTTACTCTGTTATCACTTAGCAGGATTAATCAACAAACCATTATTAACCCAACACAAACCCTTGGAGCACACCACTAATTAGACTGTGCATGTAGTCGTAACTAATGAGTATTTGTTAGTTGTCTGTTACAGCTACATAGGGGAAGAAAAAAAAAAGACAGCGCAATTTGAGGATAAAAGGTCCTGGTTCAGTTAGAGATAAACTTTTATGCTGGTATTCGTGAGAGAATCATATTCTTGTGAAAAAGTGCAGTGAAACTAAAGGGGCAAGGAAAGAGCAGGTTTATTCCTGAATCATCAATCATACAAGGAACAATTACTTTAATAATGCAACTGTTAAAAATATTGAGCACCCTGTGAAAAAAGGTGTGTATGTATGTGTGTGCATGTGTAGGAGAGAGAACAATGTCTTAATATGCCTGTCACAGCAGGTGTGAGCCCTGATGAAGCTCAATGTCTGCCGGACTTGGTGAAGAGTGAGAATTGCCATTTGGTATGTGTGTGTGTGTGTGTGTGCGGTGATTGTTTGTGAATATGATCCCGCTGAGCTGTGTAGTTCTAAGAAGCTGTGTTGAGGTGTCATAGTAAAATAGCTTTCACAGCAACAACCGTAGCCGCTGATTGTAATCCCTCTTTCATGCTGGCCATCTGATACAAGTTCCGATATGAGCTGGTAACTAATTAGTGTAAAAGATGATCTTTTAATGATCACAGTGTTTAATTAGAGGATTACAGCAACAGTTATTATGGGCCTGTTTATGTTAACGGAAGGCAAGTAAACCTGCCTATCTGATAACAAAATAAAAACACCAGAACACCCTCATTTGTCTTGAAAGAATGGAGAGAAACTTTTATGGACCATAAACTGTAATGTTTAAAGTTCCAAAAGGCTGAACGTAAATACAAAATATACAAAAAGGCTTAGTGGATTTTCAACGCAGACCTAAATAACACTCCTAAAAAGGACATAAAAGAAAAATGTTAAGGCATTCAAGTGACCCATACTTAGAAATAAATGTACAAATGCAAATTCATAGGTGGATGAAAACAAGAGAGGAAAACTTGCAAAGCAAATGAAACAATAATATAGATATATATAAAAAGTGTAACTAATAGTAATGAACAATATATTGTTAATGTTATTATTTTGGAGTTCTGTGTAATTAACCATTGATATATGGTGATTAACTTTATTAGCATAATATGTATAATACCATCACTTTACAGTAAAGTGTCAATGTTTGACCACAGTTTACATGATTTAAGGTTCTAATCTGAAATAAAGCAATATACACCAAGAAGCTGTGGTTTACAGTAATTTTAGAACAACTAAGGGGCATTGTTAGGCTGGTTGCAGGTTTATTGCTTTTATAAAACTATGTATTGAATAATAATCCTTCTGTCAAGCAATATAGGTCTTTATCAATGTTTAGCAGAATAGTTGCAAAGCAATACACAGACACAGTATTGCAGTAAAATTGAAGTCATAAGTATATGTTTATATAGTATTTTACAGCAGCCTCAAATCCGGATCAGCCAGTCATAATCAAGGACCAGAATCTTTCTTTATATAGCAAATATTTTACCCTGAATATTTTTACATGGATAATATCTCTGTGCTCAGTAAGTGATTGATTTGATGAGTTTTTTTGTTTTGTTTTGTTTTCTGTTATACACTGAAGCTATTTACTTTCACACTGTATTAATATGATGCCTAGACACACTGTTATGATAGAGTGTGTGTATATGCAGTTATTAATGCATGTGTCCTGCAGTTAAGAATGTTCAGTATTTTTGAGCTCATGTGGGTGTGGGTTTGAGAATGTTTGTGTGTATTTGTGTGCGTGTGTGTTTGTAGGACAGTACGCTGTTTCAGCTGTACGTTATTGTCGCACTGTGATTCTCCCTTACTGAGAAAATATTGTGGTACATCTGTTCACACTTAGCCTTACCACACACACATATACACACAGGGAGAGATTAGAGATCAGATGAGAATCTGAAATACTTTAGGGTGTTTTTAGTGAACTGAGATGAGAAATTATGATCCTAGCATTCAAAGATCATTAAAAGTCAAATGGCCATATAACACACAGATTCACCACACTGTAAAAAGTGAAAGTGTGAAGTTGTTGCCTTAAGAAGCAGCCCAATCTGACCCTAAAATGTATTTTTGTTGGTGTAACCTAATGAAGCCAGATTGATTCTAATAAATAATATATAAATAAGATTGTTATACAATAAAAAAATGTGACGATTCATTTAGATTAAATGAATCGCAGTGCAACACACACACACACACACACACACACACACACACACACACACACATCAGAAGGTATAGTGAGGACCTCACATGACAGTGGCTTTCAAATACTGAGAACCATGCACTTTAAATGTCCTCACAATTTTTACCCAACATTTGCACTTTATTTATGAAGACATTTTGAAAATTTGCGTACAGAATAACAGTAGAGAACAATGTTAATTAATATGTTAAGTTAATATGTTGTTACTTTGTAATTAGACATTACTTTTGTATACATGTATATATATATATATATATATATATACATATATATTTTCGTAAGCTACACTTCTATATAGCAGTGTAGCTTACAAAAATGTGGCCCTCACAAGCATGGCCAAACCTGCACACACACACACACACACAAACACACATATACTCACAAATGTGAACTTTTTGCATTTGCATTCATCAAAACCATTCCCGCCTTTGGGGTCTCAAACTATAATGCCTATTCAACAGAAATCTAACACACCTGTTTCTTCATTTATTCGTTCTTACGTTCCTCAATGTGATACATTTATTCTAATAATTCTTATATAATAAAAAATATATTAAATACTACATTATTTTAATAACTCGAACAATAATGCAAACAATGCAGGTATGAAACACACACGTATATGTATATGTATATGTATATGTATATACACTTGTCAAAATTTTGGAAAAATTTTGATTTTTAAACATTTTTAATGAAGTCTCTTGTGCTCACCAAAGACCAAGGCTGCATTTGTGTGCTCAAAAATACAGTACAAAAATAAATGTGAAATAGTATTAATACTATTTAAAATAACTGTTTTCTATTGTTATACATTTTAAAATGTAATTTATTCCTGTGATGCACATCTTAATTTTCAACATCATTACTTCAGCTTCAGTGTCATGACTCTTATTTTGATATTATGCTCCATTTCCTTTAGTTCCTGTTTCTTTCTCTATGGTTTCTGATTACTTCTTGTTTGTTTATTTTGTTACTGATTATGTTCTCTTTCACTCCTCATTATTCCCCACATATTTAAGTCCTGTGTTTGGCTCTGTCCATTGTCTTGTTTAGGTAATGCAAGTGGTTACGCTGTTCTGTGATTTCTATCATTCCTGGATTATTGTGTTTTGTTTGATTAGAAGACTGCTGCAAATCTCTTCCTTTGCTCAACTTTGCCTTGAATGTGACAAAATACTGGACCAAAAATTGACTTTTTAAAACTTCTGTGCCTCACCCACTACCTAGACTGCTCACTCTGTATATTTTTCCACACCAGCCTCACTGAGTGATCCAAGGCACACCTGTCCGTGAGTGGTCCTCTTTTGTGGAGTAGATGCTGGCTAACAACAACTCCCCTCTCATCATCAGCCTCACTGAGGAGCCAGCCCCATTCCAGCCCCAGAGCCCAGCCGGCTGTCCTACAAGCCCATCACGGACATCCTGCCAGAGCCCACTGCAGACACAGAGCCGGGCCCACCTCAATGTCAGTGGCAGAACCAATGCCTGTGGCCTTCACTGCCCCAGAGCCTGAGCTCAAAGGAGTGTCTGACCATGTGCGTGAGCCAGCAACATCCTCCATTATAGAGGGTATCTTCATGGAGTTAAAGGGAATGAATTGGAGCCCCGGCCATACTCCAGCTGCTGACGGTACATTGTGTCTGCTCTCTGCAGATTATTATGAGGATTTGGAAGAGATAATTCCCCAAAAACCTTCCTTCACAACTGGTTCTGCGCAGCTCTAAATCTCTTGTGTCTCTGCTGGTTCTGTCCAGCCCTGAATCTCTTTTGTCAACAAGTACAAAGTCTCCTTCGGTTGAAATACTCCAACCCAGCCTCCATCTCCCGCCTCCTTTGCTAAATCCAGACAGTTCTCTAGCCCCACCTCCACTGGATCCCTTCAGCCCCTCAGCTCTTCTGCCAGTGCCTCCATCTAGCCGCTTTGAGTTGCCTGGCGCTTCCAGATCCTGAGGTGTCAATCCTGTGTCTCCACCTCAGCCCTCCAAGTCCTGGACTTCACCTCAGGCCTTCTGAAACTTCAGCTGCTCCTTGGCTCCACATTCCTTTGGCTCCACCGGGATCCATCAGTCCTTGGACTCCACTGGGCTCCCTTTCTCCAAAGTCATCAACCTGCCTCCACCGTAGTCTTCCAGTTCTCTGTCTGTGCCTCTTTCCTCCATCCCTCTGGTTCCACTGGGTTTCTCCGTCCCTCCAGCTCAGCCTTGGTTCTCAGTCCCACCGGCTCCACAAGTTTGTGCCTCCAACTCGGCCCACCAGGCCTCCGTTGTTACCCCAGGGTTCCATCTTTTTGGCTCTGCCTGGGTTTCCACCACTCCTGGCTCCACTTATGGCGCTTTTCCACTGTGTGGTATGACTCGGCTCGGTACGGCTCAGTACGGCACGGCACGGCACAGTTCGGCACGGTTCGGCTCGGCACGGTTTGCGTTTCCACTGCAGTTCAGTACCGCTTTAGAGTGGGCGGGATTATTCACATGTCGTTATAGTTGCGCCGCCTCTACTGCCGCGACTCCTGAAAAACTTTTTCATTCCGCGTCGCCCTATCAAGCTCTCGCTGGATCCGCTCCTCTGTTATCAACGAGAGGAACGTCTGTTCTTCCTCAACAGGGGGAACAGCCACTTTTTGGTTGTTAAAAAAGGTGCGCTCGTTCAAAACAGTTGCGTTCGATCCTTCGCTGGCTGTGCTGATTTAAATCTAGCGGTTCTTTTGTGTTTGTGTCGCAAGTTCAGTGACGCAGGTAGTGACGATTCTCTCCGGCCAATCCGTGATCAGCAGAGTTTACACGTCACGTTTTGGTAACGGTACGGTTCACTTGGAACCCCAACCGAAGTGGTACTAAAAAAAGTACCAGGTACCAGGTACTGTACCCAGTGGAAAACCCCCCAAAAGTGAACCGTACCGAGCCGTACCGTGCCGTACCATGCAGTGGAAAAGCGCCATTAGTTGGGCAGGGTCTTGACTCCACTCTGGCTCTTTCTTCCATTGGTTCCACCGTGGACCTTTGCACTGGCTGTGCTCTACGGTTTCTATGGTTTCTGATTAGTACCTTGTTTGTTCCTATGGTTACTGATTATGTTCTCCTGCCTTGAACGTGACAGCAAAATGCTCAATTCTAATTGGAGGACGAATATTCAAAGGTGTGCAATCACCTTCCAGGAAATGCACAGCTATGAATTACTTCTAGGTCTGTTTGGAACGCATTACAGTTCCAAATCACTGTGCCAAATTATTTAAGTTAAAATAGTTCAGGTCCTTACAACCTAAAACGGCAAAAGAACCAAAATTAACAAAGACACTGACCAAGCAAATAAAGTTGACCAACATATGGCCAGTGCTGTCCTGCAATTGACTTTTAGGGTAATATAGTTTACAAGTGAAAAGCTAAATAACATTGCTGAAATGGAGATGGTAACATTGCTGTTCTTGAAGAAGATACATTTACAGTTTCTCTATTAATAGGGGCGTTGCTGCTGAACACTGCTGAGAGACGCAAAGACTCTTTGGGTGTGCATTATTTTTCAATAATGAACCGTCATCAGTAATTCCTTACACACACGCACACAAAACACACACACATTGACCCCCATGCGTTGTGTGTGAAGGGTGTCACAGCAGAATGACCTTCCTTATTTCAGATGTGGTAACTGTATCTGCGCTGACCCCTTCAACCTTTCCAAAGCTCACCCCCTGCCATCTCTGCCTCTCTCACACACATAAGGCTGGGGCAGCCCAGTCCCTTATTTGTTCAGTATGCAGGACTAATTTTTTGCATGTAGCGAGTGCACAAGTTGTGCGGCTGACCGAACTCAACCCTCAGCTTACCTTATGGAGTTAGTTACTGTCACACACAGTTCAACCCTGACACTACCAATCCAATCATGTGCTCCGACAAAGAAAGAGAGAGAGAGATCGCTTGAAGGGTTCCAATGTCTTTCCAGCCAGTGTCTCACCCCCCTCTTTAAAGCTCTGATCCTTATCGTAATTAATTCAATAAACCCGCAATGTGCCGCCAACCTCTACCGCCCCTCTGTCAGACGTGGACATGGATAGACTTTCACTATTCATGTCTGTATGCTTGTGTGCGCGTGTGTGTGCGTGCATACAAAGCAAACTGCTCTCTGTGAGGAGTTTTCAGTTCGGTGTATGAACTAGCATCTTAGCAATTGTATCTGAGTGTGTTACTGGAATCTGGAATTATATTGGGTGTGTGTGTCTATGTGCACGTTAATATCAGGGATAATCAGGAACAGACTAGGCACAAACCTTTTTCTTGCAGTAGGGCAAAGTATAAAGGTTTAATTACATTTGTTTTAGGCTTTAAAAAGACTCACAGAGGTTTCTCCTAATAACTTAAAACTTAAAAAAGGGAAATCCTAAGCCAAGGTCAGTGTCACTGCAACAGTTTTCAGTGTGTGTGTTTATGTGGGCCATGTTTGGGCCTCTTCTTTATTTGAAATAATTGTATCTACATAACATAACTGCAGTTTTGTAGATAAACTAATTAGCTAGGTTCTAAATGACTTGAATGAGCTTTATAATGCTTTTGAAATTTTTACATGAGTGTTTTCCTATGAATGTGAGTAGATACTTTCACACAGATATGAGAGCCGTATCTCAAAATCCAGTGAGCTGACTTGCTGTCTTGCTACGTTTACTTCAAGTTAAAGTTACTGTAATTACCGTACAAGATGGTAATCCTTAGATTATGCTCTAGACGTCGTCAGATTATCAAATAATTATCAAATTATTTGTTTCTACCACAGTTCTCATAATGACAGTGGGTTTATGTATCTTAGTATCTACAAATTCCCATAATGCATCAATGATCAATATACTGTAGTTTTTACAGTAGTTAATTCAAATGGTTTTAACACCCTGTCTTTTTACACAGGCTTCACAAAAATATATTAAGATAGCTATCAAGCACCCTAGGTTTTGAGACACAATCAAAATTTTGGTTTAATCACACACACAGCACTTACAGTTTCAATCTTCTTCCAGGATTTTAGTGCACTACCCATGAAGTGCTGATTGATGCTCTGGTAACCAGACTCACCAGCACCTGGCTTAATCTGCATGCTTCGCACAGGTAACTAAACACTCCAACGGCATTAACTATCTCAAGGAAATCAGGCAGCACAGATGCATGCAGATCCCATCATGGCTACACCAAAAGCCATTAGCTACAATAATATCCAAAGTATCAGTATAAACAGACTAAATGTCATCATAGAGATTTAAAATAATTGGGAAGGTGATATGGATGGACACAGAACAGAAGCAAGAGGTATGTTATGTTTTGCTGGGACTTTTTTAATGCTGCAGGTTGTGTGGGTAAAGATTGGAGAGTGCTACCCGTAGAGGAGAGGTAGATTTGCTCAGAGCTCGAAAGAGCTTACAGATAGTTTGATAAGTTTCAGGGTTAGCTGGGCCACCTAAGGCAGAGTATGTTTTTTTTTTTTGTCTCAAAGCATACATATTTTGATAAATATGTATTTATTTATTTATTTGTCTAAGCAGCTGAATTAATTTATATTTAGAGGTCTTACTAAAAAATATGAGCATTACTGCATTATCATTTATTTGCGCATTAGCAGCATTTTATACACTATGTTTACATATAATCGACAAAGCAATAACTATGGATTTACCAAATGAAAGGTGTAGTAAATTCATTATTTAAAGACCAGTGAGACTGATGGGAATCAAATCTTGTCACAAAACAGGGCATCATTCAAATACAAGTTCAATGTGATGTAGCTATCCTGCGGTCACCATTTATTACATTCAGAGCATATCACCCTATTTACCACTGACCTTCGGCCCCACTGGTGAGTCGGAGTGACCGCCATTGAATACGGTTTTCGGGGGGGCATTGCACTCAGGATATTTGACCAGAATTTGCCCTCTGCCGCACCCCGCCTGCCCTGTCCTCTCCGTTCCCCCTCAGATCAGTCAAATTGGATCAAGATGACACCAATAATTGATTCAAGCTGCAGTCGCGCTCAGACCCAACGATCCATATCTGAGTGCGTTTGTAACTGGTGTCTGTGTTCACAGCGCTCCATCGTGGCTCCATGCAGCCCAGTTTACCTTGGCTCAGCCCGGCTATCCTTTCAGCCTGATCTCCCTCAGAGAGTCTTTGCGCCATGACATCATGAGAGGAACGGTGAGGTTACAAATTTCACAGATATTTGGGAAATTATAACTCCATCTTTTCATCAGCTTTTCACTTTGCACAAAAAAAGCACGTGTTTTCTTGAAAATTGACAGTTCTGGTCACCGAATGTAATGGGTTGCTGAAGACAAACAAAGAACTGAGAGGGAATTTTGGAACTTTGAGAGCACAGAAATACAGTCACCGTAACAGAAATACTAAACTGTACTTTGATATATTGTATACAATGTCACTGAATTATGACCATAACCAGTTACCTTTAGCTTTACTCCAAAACACATCAAAGAAAACCATGGTACATGTCCTTAAACATGTAGCATGGTAGGTTTTAGTACTATTTTGAATATCAGTGCAGTTTGCGCATTCAGAGTGACATAAAAGTCGCATGAATTCCGATATGACCGTTCAGACTGAGGTCGCATTGCAAAATGTCTGACCTGTATTGGATTTAGAACCACACATGGAACCAGTCCAAATCAGAAAAAAAAGATCAAATTCCATGGTTTGTGCTGTTCACACTGTCATGAAAAAAAGACAAAAAAAAAAAGATCTGAATCACATACGAGCAAAACAACTGGGTTTGGGCCACGTTTTCCTGCAGTCTGAACACAGCTATAGTCACCATAAGAACTGGTACAACATGAAACTCAAGTGCTCTGACAAGAATTGTAACTCTAGTTGCTCCAGTGACAGAATAAATAATCGAGACACAGTTCACATGGTCTGTATAGATTAGCTTGACAATATTTGTTCTGAGTTTTAAATATTTTCCCACCTCTAATTAGCCATTTTCAGCCTGCTTGGGTCCAAGTAAAATGTTTAAAGTTGTAATGAACTTAAATTAAATAATAACAGAGTGAAGAGAGATATGAGCATGCTCACACACTGTCAGACAGACAGTACACACAATAAGAGAGAGTAAATGTGCAGTCTTAACTGGCAATGACATATTTATTTTCATTCCACATGTTCCCGCTGCTTCCATAACCTTATGCTAACACATGCAGATACACACAGAGCACTGATACACAAACACAGACAAAGCACTAATTAACTGTGAATAGATACATGGGAAGACCAGGGCTTGTTGTTATCCTTTTTACCCTTCCAGGGCTGTTTTTTAAGTCTTGACAGAATATATATATATTTTTTTTTTTTACATTTTCCCAATTTTGCACAAGAAATATGTTGATAATATTAATATATTGAATTCAACAAATGTTCACGTTTTGTTCACAACAGCCTTAATAGAAGGGCATTTTAAAAGTATGAAGCACAAAACAATCCATGAAACATCAAAAAGCAACATACAAAAATATCAAACTGCTGTTCTGGACAATGGAAAATAAGGATTAATAATTTGTATGAAATTAAAACACTTGCCCCTATAAAAATGTGTCAATCTGCCCAACTTTCATGAAAATAACATAGTTTCTGGTTAAAAATGTATCGTCACTGTATAGCTCTACAAAGAGTACGCCATTGTGTTAGGTTTTTTTTGTTTGTTTTTTTGTTATTGTGCTCATCTTATGACAATGACCAAAATATCATATTAGAATTTTCAGAATTAATCAGAATTCACAAAATGATTTAAATTTAAGACAGAGTTGAACTGCTGTTGAAATCAATAAACCACTTCTGAGAAAGCAAGATTTTATGCAATTGGATGTTTGACTCGAAATTTTAACTAGCCTTGCTCTGTAATATGTTTGTGTGTATGTGTTCAGAGTGACCATCTTTTGCTGCTTCAATACATGGTCTATGTGTTCTGTTATCAGATGATGTGATCAGGGAGTACTACTAACACAGCACCAAGTGATGCATTTAATTATAGTTCACATTATCTAACCCTGGAGCTCACAGAGAGCTACACACACAGAGCCACAATAGCTGATTTCACTCGCTGAGTTACCATGGAAAATAATCAAATTTCCATCCTCTTCCTAATATGTAGGATTTTTTTATTAGATGGTTGGCGATAGCTAACGTGACTAACATGTTAGATAATATGTTGTAAGCATGCACTGAGGTTAAAGTGCATTCTTTCACTCTCTTTTATAACAGACACATTCTACAAATAAACTGAAGCCAATAGACTGAATCCAAAACCAAAATAAAACCATAATTAAATGAGTATTTTAAAAGGTTATAACACTATTTGACATATTTACATTACATTCAAGTTTGGTGTAAAAATGTATACTAAGCTTGAGCTGATAAACTAATGGGCAGCACTCTGACACGCAGCGTGGTTGCGCTTTAGATGACCTGAGTTCAAATCCCAGCTCGTGGTACTTTATGATCCCGTCCCCCCACTTTGCTTTCTGTCCATACTCTTTAATTGTCCATACTCTTCATGTTCTGTCTGAATAAAGACAAAAATGGCAGATAGAAACTTTTAATCAAAGCAATATGCAGTGCATTCAAAGTATAGCTACATTTTACCAGTATGTGTGTTCCCTGGGAACTGAACCCATGACCCTGGTGTTGCTAGCACACACACAGTTTATTTACATAAGTGTGACCTCTCACCTCAGTATCAACCAGAAAAAGCATCATACTTTTAGAATTTTTTTTGTTTCTAAGCTGTTGTGTTTATGCCCTGCCTTAAGTCTTTAATGGTGGGTTACGTCATGGTGCAGTGCATTCTGATGCAGATACCACAACACAAAGACCATATCCTTCTACTGTGCCCCCCTCTCTCATACACACACACACACACACACACACACACACCAGCACTAATCTACTAAATGCAACTATACTCTAAAGCATGAACATATTAAGATATTATAAACATTAACATCATGATTTTCTGTAGAGTTGTTTTGAAACAATGTGTATTGTGAATAGCGTTATACAAATAAATTTGACTTGATTTTGACTAGTGGCACCAAATGAAAACGAACAGATATATAGTCTAAGCATTCCCACCGCCCCTTCCGCTCTGGCCTCATCTTCCATTTTTTGGAACACAGGTATTCCTCACCCAACTCACACCCTATGTTGAGTTACTTTATTCCAATACATCATTTATTCAACACACTGATGCTCTATTTCACTTCCTATATCACAGTCTTTGATAAGGCTCTATTACACAACTCTTTGGAATACTTGATTCAGTTAGACCAATTCAGAAGTGAAATATTTTTGAATAATGATTGTTGTAAATACTCTATATGGTTGTAAATAACTGACTGGTTATCTAGGGTACTTGTTTTCTTTATAGTGCTTTGTGTCTCTCTGCAAACTCAAGTAAGATAATACAGTTTTGCTTACACAGAAAATCTTTACATGTCACACAATTTCTGAAAGCTGACACTCAAACACCAGAACCACACACCAAATCTGCAAAACCATACACTAATTCTTGGCCTTTGACTCAGTTTTCAATTTCATAAAACACTTTTTGCAACACAACACACAATTCTCTATGTAACACACAAAAATCTCACAGGAAATAATATTATGGCAAAGGTGTTTGCTTTTGAGATGTGTTTGTGATATTTTGAATGCTGTGCTTCATTTTGCAAGAGATGTGAGGCATTTTGCATTTTGTGCAATTTGGTGGGGGAAGTCGTGGCCTAATGGTTAGAGAGTCGGACTCGTAACCCAAAAGTTGCGGGTTCGAGTCTCGTACCGGCAGGGATTGTAGGTGGGGGGAGTGAATGTACAGTGCTCTCTCCCACCTTCAATACCACGACTGAGATGCCCTTGAGCAAGGCACCGAACCCCCAACTGCTCCCCGGGCGCCGCAGCAAAAAAATGGCTGCCCACTGCTCCGGGTGTGTGTTCACGGTGTGTGTGTGTTCACTGCTGTGTGTGTGCACTTTGGATGGGATAATACTTGATACTTGGCCACATGTCACGTCACTTCACACTTCACTTCAATTCTAGGATTTGTGTGTAAAGTTTTGAAAAAAAAGAGGCAAAGTTTTGAAAATGTAAGAAATGTTTCATGAAAAAAAAAAAAAAAATGTAAATAAACGTCCAATCAATATTGATTTAGCAAGGAGTCAATAAGGAGGTTCTTTCTGAATACTTTTGTTGTGCCTTCCGGCACACAAAAAAAGAAGAAAGACCTGCAAATATACACAATAATATATTTACTTGGTATTTATAGCATATTTTGAAAACAAGACAAATATTCTGTATAAGAAAAACATTTACAACCCAATATGGATTTTATTAATATAATTAATATATTGTTTACACAAATGTAATTGTCTCTGCAACAGGGCTGTAATAAATAATCACAGGGCTGTAATCACATAAATAACATAAAGGATACACTGTTTTCTTAATTGTGTATTTATTGGATTCTTGCTTCTTGTGTCAAAACATTTCATTACTGTAGTTGCTTTAAAACTGTCTGAAATCGACCACTATTCCCTCAATCACTATCTCCAGTGTAGTGAACAGTGTTGGGCAGTAGCTAGTTACTAGTAACTTAGTTACTGTAATAATATTACTTTTTGCAGTAACTAGTAGTGTAACTAATTACTAATAAGATTTCAGTAATAATATTACAGTTACTATCCACAAAACAGCTTAGTTACTTAATTACTTTTGATGCCTCAACCCCGCTGATTTAAAATCCAACAATCAAATAATTCCTAGATTTTTTTTCATAATTTTCATGACTCGCACATGCATGTGATGTCCCCAATGCAGCAGGCAAGCTTGGAATATGGAAAAACTTACATTCAGCAGATAGAAATATTGCATTATATTGATTTTGTCAGGAAAAAAGATGATCTGAATGCTGTTGTGTAAGTTTTACTTTACTCTGGCATTACATCCCACCCACACCCCTCTGATCAGCATACAAAGGACAAGTCCCCCCCAATAATTAGAAATGGCCAATCTGTCCCCCCCAATATTTGTAATTCTTGCACTGATCTGCTGTACTCCATTAGGCAGAGCTCTGTTTTTTAAGATGACAGAAAGGTTTAAAAGTTAAATTTTCAGCCTGGTCTGCCTCAGCGCTCTAACAGCGCTCGTCAATGTCAAAATAATTGAGATGACCAATCAAATTAAAGTAGGCAAGGTTTACTGTTTTCAGAAGCACAGCACGAATTCCAGCACGAAGCGTCAGTTTAACGTTGAAAGAAAGTGAGGTAAGATGGAAGTTGCAAATAATTTAAAATTAGTCAACTGTTTTACGATAGAAATGTTAAATGGCCGCCAGCTATATCTAGTGATGCAAACTACTCAACTTTTTTTCCTCAAATATGGCCATCTTGAGAGAGAGTGATGAATGTTTCATGTGAATTAACCCTTGTGTGGTGTTCATATTTTTGTTACTCAGCCAGTGTTCGTGGGTCTGGTGGGGACCGCTGCATTTTTGGGATTTTAATTCAATACAATTAAAAACATTATGTTAAAATGCTCAACAGATGTTTACTTCATCGCAATTACAAGCAATATAAACAGCATATATGGTTGATATTTGCCCTTTTCCTTTGTTAGATCACATTTATGAATTAAAGTGCTACAACCTTGTGCGTGAATTGCAGGGGCAGAAACACAAAACTCACACTTACACTCATGGCCGTACCCAGGCTTTGAAAATAAGTGAGGTCCGGGGGGATGGGGGATGATGGGGGTTGGTGTTAAAGAATTTTGTTATAATAACTCCTACAAATACAACTCATTATATACACTATAAACACTTAAACACTTTAAAGGAGACAGACATGTAGATGTTTGTGAAAGATGTTGGAGGGATGATTATTTTTAAATCATACCCTATTTATTGCATCAAATGTTTTTTATATTTTACTATATTTAAGGGTGGATCATTTTATCAGTTGTTTATTGCAACAATACATAACTACAATAACTTTGTCTAGTGCTCTTATGAAAGTTTATAGCATGATTTGTGAAAATTTAACTATACTGAATGACATGGCATAGACTTGAAAGCACCTAAAACACACACACCCCACAAGTGCATGCACAGCCTAAACTGGGACGTCACACTAGTTTTTGCGTATTTCATTTCATTCTGCAACCTACTTGTTCTACAGATCTGTGTGTACTAGTGTTAAATGCTACTGTTTTTGACAGTGTTGATAACCTTTATGACAGATAATATCATGATAATTTTTGCGTTTCCCTTACCGAATGTAAGGGTATATAATGCTTTTTTGATTGCTTTCAGTTTGAAGGGATACTCCACCCCAAAATGAACATTTTGTCATTAATCACTTACCCCCATGTTGTTCCAAACCCCTAAAAGCTTGGTTCATCTTCGGAACACAATTTAAGATATTTTGGATGAAAACCGGGAGGCTTGTGACTGTCCGATTGACTGCCAAGTAAATTACACTGTCAAGGTCCAGAAAAGTATGAAACATGGTTACGGCCTTGCTATAACCTAGCCCTAACCCTTTCTTACAAACTTATGTGATTTGATAAAATATATAATGAAAGCTTCAAGCTACACATGACAATTAATGACATTAATACAACACTTCTACTTGAATGTCACTATCAATCACTATCGAGTGTTTGTAATAATTTCTGACTGCGATCCAATGTGGATTTTGGTCAGATGATGAGGCAGAAATATGTTGTTAGTAACATTCTAAAAGAATTTTATGGGGAAGATACACAGTTACAACTTCTGTGGGGCGTGAAGAAAAAGTAATGTAACTAGTAGTACTAATTACTGTTGCCAGAAAGTAATAAGTAAAGTAACAATATTACTTTTGAAAGGAGTAACTTGTAATGAGTAATATATTACAGTTGCGCAGATGGGGCACGTTGTAACACTGCGTTACAATGTGCTATTCTATGACATTAGCGATGTAATTTACACTATTTACTTTAATGAATTTTAATGAGAAACAACGAGAAACAGGTGAATAAAGACTGACAGTCAATGTTTAATGTTTAGAAATTATTATTTCAAGACATGTAAAGCATTTTGGCTCGTTTATATGGGCCGTCCCAAGCATGGTTGCAATGTGTTCATTGTCAAACTCCAAAATCAGATTATTTTTAATTCTTAAAAAACGCCATTATTTTATTTGAAAAAAATAATTATTTTATTTTATTAACAAAATATTTTAGTTTGTCTTGTTTATATTTTTTATTCGATCAGTTAACATTTTAAGCTGTCAAATTGTCATGTTACAACGTGCCCCTCAGATGTTACAATGTACCCCACCTACGGGGTATGTTGTCACATTTCACTTCCATTTTTTGAGGGTAAATAAAGAAAAACGTATACACTGTAATTATGAAACAAAGCAACATATTTGTACTAGACAAGTGCAAAATTACTGTGGATAAAAAAAAAATATTCTGAACCCCATGTGGATTTACACAAACTGAGAAAGTCAAAAAGTGTTACTTTGTGCCCCGCTCTCCCCTACTAAATGACCGCGAAAAACAACCACACACCTCCTCGGCACCGGCTCTGTGAAAGACTCGTGAAGATGAAAAAACCACTAGAGTATGGTAGGTTACATTTTATTTTTGACTTTTTTTTATCGCTTTATGCATTGTATTCTGATGTTATTTGCAAGATATAAAGCCAGGTTTAAGTTTCTGTAAGAATATCTCAGTTTCCCGAGTCAAGCTGTATTAACCAGTCTTTTCCTCCGGCAGCAGCGCTGCTGGCAGAGGCAGACCAGCGGGGAGACTCGTCCTGAAGAGAGTCATAGGAGTACGTTAAAACACGTTTCCACTTTTCTTCATCGTCTTGTATGAATTATTTTAATGTTACTTGCTCGCTTTCCCAGTAAAGCTGTGCTAACTAGTATTTTCCTCCCGCAGTGCGCTGGCAGAGTGGCGGGGAGACTCGTGAAGACGAAAAGCAGTAAGAGTATGTTAAATTGTTAGGTCAACGTTAAAACACATGTAATCGCCTTATTTGTTTTCTACCCATGTTATCTGTAAGGTATAAATACGTTTGAGTTAATAAATGTCTGTAAGAATATCGGGTGGACTATATTTGTGTCATTTTGTTAGGTTAATGCTTCAGCTAGAGATGATGTGCATTGCGCAGCTGAGGCAACTTGTTGAATTGTGTTAATTGGGTTTCTTGCTTTAGTAATAGCATTCATTCTCGCTACATGAGATACCTGTCTGTGATGCAATGCCCTGTTATACTGCATTTCTGTCTAATATTTATGCTTTCTATAGGCCTAGGTGTGAAATGCACAGCCACTGATTATGGAACTATGTTTTTGGACACCTGAAACAATGCACTATATAACACAACTTTGACTCTTGCACAATTTTATATAATGGAATTCCAGACTCAAGACACAAGTTATTGGTTAACAGATTGTTTATTGCAAGAATGCAGCAATGAGCACAGAACTGAAAAGTAGAACGATATTGTCAGAGATGATATTTTGACTGAGGAATAACAGAGTCCCTCTGTGTTACCAGGCTGGTTGGAGATCATGAGTCTGTGATGGTTCATGGAGCACACTCCTCTTGACTGATTGTGGTCTGTACACAACGGTGACAGACAGGGAAACAGAGAATCCAAGGAGATGAAGGAGCAGGGAGACTTCAGGGAGGATCACACGGAGAATGCAAGAGAATATCATTTGAAGGTAAGTAGAGCAGATAGGTAGTCCAAAGTTGTAAGTGAGACCAGACAATGAATGGGTAAGAGGTGCTTGCTTAAATCCTGTGGCTGAAAGGTAAGATGATGCGGAACAGGGTGATTCAGTAATCAGTTGAGAGTGAGCGTTGTGAGGAAATGACGATGGGGCCTGGTGAATCCAATACCAAGTCTCTGCCTTTCTCACACAGAAAAACCTCCGTACAGCAACCAGTCTGGCTTCAAAAGTGGACATTCAACCGAGGCTGCCTTGCTCTCAATTGTTGAAGCCCTAAGACTGGCGAGAGCGGCTTCCAAATCTTCATTACTTATCTTGCTGGATCTGTCCGCTGCTTTTGATACAGTTAAATACCAGATCCTCCTCTTAACCCTATTGGAAAACGGGCATCTCAGGAACCACACTCCAGTAGTTTGAGTCTTACCTCTCAGATAGGTCCTTCAAGGTAACTTGGAGGGGTGAGGTGTCCGAGTCGCAACATCTCGCTACTGGGGTGCCTCAGGGCTCAGTTCTTGGACCACTTCTCTTCTCTGTCTACATGGCATCACTAGGTTCTGTCATTCAGAAACATGGCTTTTCATATCACTGCTATGCTTATGGCACTCAACTCTACCTCTCATTCAATCCTGATGATCCAACAATAGCTGCTCGCATCTCAGCTTGTCTAACAGACATTTCTTGCAGGATGAAGGACCATTACCTTCAACTCAACCTTGCCAAGGCAGATGTGGTTTCAACAAATCCATCACTTCATCAATTTCGTTACTATAGTAGAATAAAACATCATCAGTGGTAAACAAAAAGAGCATGATAAATCACACTTTAGCAGTTGTATTTTTTATGTTTGCTGTAAAAAGGGATAAGAAAGGGATAAGAGCTTGAGGTAAGCAGTTTTATGTTTTAGCGCCATGTTGCGTTGATTTCATGTCGCATTTTTATTGATTGGTCAGTAAATGTGGATCATACCAGCAAACACACTGTGCGATGATCATGCTGTATCGTAGGCTATCTTTGGTTGCAAGACCGTGACAACAGCCGTCTTTGAACCTCTCTCACTGTACGACACAGGACCACCGAGTAGGAGCCACGATCACAGAAATCGCCACGATTGTTTCACGATGCCAATGTTTTCGTCTGGGACAGCTGAAAATCGTGCAGTGTGTTTAGGGCTAAGCCAGGGATAGGCAACGTCAGTCCTGGAGTCCAGATGTCCTGCAGATCCAACCCTAATCAAACACACCTGAACAAGCTTATCAAGGTCTTACGGATTATTAAGGCTACAGGGAGGAGAGTTTTTTTTTTTAGGGTTGGAGCTAAACTCTGCAGGAGATCGGCACTCCAGGACCGGCGTTGCCTATCCCTGGCCTAAGCGAACAAAAACGGTGTGATATTAATCAAGGTACGTCACACCAGCATTAGGTGTAAGAGAAAGAGTTTTAGTCTGTTCAGCAGGTTGAAACAAGGAGGCAGAGTTGCCGTTTATCCAGTAATAGATGACTGACTTATCAGTGGCCTTAAGCACAATGTGTCAGGGTTCTGTCACTTCGGTCTAGTTTATTCATGGTTTTGTAACAGAGCCCTGACACTCCTGTCATGTCCTGTTTTTATGTGTTTTTACGCGCTCTCTTGTATGCATGCCTTGTTTCATGTTGGAGTGTAGTGTTCGGATCCCGTCATTCATGTCTTGTTCAAGTTTTGGTTTTCGTGTCGGGGTTCGGACACTCACGCTCCATGTTCTGTCTTGTTGTGTGAGTGTGCGGTCTCGAGTTCGCTTGGGCCGTGTGCTCTCCTGTCCTGTTGAACACAGGTGTTCAACTGTATGTTTGGTGTAGCACGCAGTTCGTGTTCAGCTACGTGCTTTCTTGTTGTCTTGTGCTGTGTGCCACGCAGCTTGTGTTCTTGTTTGGCTGCGTGCTTTCATGTTGTCATGTTTTGTGTGAGCACGCAGCTTATGAGTGTTCTCATTAGCTGCGTGGTCGTGTCTTGTTTTGCACATGGCTGGGGATTTTGTTTTGCTGGCCATGTGCTTGTGATTTTGTTTTGTGTGAGCACATGGCTTTTGTCTTTGTTTCCTGTGTGCCATTTACCCCCCCCATCTTGTTACCTGATTATTGGTTAATTTGCCCCACCTTTCTTCCCTCATTACCTTCCTCATTTGCTCCATATTTATTCTCCTTGTATTTGCAGTCCTGTGCTAGTTTGTAGTTGAATGTTCCCCCAGTTGTGTCCTGATCCTGCCTTGCCTGGTCTTGCCTGTTCCTGCCGTGCTGTGCCTTGCCAGCTTGTTTTACCCCCACAGGGTAGTTTTTGTTGTTTGTTTTGTTTTATTTTTATTAATAAAAAGCTCATTCTCCTGCACTATTGAGTCCTTACCTCATCCCTCATCCACCTCAGCCTGACACAATGAACTTCTTGTTAAAACTGCATTTTGGTCCCAGCTGGACCTGGCATGGTGTGTCCATAAGGATTTGTGGCAACGCTTCATCTAGTCACCAAGGTCTTTGCTGAGGATCTGTGCCAAGGGTTTGGACCATTTTCTTAATCACTGGTGACTGGGTAGTAAGGTGATTTACTATGTTGTACACCACAAGCTAAGAAAGCTGCAAACTCTTGTGATAAGGACCATGGTCCAATGTTACTGATATATATATAGCTATAAAAACACCCTAACATTTTTATTAACTACTACTGTTTTCTTAGCCATTCTCACATGCATGATGGCAAGTTCTAGTCGCTTGATATGTGAGTCTCCTACCACAAAGAGCATGCAAATGTATCACATATAATAACAGTCTTACCTTTTCAGGTTTGGATTAAGGTGTCTGTTTGCTTGAGTGATGCAGATTCATTGATGACTCAAGAAGGTTATAGGGATCGCACAGGTAAGTGCATACAGGTAGGTATTCAGGAAAGTGTCTAGGAATGAACAATGAGACCAGACAATGGTGAACTAAAGTGAGAGGTGCAGGTGATCAGAACTCAGGAGACAGGGAACGAGTGGGCGGAGTGTACGGGTCTGGTGCTGTGGAGGTTGCTGACTCTGTGACAGTACCCCCCCACGGGTAGCTCCTGATGACCATGGCGGACAACAACATGGACGACCTCTGCCTCTTGGTGCTGGACGATCTGGGTGGTTCGTATGTAATTCGAGTTGCAGAGATGGGTCCACAATGTCATCACAGGCAACCCAAGATCTTTTCTTCTGGGCCGAACCCCTCCCAGTCCACAAGGTATTCTAGTCAGCCACCCCATCGTCGGGAGTTCAGGGTGGTGTTGAGTCTGTAGATGTTCACCTCTGAAGGATCCACTGGAGGTGGAGGAGGCACGTCATCAGCACCAGACCCTGGAAACAAAGGAATCAGAGAGTCAGTATACGGATTTGGTAATGACATGTGAAATGAAGGTGAAATTCTGTAGTGGGGAGGAAGGTTTAGCCTGTAAGTGACTTTGTTGATTTGCCTCCGAATGATGAATGGACCGACATAGCGGGGACTCGGCTTACGGCAGGGCAGTCAAAGATGGATGTCCCTGGTTGAGAGCCAGACCTTCTGCCCTGGATGGTACTGGGGAGTCAATGATCTTCTAGTTTCGGCCTGGCTCTTGTGTCTCCGAACTGCCCTCTGCAGGTGGATGTGATCTGAGTTTCAGACTTTCTCACTCTCTTGAAACCAGTGGTGGATAGTTGGAAAGTCTGAAGGTTCACCTGACCAGGGAAACAGGGGTGGTTGGTAACTAAAAATGCACTGAAAAGGGGTTAATCCCATGGTGGTTTGACGCAGAGAGTCTGCATACTCGGCCCATGGGAGAAAACGGCTCCATCTGTCCTGATGTTTATGACAATATGACCACAGGTATCTCCCAATATCCACAGCCTGTTAGGTACAAGTAGAGGTACCTCTTGCCTTCTTGTAGATGATGAGGAACTCTGGATATGGCACTGAGCATCCTTGGATGAACTGGGAGATTTCCTGGGCCATATTGGGCCACTAGTTGTGATTTCTGAATGAGTGAGAGGGTTTGCTGACTGCCTGGGTGTCCAAAGCCTGGAGATGTATGGACTGAGTCCATAAGGGAAAGACGGAGACAAGTTGGCACATGGATCCATCCCTCAGTTCCTCTCGGCGGAGCAGATTCAGACTGCGTGGCTTCAGCGATTTGATCATCAGTGGATCACTGAATAGGGCTAACTATGATGGTCAGTGATGACTTCAAAGGGATGTTTAGCTCCCTCCAGCCAATGTCGCCACTCTCTAAAGCCAGTTTGATAGCCAGCAGTTCATGGATACCGATGTCGTAATTGCGCTCCACCGGGGACAGCTTCCTAGAGTAAAAGGCATGTGGATGGAGTTTAGGAGTCTCACCCTGCCGCTGAGATAGTACGGCTGGATGCATCAACCTCGATGACAAAGAGGGGAGTTACGGGTTGGGATGCCCTACAGTAGGAGCAGTACAGAATGCTTTCTTGAGTTGGTTGAAAGTGCTGGTAGCTTCAGAGTTCCAGGACAGAGACTTGGCTCCATGTTTTAACAAGGAGGTTAGAGGTGAGCAGATTTGACTGAAGTTGTTGATGAACCTCCGGTAGAAGTTTGCAAACCCTAAGAAGCATTGCAGTTCCTTGATGTATGTGGGTTGTAGCTAAGTCTCAACTGCCTGTACCTTCCTCTGGTCCATGTGGATGCTGTGTTGGTTGATGACATAGCCAAGGAAGTTAACAGTATCACGGTGGAGCTTGAGGTACAGATGGTATTGCTGAAGTTTCTTGAGGATCTGCATCACGTGGTGCCGATGTTCGGCCTGGTTCTGGGAATAGATGAGGATATTATCAATATAGACAATGATGAAATGATGGAGGAATTCTCGGGAAACACCGCAATGTGGTGGTAACTTGGTTGCCAGTTGTTTGCTGAAGACATCCTGGAACGCCAAGTATTCTGGAGGAGTCTCTTGTTGCTTGGAGGTGTTCAGACTCTTAATGGAAGTGGAGCACACAACAACATTTCTAGAAGAAGGGGTTAATTTCTGTTTGACAAATTTGAAGGTGGTCTTTTTAACTTATTTATACGGTTAGAAAAGCAGTTCTCATTGTTGAACCTCACTAGTGTTCCAGTTTACGAGCAGGGCATGTTCTAACAACCATGGGCGTCACAGAATGATGTCAGCCGTGGAACCCTCCAGCACCATGAATGTAAACACCTTTCCAGATGTAAACATCCACCGCAGAATGTCACAGTAGGGATGCAATGGCGAATATAACCAAGGCCCAATGTCAGTTTTCCCAGGACAGATTGCACATGGAGAACTTGAGGACTGGGTTTGCTTTGGAGCTGAAGCTAGGCAGATAAATGGCTTGTTGATAAAAATCTTGCACCTGGAGAGGACCCATCACATTGTACCTGGAAAGGACAAGGAACTTGGAATTGTCCCACCACATATTCGAAAATGATCACAAAATCAGTGCTTGAGGTCAGACATCTGACTGGTAAAAATGGAGCAGATCAATCAAGCCTAACTTCAGTGGGAGGTGTCATATTCAAGATGCTGATTGGACATTACTTCATGGTCCATATGTTATTTTTAAATGGAGGAGTTCCAAGTTGGCAGAGCAACATAACTGGAATGCTTTGAAGTGGGAAATTTTATTTGAAGTTTTCCCACCTCCTTTAGCTGGAAAACTGCATCAATAAGACAAAGGTGTCAGCCATTTTATTCCAAAAATGTTAAAATGAAATTTTCACTAAAGAATGCTATTAAACAATATAGGTCTATAATATGAGAGGTGGTGGAAATGCCACTGTGGTGAGAATATTAATGACTTTCAGAAAAAGAAAAAAAAATTGCAGAATTGTTAGGAGATACATTTAATTTACTGTTCTTACAGTAACAGTATAGAAGAACCCCCCCCCCCCCCCCTTGGTATTCTGAAGCATTAAGATTTACTTTGACTGGAAGTAAAGGGACTAGCCCAAAACCAGAAAAAACAGTGCCATACCATTATCCCTCCTCCACCAAACTTCACATTTGGCACAGTGCAGTCAGACAGGTAATGTTCTCCTGGAATCTGCCAAACCCAGACTCACCATCAGACTGCCAAACAGAGATTCATCACTCCACAGAACATGTTCCCACTGATACAGAATGGTGGTGGCATGCTTTACACCAGTCCATCCGACACTTGGCACTGCACTTTGTGATGTGCTTACATGCAGCTGCTCCTGCCTCAAAGTTTTTGTGCTGATATTGATAGCAGTGGAAGTTTGGAACTATAGAATCAGCAAAATGTTGGCAAATTTTACACACCATGAGCCTCAGCACTCGGTGACGCTGCTCTGTGACTTTATGTGGTCCTCTGCTTTGTGGCTGGTTTCTGCTGTTCTTAAACACTTCCACTTTCTAATAATATCACTTACAGTTGAATTTGGAATATCTAACAGGGAAGAAATTTCACTGAAAACTGACTTATTGCAACTATGGCATCCTATCACAGTATCACACTTGAATTCACTGAGCTCCTGACTGCATGGCTAGGTGCTTGATTTCATACACCTGTGACAATAAGTCTGACTGAAACACTTGAATTCATGAGCATAGTGGGGGATGCGGGTGAGGTGTCTTGGCATGTCATATTCTAATTCGGTTGTGCAGTAATGAATAATTTGGAGTCTGGGACTCGAAGGCTGGAGGCGGAGACAGGGGATCCTCGCGCCTAGGCAGAGCTGGAGACTGGAAGGCCTGAGGTGGACCAAAGCGCCCCGATGGTGCTGACTGAGGGTGAGCTGAGGGACTACCAAAAACCAGCGGAGACCGGGCTGAGGAGCTGGCTGGTTTAGGAGAGGAGGCAGGAGAGGGAGGCTGGGTGGGAACTCAGGAGACACAGGAAGCTCAGGAGATGCAGTAGATTCAGGGCTGGGCGGAATCAGCGAAGAATCAGGAGACATAGGAGACTCAGGAGAATTTGGTATTACCTCCCCAAACCAGTCAATTAAATCAACAAAGATGTCCATCAGTTCCTCTAAATAATTTCCAGAGGCCAGATGTAGCTCACCCACAGTGGCGGGAGTATGGACGGGGCTTCCCTCCAATCTCCACCAGTACTCGCTCAAGCACGTGCAGTGATGCCGGTTCATGCACCTTGTCAGGCATGTTGTGAGGCTCAGGATTGGGGGGCGAAGATTGACTCAGTTGCGGGTTCTAGCGCTGGCCTCTCATGTCTGTGGTGGGCTCAGGAGATCGCTCCATGCATTGCGGGGAAGGCGGCTGGCTGGGCTCTGGGTTGGGAGTGGGGCTGGAGATGTCCTCCTCAGCGGGGCAGACGGAGAAATGCAGTCCATTATTCTCCAGCACCAACTCCACAAATGCGGTGAAATCTTCCTTTAGACCATCCGCTGGAAGGCATGCCTTGGACCACTCGTTCAGGCTGGTGTGGTCCGGTTAGTGCGTTTGGTATGCTAGGTCGATGAAGTCCCGTGTGTGGTCTTCCAGCAGACTGTCTCCCTGCTCCAGGCATAATAGTTTAAATGCGGAAGGAAGACAGGAGGGGGGGGAAAAACAAAACAAAAAGAAAGGAAAACACTGCAAAACTGTTTTGGTCCATTCTTCTGTCATGCGTTGATGACACAAAATGCACAAGGATGATGGAAATCAGAAAATATGATACATCCAACAGACAAGGCAAGGAAACCAACTAAACACAGATGAGACCGGACATAGAATGGAGTAGAAATCAGGGCTTAAATAATGAGAACTAACAAGATAATTAACAGAAAAGGTGAACAAGATCATTAATCAAACACACTGGGAAACTGGGTCAAAAGACAAAAAGGTATGGGGAGAACACAAAGAAACAGAAAACAAAACATAACCCTGACAGAGTCTTCTGGCTCAACTAAAGTCTATTACACAGCTTTTGATCTCGGTCTGTCTGAAAATTCTATTTTTACAGGTGTTATCAAAGCCTTTAATTATTTATGTATTCATATTCTGTATTTGTTCATAAAAAAATGTTCTGAAGAACTTCAAAAAGTGTTACGCACACTGAATGCACACACAGTGTGCCCTGGTCCAGAGACATGATAGCACACAGTGGATCACATGCGCTAGTCAAAACAGACCACAAAATGTATCTGCAGTCTTTTAGTACCAAGTCCATGACAAGACCAAGGTGACAGAAAATTTTTATCTTAACTTGAGATGGACTTAAAACAGGGTCTGGTTATTATAACACTGTATTTCTGCATTTTCTCTTGTGTTACTGCACCAGTAATTCCAAAACATATTTCTCTATCAATCCAGCGCCAGTATATGGAATGTGATGTTGAGACTCAGCATATGAAATGGGCATGTCGGCATGGGTTGGGCTGGAGTCACTGTGTTATGGATGTTTAGGCTGTTCTCCACATTAAAGTGAGTGTTAACCAGCCTCTCATGACTGCGATTCATTGGGTCTGTGCTACAAACATGCGCAGGGTGTTTCCCTGCTCATGGCCCAAGACACTGGTAACATCCACATGACCCTCAGGATAAGCGGTTTGGAAAATGGATGGATAGATTTTTGAATCCGTCATCATTTCATCACATTCCACTTTTTTAGCATGTAAAAGAGTAGAATATTTAATTTTTAAAAAATGACAGAGCATGTTGTTTAGCCACTGAAAACAATCCTCTATTTTTCATAAAATCCTTTAGACAGCATGAGTAGCAAGAAGGAGAGATCTGAGGGAGGGAGAGAAAGAGATGAAGGTCTCCTCCACACAGCTGTTATATTATCAGTCTGTGTGTGTCTGTGTGTATGAGATTGTGTAGTAGAAGTACAGTTTGCGCTTATCTTCAGGGTCACTGTGAACTGCTGGGATCCAGCTGTTGTGTGTATGTGAAAGAGAGAGCAATTTCTGTGATAAGAAGTATCTTTGCTAAAAGTATGTTCAGAAGCAGCTCTTCACTAATAATCATATCACCTAATCATAACAACAATCATTTTCCTTTTTGTGTTCTTGTGTGTAAGCTCATTTCCAGAATATCTGGAGCTGACAATTATAAACAAGCATCTTTTCCGCAGTTTCTGATTGTTCTGTAAGAATGGAGAAGCATTCAAATCAGGCCTATAATTAGAGTCCCTCTCGTTCATCAGCTACATTTGCTATGTGTGTGCGTGTGTGTGTTTGTAATAGTAAGAACATTCCTGTATTGTGTTCTTAGTGATTACAGTCTTCCTACTGTTGCCTCTGAGTGTCAGTGTAACAGTGTTTGTATTTAGATATTATAGTGCTTTCTATTCTTCTGTTTCAGTCACAGGAACCTTTCTTCACAGCTACCATATTTATAATGCCAGTGGTGGAAAAGCAAAAGCAAAGAATTAAAAAATATTTGAAAATCCAAATTAAGAAATATATTGAATAAAATGTTTTGTCTATACCAGAAGTAAACACAGACATTGCCAGATCTGACATTTGCAGAGATGTACATGTATTTAACCCATAAACCATCTCTGTGCATCAGTGAGTACAGAAGCAGACAAGTATGAATATCTTGTTTTAAAATGTCATGTTATTGTGTTGTTTTATGCTCTAATGTTGTCACAGTATTACAAAGAAAGAAAGAAAGAAAGAAAGAAAGAAAGTGAGATGATATAAGAATGTAGCTGTTGTTTTCAGAGCACTGGAAAAGCGTCCTTAAAAAACTGCACAGAAGGCAACCCAGCATGCATTTGCCATATTTTTGCCATTTGCCAGTTATTTTTAAATTACTGTTGCATTTCATTAATGTTGTTATTCATTAAAAGTGTCTTTTTTTAAAATACAATCTCTGGTCAGTTAAGTAAACAGCAATATCACTATATCAAGTTTAGACAGTTTTTTTTTTTTTTTGCAGCTATTGTCACATCCCACACTGTAGCATATTTATGTTAATAAGTTTCTGTCATAAATAAGGCTCAGTAACACATCAAAAGAAATGAACAATCTTTACCATAGCAAAGTTTAAATTATGAATCACAAACTGAGGTTACACTTTATTTTGAAGTGTTCTTGTTGCAATGTAAATACACAAATAACTATTATGCGTATCTGTTAAATAGCATTTATAAAGGCATACTACTCTTACTATTAATGCTATTTTTGCAAGGCCAAAGTTATGGGTTTGATTTATAAAATCATGAATCAAAGTTTCTTTGGATGAAGGGATCCACCAAAGGTATAAAATGTGATATTGGTGCATTTATGCATTTATATACAAAACTGAATAAAAAGTAGGTTTTCATTTTTTTTATTGTGAAACAAACAAACAAATCCACTAAGACCACTTTTGCTGTTTATGTTACTGTTCATGTGTAAATACTGCAAGATCACTTTCTTAAAATGAAAGTAGAACTATAATGAAAAAGAAAACAAGAGAGCAATTCTATTGGGAAGCAGATAGAGGATGAGTGTCACTGTGCCCTTTTCCAATCTCTCTTTTACCTCCCTCCCATTGAAATGAGAAATACCAATGCTCAAGTCCTTGAAGCCTTAGAGCTGCCTCAGAGAGCACACACACACACACACACACACACACCAACAAACTCCTTTCCATTCGACTCTTTCCTGAAACTTCAATTTTTTGACTAGCGTGAAGAAACCAAAACGAGCATAGACTGAATTAGTCTATATATACAATAAGTGTGCATACACGTGTAATAACACAATCACACACATTGCCCGTGCAGCCAGACAATCCTAGGTCAAGCTCTGACCTTCCTGGACACACACACACACACATACTTGTTTACTTAGCTTTCTAAATGGAGACATTCCATAGAATTCTATTGTTTTTTATATACAGCTAGTTATAAATACTACAGCCTGACCTTAGCCCACACCCTAACCTTAACTGAAAATTTTCTTGAATTTTTACAATTAAAAATTTTTTTTTTATATATGTATGATTTAACTCATTTTTCGATAACATTTTGTCACACACACACATCAATACACTCTCAGATAGTATCCTAAATTCTATAATCACATCATATAACTGTGCATGAAGCTTGACAATTATAGGTGTGTGTGTGTGTGTGTGTGTGTGCGCGCGTTTTTGTGACAAATGAGGACATAAATTTGTATAATGACAAGGGTATGACATAGGTATAAGAAGGAGAAGGTGACTTTTCAGGACATTACCCCATGTCCCCACTTTTCAAAATGTGTGTGTGTGTGTGTCTGGTTCAATATGGAGACAGCTGTTGCTTGTTGAAAGGCTAAGTCTTGCCTCTGGTGAATACCCTCCACCGTTAACATGTTCACGCGCACACACACACACACATGCATGCATGATTACTTAGCTATCTTAGCTAGCTGACTTTCCTTAGACTTCTGATGTTTATACACAGCTAATTATAAATACCACAGTCTTTTGCTTAGTTTGGCGACAACATATTTCACAGACAAAAGCCCCTTTTGATGATATTCAAGTACATATTTTTATTTTATTAATGCAATATGTTTTCTTTTAGTGGATTGTTTATGGTCAGGGTTATGTTTGTAGTTACATTAAAATAAAATGGCCATCATTATTTAAAAAAATCATAAATGGGTCAAAGGACATTTTGTTTTAAATCAACTGATATTAGCAGGTTTTGGTGAGGGGTGAGTTTAGGGCTAACCCTAACCCTACCCCTAAACCTACCCTTACAGAAAACCTTCTGCTACTTCAGATTTTTAAAATTCTTCATTCTGTATGATTTATAAGCTGTTTTCCTCATGGGGACCAAAAAATGTCTCCACAAGGTCAAAATTTACTGGTATTACTATACTTGTGGGGACATATTAGTCATAATGTAGTGAATACCAGGTACACAATCACAATCACACACACACACTTGTTTGTTTCACTATATTATTGAGGACACCTCATAAACTTCCATTGTTTTTATATCAAGTTAATATTTTCTATAGCCTATCCTGACCCCTACCCCTAAACATAACCTTCATAGAAACGTAGACTTATAAATACAAACGTGATTTGCCCAATTTATAAGCCATTTTAACTAGTGAGGTCTGGCTCTCTAGTCTGTGTTTAACAGGTTTCACAAGTACAGTCAAAATAGTACACACACACACACACACACACACACTCGCACACACACACACAATTACCCTGATCTGACCTTGGTCAACAACAGTAGTAATGAAAAGGGAGACAGTATCATAGCTCAGCTATTAGACTAGCATTGCATCAGATTATTGTAAATAGTGAGATCACTAAATTAGTCTGCTAGTGGTGATCACCATCTGTCTGATGCGAACAGCTATGAGCACCTTTAGAGGGACATACAGACTTTCTAAACACTCAGGATCCCACAGTCAGCCTTTGGGTCTGATGTCAAGTGATTGACATAAAAAACATACATACATACATACATACATAAATACATAGGACATAGCCTATATTTAAACAATTATAACAAATAATAAGTTTTACCTAAAAACTCATAGCTGTTCACATGAGATAGATGGTGATCACAGGAACCCTTGCCAAAAGTGGATAGACAACACAAACAGACAAACCCAACAGATAGCCTAGCAGATTTTAAAATGTAATATGTGGTGCTATTTTTCAATGACCATAGGCTATATTTGATGTCAGCATCATAGCAGTTTAGCAAAATATGAGCATCGGCATATACTAAAAATGAGAGAATTGATTGATAACAATTGCTTTGACTTCGGAATCTGGGCATAACACCTAAACTGATAATGTATCTTGTTGAATCCCAGTGTCAACTTTGGGGTGAGCAAAACAAATGATCTATTTAATTATTTCATCAAGGAAATATTTGACCATGTTATTGTAAAAAATAAATAATACACAAATAAAGAACATAAATAAATATCTATCTTTATTATTATTAATAATAATAATATATATATATATATATA
>NW_015660895.1:270137-276217 GCF_001515625.1 Sinocyclocheilus rhinocerous
AATAATATATATATATATATATATATTTTTTTTTTTTTTATCTGTTTAGATGTCAAGTTCACGCGTGGATGCGCAGCTGTATTAATCCACGGATAACTGTAAACCTCTGGCACCATCTACTGAGTAAAATATTCTCATCTCGTGCAGATGATTTGACCTGTATACAGGTTCACCAACTGTAGGTCTACCAATACATGCTTTATGTGCAAATGCTTGGGTCTAATAAATGTTTGTTTTACTATATTTGTGATCTCCATAGACTTTAAATCAGGTTTAGGATATTTCCTATTGCCTAACCTGACCACAGCCCCTGATCATATCCCTAAAGAAAAAAACTGTGCAAATCACCGGATTTACATATAAACATGATTTGACCGATTTATAAGCTTTTTTGCCTAGTAAGGTCAAAGTAGCACCATCTTGCGACAAAAAGGTTTAACCTGGGCTAAAACTGCTGGGCTTTAATAAGCCTAATATTTTCAACATGTATGGTGAACACAAAACATTTCAGCATTCATTTTTTGTTGGGATATTTGTTTCTGTATTTATTTTAATTAAAGTCTAATTACAAACCATATTTGGAATACATTTCTCAGATCTTCCACTTGAGGTATGAAGCTACTGGCTGGCCACAAATTCACATACAGTTCACGTTTATTATTGTCTTTAATTCAGAATTCTGATCAGTGTTGCAATACATAGGAACATACATAGCAATACATTTCTTGTTCTTATTTTTTCCTTTCTACATGAAAGTAGAGCTGCCATTCAGCAAGCAGTAAACTAGCTTATCAATGGCCATTTCATTTGCATGATAATCTTGATAGGCTACTTGTTAAACTCTGTGTTTACAGTCCTAGCAGGTCCTGGATGCGCTCATCGTGTTCATCACACTCGCCTAGTTTGTCATTAGATTAACAATTATTTGGAACAAATATGTATATCGTTTACCCTATGTTAAAACATTTTATATGGTGCATTTTTTTTTTCTTAAAAAATTTTACCTTTATGTGGATTTATCTTTTTGGGGACATTTTGCCCTTTGTCAGTGGAAGAGAGTCTTAGAGAGTTTAGTACGCAGGCATTTGAAAAAACACAGCTGAACTGACAGCCTATCCGCTAATCTACAACATATTTACCATTAAACATTCATTTTTTGAAATTGCTATGTTACAACAAAATAAACGTTGTTTTATAGGACGGAATGCACAGAGAATTTTTATTTTATTGGCTACCTCTGGTATCTGTTTTGTTTTTTTGCATACATGTGTTTTCAGTTGGTAAATTTAAAAGTCTTTTTTTTATTATTATTTGTTTGTTTGTTTGAATGAAAATGGTGGTAGACAGCGAAAAAGCTGTCCCTTTCTCTTAGAACTCTGTTCTCGGATGTTATTTACTACATCTCCCAGCATTCCTTGTGGTTCTTTGAAAGGAGGAAGTTCAATACACCGCCGCAGTGATATCATTTACAGCATGGCTGCGTTCAGTTTCACAAGGTGTTTAGTAAGGTCTTACTTTTGCGTTAAATGTGTAGATCATGTGCAAACGCGTTTGCAGACAACTACGCGAATGTTGTGTGTATCAGCATCACGCAGTAGTAAGTATAATCACTGTAAATGAGACGTTAATGGTTCTGTGCTTCACAATAGTGTAGAGCTGACCTTGTATATCACGTTTAATGTTTTGCAGTTTTAATGTCTCATGTGGCTACTAAATATAAAATAGCTTTAGAGTCATTAGAACACTGAAACGAAACTCATGCTTAACGAAAAAGTACAGTTCGATGACCATTTTGCTACCACAATAATTTACCGTGTTTTATACTTTGATGTTGTTATTCTTATTTGGAATTATTTTTACGCATGTAAATACTGAGCTGTATATGATAATGAAGTATATAAGTAGTGTGGTATATTTCAAAGTACCATTGTATTTCTGTGCGATAACATAACTGTTAAGTTAAGCTTCATTCAATTAATCAGTGTTCGTTCATTCATTCATTCATTCATTCATTCATTCATTCATTCATTCATTCATTCATTCATTCATTCATTCATTCATTCATTCATTCATTCATTCATTCATTCATTCATTCATTCATTCATTCATTCATTCATTCATTCATTCATTCATTCAGTCAGTCAGTCAGTGATCGATTGATTGATTGATTGATGGATTGATGGATTGTCCCTTCTTCTTCCAGGCTTTGTGGATGCACCTAAAGCTCAGTTCACAGATACAGAGGTTCAAGACATTCTGTCCAAAATCACAGGTCTGGACCTGAAGAAAGTGTTCCGACCCATAAGACAGCAGCTAACGCCACCTAAATACAAGCTTATGACAGACACAGAATTAGAAGAGGTGAGATTTCTCATGATAGGTCAGGATTCATGATGGGATGGAATTTGGGAGATGATGGTTATATGATACAATAGGGTTAATGAGGGGATGAGATACCTGATGAAATGGAAAGAGATTCAGTATGGCATTTGGGAATAACAACAGATACAGTTATTCTGCTAGAAAAAACTGTGGTCTTAATTGGGTTCATGTGTTCTGCTGCTGAGCAGGCAGTGCGTAAGGCAGAGGAACAGGCAAAACATCTGCTGAAGATGCCACCGGTCCTGCCTGAGAGGAAGCCCATAAATGATGTGCTCTATGAAGATCAGATGCTAGAAGGCATGGACACTGCTAAATATGTCTTCACCGACATCAACTTTAACGTCCCGCATCGAGTAAGAAAAGGACATTGTTTAGCGAATCTGTGTTTCATTTTACATTGATTTTAAAAGTAATTTATGAACGTTCCTGTTGTTCTTGGTTAAAAACCTGAATAAGCCAAAAAAAATTATGTACTGTAATTTCTTGGTCATTTTCTCATCTATTAATGCAATTTCTGATCTTTTTGTGTGTATACAGAGGTACTGTGTTATTTTTTTCTTTCTTACTGTTGGAACTTTTGTTTCTCATTCTCATACATTATTCCAAAGGAAAGATTCATTGTTGTGAGAGAGCCCAGTGGAACCCTAAGAAAAGCTACATGGAATGAAAGAGATAGGCTGATACAAGTTTATTTCCCCAAAGAGGGTCGTAAGATTACACCACCACCCATCTTTAAGGAAGAAAACCTTAGGGTATGGAAAGTGCAAAAGCTGATTAAGTCTTATTAATTTGCACATGTATTCATTTCTGACAAGAAAATGTCTGTTTCCTTATCTCTACAGGTGGTCTTTGAGCAGGATAGACACGAGGATGTGCTAAACCAATGCATTGTCCAATTTGAGCCAGACTCTGCAGAATTTAAGAATGTGAGTTGCTGACAGACAGATGTATACAAGGGTTGTGCGATAAGCTGTCACCAGTGCATGAAAACATGTTATTCTGAGTTTCTTGGAGAGAATAATATTTATATGGTCTTTTAGGTGCTCATGCTGACCTATGAAGACATTGAAAAGCATGGGAAATACGATCTGCTCAGATCCACACGGTTTTTCGGTGGTTTGACCTGGCATCTGGTTAATGGCCGGCGAATTGATGGCCTTCTTGTGGACATGTTGCAGAGAGACCTGTGAGAAAAAAGGAATGATCTGGTTTCAGTGCAGATGCAGTCAGTTTCCACAGAAAAAAAATTAATAAATAAATTGATTTGTCACTCAGTTTTATAAAAAGAACGAAAACATGCTTAGAGTAAAGCACTTGCATTGAAAGTCTATTGGACAAGTGTCCAATAGACACTTGGGTTTAAAAGCAGAAATTAATTTTGTATTATTTACAAGATTTGTGCCAGTGGGGAAGCATTTGCTCCATGTAAAATGTGCCTTATAAGTAGTTACATTATAGTTACATGTATAAGGAAAATGAAGAAACCACAAAAGAAGCAAGATGAGTGAATATCTGTATAGCTTGGAGGGAGCTTCGGCCCTTAAAACTCTTGGAAGTGTTTGATTCACTGACATTGCTCACAGCACCTTTAATTTCAGTTTAATTACTGTATGTATGGTCTTGTGAAAAGTCTAGTTGCCTTGTATGATGATCATATGTTGTCGTGATTACAGAATGCAGGATGCGGTGAGGTTGGTGCGTCTGTTCAACTTGGTTCATCCTCAGAGTGAGTCTGCACAGCAAGCTCAAACACAACAGGCCGCTGACCTGGACCTACTCAAGGTGAATACACAGTACATGGTCATCAGTGTTTTTTTGTGCAAATCAATTCCACATCTGTTACTGTGACCACAAATTTTAACTATAGTTCAAGCATAGCTATAATGGTTTGAAATTATGGTTTTCTATTACCATTTCTTACTGTTACTATTAATTAATGTGCATGAAAAAATGTCATGTGGTTACTGTGAGCTCCCATGACCTCATGTATGCACATGTGCCAAAAACCTTTAGACTGTGAGCAATTTCTTTTTTAAGATGTGTAAGTTAGGGGTGTCGGTTGATAAAAATAATCCAATTAAAAAATTGTAACTAATTGCTCAGGTTATTTACACATGTAATCATAAATGCATTGAATCTCTAAATGTATGTATGTAAGGTCAAATTGTCACTGTTATCTAACTATTAACTATGACTTATATTATGCCTCAATAAACTTCTAATTTGCTGCTTATTAATAGTTAGCAAGGTAGTTGTTAAGTTAAGGTATCTAAAATGTGACCCTGGACCACAAAACTAGTCATAAGGGTCAATTTTTCGAAATTGTGATTTATACATCATCTGAAAGCTGAATAAATAAGCTTTCCATTGTTAGGATAGGACAATATTTGGCCGAGATAGAACTATTTGAAAATCTGGAATCTGAGGGTGCAAAAAATCAAAATATTGAGAAAATCGTGATTAATGATTTTTTAATGAAAATTTCGTTTTATAGAATAGTTAATTATTCTATAATATATTAGTTAATTATGTTCGTATATTGCTTATGACGAAAATTCATTAGCCTAGCCTATTTGTTATGAAGTTGATTTAAAATTCTTCATAACAAATTTTAAGAAGTTAAAAGTTAAAGGCAGAGTAAGCGATTTCTGGTAGCCAATGTTGATATTTGAAATCACCACAATCTTGATAATCTTTAAAATGAGAGAAATCACTGTCATAATTTAGGCTACTTTCTTCGACTGCAGAAAAAACGAAACCATTTAATTTGCAGTGTTAACTTATGAATTAAACGAAAAACAAGAAATAAATCACAACAAGAACAATAGTTTTTTTCTTGTAATCAAGAAAATTTTTCTAAAGTGTTTTTGAAAAATCACATACCCTGCCTTTAAGAAAGAATGAAATTAGCCTGTAGGCTATAGATCTATAGGCTAATTTTCTTAACTTTTATTAGACTGCAGATCGGAAAAAAAATCAATCTTGATAATCTTTAAAATGAGAGAAATCACTGTCATAATTTAGGCTACTTTCTTCGACTGCAGAAAAAACGAAACCATTTAATTTGCAGTGTTAACTTATGAATTAAATGAAAAACAAGAAATAAATCACAACAAGAACAATAGTTTTTTCTTGTAATCAAGAGAAAATATTTGACAATTTCAAAATGAATGCTGAATGATATTTGACAGTGAACACATCTCCACTGCATCGCTGCATACGATCGTTGTTGTCAGTCGCAAATATTAAACATGTTTTAGGACAGGGGTGCCCAAACTCGGTCCTGGAGGGCCGGTGTCCTGCAGAGTTTTGCTCCAACCCCAATCAGACACACCTGAACCAACTAATCAAGCTCTTACTAGACATACTAGAAACTAGTGCTGGGCGGTATGACCAAAAATTAATATCACAGTATTTTTCAAAATTATACCGGTTTCACGGTATATGACGGTATTTATTTTTATTTTTTTTCATGCATGACTGGGTGTAAACCACATTTTCTACTGATTGAGAGAGGAAATAGGCTACTGCAGTAGATTGACTTAGAATGCCCTATTTTACTGTCATGATGAGTGAATATTGTCAAAAAATACCACACTAAATAGTGACTAAACACGACCCCTTTTAATACATGATAACCAGGAGTCACTCTCATTTATAATCGCGGCATCGTCTGATAAAATCAACATGCATGTACA
>NW_015660895.1:276572-281787 GCF_001515625.1 Sinocyclocheilus rhinocerous
CTGAAAGCTCTCTCCTCCACATCACGAGTAGACACGCCCCTTATTGCTGATTGGCTACAAGCTTGTTTTGCTGTTCGGCCCGAATCAGTTTTCTAAAGTGTTTTTGAAAAATCACATACCCTGCCTTTAATAGACGAACTATGCTCATATTTATAATTCCAAACAGTTAGTAAGCGACAGGTGCTTGGAAACGCTGTTTTGTACTTATTTATTGACGAGTCTGCTGTGGTACGGCTAGCTGAAAGCGATGCTTCTCTGCCGCTCACTGCACAGAACAGACTCAGAGTCAGACCTCGCGCTCGCGGGGAAGCACTGGCGACATCTTCCAACTGAATCATAGCTAAGGTTTATCCAAAAAAGTCGCTAGATTTGTTCCTCTCAAACGCGTTCCGAACATTATTTAAACGACACCGGTATTGCGCTATTTTAAAAATTAATATCATAAGAAAAATAAACACCGGTATTCGGTATGAACCGGTATACCGCCCAGCACTACTAGAAACTTTGTAGCAGGTGTGTTGAGGCAAGTTGGATCTAAACTCTGCAGGACACTGGCCCTCCAGGACTGAGTTTGGGCACCCCTGTTTTAGGCTATAATGCATGGTGTGTGTGTTTAACTAGCTCCGTTTCCATGGACACCTTTTGTTTGATCTAATTATTTATATTTCCAGCCTAAAACGTGTGATTAATCGGCTGATTAATCCGAATCTAAAGCTGTGTCTACACCAAGAGAACCCATTACGGGAAGTGGCGCGAGGCGACAAATCTTCTACAGTAACTGATGCCTCCTTCTATCCCGAATCTTTGAAACATGCGTTGTATGCGTTGAAAGCGAAACCTAAAAAACAGCGCGCATAAGAAAGCGATTGCAGGCTTTTGGGAGCTTCAGCAAATGCACTCGATCACAGATTGCACGCTTCCCAGCCGAAACAAACCCCCACGTGAGATTGAAATAATAACCTGTGATATAAGATTTTGGCCATATTGCCGAGATGGTCCTCACTGCAGAACACAAGATCCAGGGGGCGAGGTTGGATCCAGATCCAACTCCTCCCACCTTACATATACCTACACCTACCCGTCTCCACCCCCTGATCCCTAAACCCACCATCTCCTCCCCTAAACCTACCCATCTCCACCCCTAAACCTACCATCTCCACCTCCTAGATGTGGATCCAACCCCGCCCCCTGGATCTTTGTTCTGCAGTGAGGGGCTACTGATATTGCCCATCTAAATCATTCATCCCACACTCTCAACAGGCGCGTCATGTAGGCTTACACTTCTTGTACTTCGTTTGGGCACCACAAGGTGTCACTGTGGCCTCAAAGCTTACTCCTGGCCTACTCTGGCTGGATTGCTATTCCTGAGGTAAAACACGCCCTTCTCATTACCCTACGGACAAAGAAATGTAGAAATAAATAAATGTGGAAATAAATAAATAAATACGTAAATAAATACATAAATGTGAAAATAAATAAAAGTGGAAATAAATAAATGTATAAATAAATAAAAGAAAAAATAAATGCATGTGGACATTTTTTTAAAAATACATAAATAAGGAAATAAAATTATAAATTATTTATTTTTGCTTTTTTACTTTGTATATTTATTTATATATTTATTTATTTATATTTGCTTTCATACATTTCTTTGTACATTTATTTATTTTTAATTAAGTCAGCTTTGGCATTCCATAAGTAATATGCATGCTAATTAATAGTAAGAATTGGTCCTTAAAATAAATCACCTCAGATTCTAAAACTGCATTTTTAATTAGAGCGCAAGTTTATCCAAAAATATACTAGAGATATTTACTCAAGTGTTTAGCCATTTAGCTCTTGAAGAGATCAGAAGAGCCGGTCAGCGAAACTCTGGAGCTGTTCAGTCACTGTTGGGGAAAAAAAACACTCTTACAATAATGATATGTGCTTTTGACAACTCTGGAAATAGGGAATAAGGGGTCAGGCCCAGGGTACATCACTTCCCATTAGCTTGTGGTTAGACCTTTAACCCATGGAAGGACGTCATTCAGAGTGCATGGAGTAAAGAAGGGCAAAAAAAAAAAAAATCTTGTCGAATTTTGAGATACCACCAGTAATTTGGTAGAGATGGTGGAGTGACAGGTTTTAATGTGTGTGTAAGAGAGAGTGAGTATATTAAATTCTTTGAAAGGAAATGGGAAAGCATGGTAGATTTGATGAGGGGCCACGGTTTAGTCACGGTTCCTGCTTAGTGCACACTCCTCTCAACCCTGTCTTATGTCACACTGACCCTTTAACCCCTGTATCAGGAAGTCAAGCTGGTTGATGTAGCCGGCCCAACTTCAGAGGTGCATTCAGTATTTTTTTGCTTAAAATTTTACACAGAAATAAACATCAATTTTGATAAATATCATTAAAATGATTTAGACTCACATGAGACAAAGACTCTGAAAGCTGTAAAAGCTGTTTTATTCTACATAGAGTGGATTTGGTGCCATGTTGACATCACATTAACCAAAAAGAGCAATGTAAAGATAATGCAAATGTAAAGATTCTGTGTGAACTGACAGGACTTACTACCAGGGTTATTGTTAACTAAAATTAAAACCATACAAATTTACTTGAAAAAGCTTAAAAATTACTTGAAATAAAATAAAATATAAAAAGTTGTCAATGCAAAATTGATCATTTTCATTGATGTCTTAAAATAAGTAAAATTAAAATGTACAGACACATTAAAAAAAGAAAGCAAAGAAAAAAGAGAGAAATTTAAAAGAAAATGAAAACAACAAATTACTAAACATTTTGTCTAAAACTAAAATGAAAACAGAAAATATAAGGCTTTTCTGCTGGCTTATATAAAAAAAAAAAATTCCAAAAATAATAATAATAAAAAAAACTTTTTAAAAAGTCACGCCAAATATAGACCAAGAATATTACGTACAGAATACTACAAATCCCAGAAGAAAATACATGTAGTTGCTCATTTCTTGCTTTATTTATTTATTTATTTTAAGATACATATGTGCATATCTGATGCATTTTCTGCCTTTCTTTTTCCCCTTATTTTTAGATCTATGCCCAGTATGAGTCAAACAGAGCTGGATTCATCGAGTTGGCGGTGCAAACCCACGAACAGACCAAAGCCCTGAGCTCTTTTTAAATACATTAAAGTGTAAAACAATAGAAAACAGACAATAATTATGAATGGAAGTATGTCATATAGTTGAAATGTTGATGTCAAGTTTTGAAATGCGTACTCATTCTGTACATAATAAAGAAATCTTTTGTATAAAAGGTCTGTTTCTTTATTTAAATATTAAAGGGGTCATATGATGCTGCTAAAAAGAACATTATTTTGTGTATTTGGTTCTTCAACTTTCTTTTTCCAAGTTTACCAAATGTACTACTCTGATGTACTAGATTTGTAACATTTCATGTTGATTGGAACTCATTAATTAATACAATGGAAATGGAAATTTTCAATGCTTTAGCTGTCTTTTTGTTTTTTTTTTTGATTGCAGACTTTTTCTGCTGCCATTGTTTTCCTTGGATTTGGTTCTCAGTTCCATACAATTTTAAGCTTTTCTTGATTCATTCCACGTTTATAGGCAACCTCTGTCATGCTAATTCAGATCAGCACAGTTGGTTTTAAATTTATCTAGTTTATTTTAGTTCAGGACTCCATAATCCAGGTGTTAATAATCTGTATTTAAAGGTGCTGTATGTAGGATTGACACCGAGTGGTTGAACTAGGTATTGCAGTCCAAATTCAAAATATGGGAAAGGGTTTTTTTCACCCGGCCCCTCCTCCTCAGACTTGAGCACACGCAGGTTGCCAGATTGACGACACCAACCGGAACAAGCGCACTTGACGATGAATGAAATGAAATACGCTGTGTTTTCCGCCAACTGGCAACCCGGGGTGCCGAAATACAATTGGGTAAACTGGCAGTGGGCGGGTTTCACAAACCAAAACAGAGACCGACATTCCGGCCCCCAACGCACATTTTCAAAGGAGAATGACTAGCATTGTTTTTCAGATAAACAAGTATGTTAATTTAGCATGTTTCTTAAATATCTGCAAACATATTATGGTATTTTTATACTTTAGTAGAGTCAAAAACTTACATACAGCACCTTTAAAATGTGTTTCAGTAAGCCGTTTTTAAACCATGATTAATTATTCTAGATTAATACCTGCTCTTGGATTAATTTCCAGGAAAATAAATAAAAATTAAATAACCACTGACAAGCTACTACTAAATATTGTAGAAACTTAACTTTCTGTAAAGTTGCTTTGCAACGATTCGTATCGTGAAAAGCGCTATACAAATAAACTTGAATTGAATTGAATTAATTTAAGCCCAGTCCGGGAAACCGCCCCTTATTGTTGCCTCTGCACTTGTTATAGGAGAGATTATTTTTCATGTTAAAAATGCTTTTGTTGAATGCAGTGAGTTCTCTGTCAGTCAGCAAATTACTAATTCCTGAAGTTGTCATTGATGGAAACAGTCTCATAGTCCAGCTCAAAATTACTGTAGAATTGGGCAAAGCCTCTTAAATGCAGACAGAAAACAACATTTTACAGTTTCTTCATAAAATCTGTTTGTTTCATTAATAAATACCTATTACAAAGTGTGATATTATAAACGCTATGTTTGCAAACTAATGTCTTACGTTTTTACTGAACTAAAGCTAACTAACATTGTATCAAAAAAATAATGGCTTTGGGTTACATGTATCTTTTTTTTCTATTTACCTACTATTAGTACTATGAGTGATGAGAGGACCCCCTGCATTGCATATCTCCTTTTTTAACACACCTGATTCAGATCATCAGCTTGTTAGTAGAGACTGCAAGACTTGAACTGGGTGTCTGATAATGGAGACAAACAAGATGTGCAGGGCTGGGGGGTCCTCAAGGACAGGTTTGAAAACTCCTGACATAATACAGTGACTGTCTGGGTGCTAATCTTTGGAATGAGCTATATTTGGAGTCTTCAACAAAAAAAAATCACTGATTTATAATGAAAAAATTAATAAAATCTGCTACAGATGTGATTCCTACGGAGCCCCTAAAGGGACATGGTGGAAAATTAGGGGTGGGAGGAAATTTTTTTTTGCGTTCTCTCGCAAAACTTTTGCGTTCCCTCGAGAAACTTTGCGTTCCCTCGCAAAACTTTTGCGTTCTCTCGCAAAACTTTTGCGTTCTCTCGCAAAGATATTTGCG
>NW_015660895.1:281965-286241 GCF_001515625.1 Sinocyclocheilus rhinocerous
TTTTCCGCCACCATGTCCCTTTAGGAGCTCCGTAGATTCCTTTTACAGCACTGAACAGCACATTAATTTGAGTGGTATTCGCAAATGATGAGTGACGGTCGTAGCACTCTAAAAGAGTTTCGATCAGAGATGGTCTTATTATCGGGAGACACCAAGGTCCGCAGCTCTACCTTTGGAGAAAGCATTACGGCCAACTTGGATCACGTGTGCCTTGATGACCAATCATATTATAGTCTTGACGTCGTTGAATTTCTGTCAGAGTTGTGCGACAGTCAATGGCAGTTTACGGATACCATAACAATGGCTGTGTCCGAAATCACCCCCTATACCCTTAAATAGGGCACTATTTGAGGGAACAGCCATTTTTAGTGGTGTCCGACACCATAGTGGACCTTCTCGAGTGCACTCATTCAATCCCACAATGCACTGCAAAAACGAGTGTACAACTGCTGCACGCTCAACGGCTAAAGAATGCCCATAATGCACCGTGAGAGTCACGCGCCGAATGAATTCCCGCATCTCGCCAGAAGATAACGCCCGCAGCTGAATAATCAAGCCGTTCATTTTTACAAAGCGCTCATCCATGGCGTACAGCATAATGTACAACACGGGTATAAATTCATTGTAAATTGATTATTAAATTGTTTGATTAGGGTTTATACATAATTTCCGTGACAGAGTTCAAGATAACTATGCAAAAGCGGCATTCCTTCCGGTGCACTCAGTGTCCGAATTGACTACTCGTTTTCATTCACTCCTTCTAGTGAACTGAATTAGTGACCTAATGTAGGGAATAGTGAATGAGGGTATAGGGTGCGATTTCGGACACAGCCAATGAATGAGAGGTGTCGTAAACTGAATTCTACCCGTCGCAAAATTGTCCATGACTTCTCATATAAAATAGCATTATTGTTGGGTGTAAACTCAAAACAGATCAATCCAAACAAATGTTTAATGGCAAAAATGTTAGCCGACATGCTGTTGCTTCATGAAATGATAAGCTGTTTTCCCAGAAAAAAAAATCGCATCATATGACCCCTTTAAAGAGCCACCGTACGTCAGAGGAAAACATGGTGACGTCACATTTAAAAATAAACGCTGCATAATAAAACAACCCTATTTAAAGACAGAGCCCAGAGTCAGATATTAAACGTGCTTTCGTTTTATTGTGACGATTACCGCTTAAACATATAAACCACCTTTTTGAAGTGATTTTTGTGATAGTCTTAATAAACAGGTCTCCGCCTCTGTGATTTTGAATATATTGGTCAAAGGGCACCAATGGCGTATGCGTTGAGATCTGCGTTCAGAAGTAAGTCACATAGTTTGATCATCTAGCTGCATGTGTTCAAATACTCAACTGAACAATATTCACTATTTATATGAATGTTATTGTGATTAAGTAGTGAACGCTGGATCGACGAATGAAACCTGTAACTAAGAATACAATATATAAGTTGTGTTCGTTTTTTTTTAAACCATTTGATTCTAATGACAGTTTGAGGTTGTAATGGAAACATGTTGACTGTCTCACTGCAGCACACACACGGTACTGGGTTCAGTTCAGTTAACTGGGTGAAAGGTCACATACGCAATAATATGTAATTTCTCTCTTTAAGTGTAGAATTAATTACATTTATATTATGGACAAATCAAACGATATACCATGCCGTCGTAATTGCCAGTTGGAAACTGTGTATAAATAAAGAATATAATAATGCATAAATTGTGCAGATATGTCATCATATTATTTACGTTTAATTACGATTAATATTTGGACATATAAATCATAGCCTACATTTTTGTCATTACCTTACATAAACTATCTAAGATAACAATCAATTGTATAAGCTAAACAATCCATAATATGTATGTGTGTGTGTATTTGTGATCATTGAAACATATTTCATAGGGTAATAAACATTCTATTGTTCAATATTAAATAATACCTTAATATCAATAACCTTATAACTGTGTAACCTTTGACCTACAGGTCAAAAGTTTGGAATAATTATGTTTTTTATGTTTTTGAAAGAAGTCCTTTTTGATGTATTATTACAGGATTTATAATGTTTGTTTTCTATTTTACTATATTTTATTTTAAAATGTAATTTATTCCTGTGATGCAAAGCTGATTGTTTAGCAGCCATTACACCAGTCTTCAGTGTCACATGATCCTTCGGAAATCATTCTAATATGCTGATTTGGTGTTCAATTGTTATCAATTATTATTGGTGCTCAGTTATTAATAATGGTTGTTCAGTGTTCAAAACAGTTTTTGCTGCTTAAAACCGCAATGTTTTTTTTTCTTTCTTTCTGCGATAGATTCTGTGTTCAATGAAAGCATTTGAAATAGAAATCTTTTGTAACAATATAAATGTAATTTTTAATCAATTTAATGCATCTTTGCTGATTAAAATGATTAGTTTCTTCTTTTGAATGGTTTCAAAAAAGCAGTAAAAACTGGTTTCAACATTGATAATGAGAAATGTTTCTTGAGCACTAAATCAGCATATTAGAATGATTTCATATGATTCATTTCAACTTTAAGACATTTTTATGATTCCAAATGTTTAACGTGTAGTGTAGTGTTCCAAATGTTTAACGTGTAGTGTAGTGTTCCAAATGTTTAACGTGTAGTGTAGTGTTCCAAATGTTTAACGTGTAGTGTAGTGTTCCAAATGTTTAACGTGTAGTGTAGTGTTCCAAATGTTTAACGTGTAGTGTAGTGTTCCAAATGTTTAACGTGTAGTGTAGTGTTCCAAATGTTTAACGTGTAGTGTAGTGTTCCAAATGTTTAACGTGTAGCAAATTCCTCACCACGATTTGCTTAAAATGCCCTTATTTTAATGGCAATTTGTGAATTGAATTTAAAGTGCTAGAACACCTGTGTGAACTATAAATCCAGATCCATATGTATTAGGGCATTTAGTCAGTAATCAACTATTACTCACCTGTTTAGTAGTTTAATTTTGACAGCTGTGTCCTATGTTAGAAGTGTAAACCTGTGTATTTGGTCTGTGTTTTGTGATTAGAACAGGTTCTGTTGATACCGTTCCTGAACGCTGTTAGAGGAATGTCTTCATCAGGAGGACCGACACCCCCCTTCACAACCCTGTCAGTCACCCGGCCAGCTGAGCCCATCACTCACGTCGAGTTCTGCCGCCCGGAGAAACGCAATGCAATGAACAAGGCATACTGGCTGTATGACGTCCATGTCTATATCAAATGCTATGAATAATTCATTTATTTCATTTTATTTCCTTTAAGATTTCCTGAAATGCTTCGCAAGCAATCATTTCACAAGAGTAGAATGACATTAATAGTAATATTTTAAGCATTAAAATGTATATCTCATCATTTATGCTGGAAAGAGTGCCCATTTTATGCCATTTCTATGGTAAAATGTCCTTATTTGAATGGCAGTATTAGATTGGAATTTAAAGTGCACATTGATCTCAGTTGCAATCGTGTCATGAAAGGGTTAGCGATGTACATGTTATTTTGCTGAATTACTGTATGTCTGTGTTAATTTTTGTTTGACCTTCAGTGAAATGGTTGACTGCTTCAGTCAGATAGCTCAAGACTCAGAGTGTCGTGTCGTGGTTTTCTCAGGTGCTGGAAAGCTCTTCACTTCAGGTAAAGCTATCTTACCAAATAAAATGACCAAATGCTAGTCTAGGCCTTTTGTTTTATTGTTTATATATATATTTTTTTATTTTTTTTGGTCAGACTATTTTTCATAATATGAAAATACATTTGCATGATGTTTCATCACAAAAATGTTTTGACAACTGGTAACTGAGTAGAACATTCTTCATTTTGACCAAATCAGGGTTCTACAGTGCGACCATTTCAGTCGCATTGAAATTTTTTTAGGAGCATCAGTGCGACTGACCCGATCATCATCATACTTGTGATTGCGCTCAGGGGAGCTTCAAAGGTTTCTACGTGTTTTTGCAGCGTTGAGTAATGTATCACAGACATATCTCACAAATCCTTTCATAAGCAAAGTGTAGACAGGATGTAAATAAGAGATTCATTACGCAGTGTAGAGAGCTTCGTTGATTATAAATGTGAGATCGAGATAAACTAAGATGAGTGACAGTTTTAATTATTTTGAAGGGAGTTTGTAAATGTGATACTGATTTAATACAAATACAATTCAATAAACAAGAAGTTAATATTAAGTGACTTACATTGTCTGACTATAACACTATTGTCTGATTTTGCTCTATTTCGTCGTCGAAAATAGTTTAAAACAAAGACACAGCGG
>NW_015660895.1:286299-300988 GCF_001515625.1 Sinocyclocheilus rhinocerous
CAGAGGCCCTGAATTACATAGTAAGCCCTGAACTGAGTAAAGTAAAACGATATAAATTGACAAAGTGACAAGTATAATAATAATAATAATAACAAAAAACACAGACAGATTCAGCTGGGATATGGGAATTAAAATAACATCAGCACAAAAGCAATGAAAGGCAGGTTGCGCATTTGCGTGATGGGTTGCTAAGAGAGAGTGAAGATACAGACAAACAGGGAAAAATGCTTAATTAAAACCTTTTTAAAAAACTTAACCGTACATCCATTTGAATTAAGACCTTTTGAAATGCACCTAAGACAAACAAGGGATTAATCAGTATTTGTGTCTGTCTTTGTGTAGGGTAGTGTTTTGTAACAATCTGTGTGAAAATTTCACATATTTACATGCACTAAAACTATCAAAGCACTTCATAGAGTACATGTTTCAAATGAACCCTTTCTTCCATAACACCAGTTTGTCACTCACAAAACAATGACCCAAAAACACTGGCAACAGGTGGCATTATACATTGTATTCTTTTGTAAAATTTCTTTACAAAACCAGAAGGACAGCTCTTTACTGTTTAGAAATGGTAATGAAATTGAAAGATTAACACCTGTGTAGGTGTTCAGCTACATCTAATTGTTTCATTATGTATATTTGGAATATATTCAGTTACTGTAGAAATGTAGCAGATTGCGGTCTTATTCAGTTTTGTAATATCTTGTTTAGGTTTGGGTTTTGTTATTAAATCTCCTTAAAGGTGCAATGTGTAATATTTACATCGATCTATTGACAGAAATGCAATATAATATACATAACTATGTTTTCAGAGGTGTATAAAGACCTTACTTAATGAACCGTTATGTTTTTATTACCTTAGATTGAGCGATTTATATCTACATACACCGCGGGTCCCCTTACATGGAAGTCGCCACCATGTTTCTACAGTAACGTTAAGCCCTACATGGACAAACTGCTCTACACAGCGCGTTTCGTCACTTTGTTGTTCTTACGAATAAAACACTGACACAATGATGAACAAGTACATTAATATTCGCAATAACATCGATTTATTAAATAATTAAGTAAATATAATTCCTTAATTTACCTTTGTAAAGAAATCTCATTGCACTCTGCTGTCTTTACCGACGACATATTAGTCCTGTATCGGCCACCGTAGCTTCTCTAAAGGGAGGGGTGAGCGGGGGACTGAGCCGTTGGTTGCAACTTCACCGCAACTTTACCGCTAGATAAAATTTACACACTGCACCTTTAAATGTGTAAATTAGCTTCTTTTAGAAAGAGTGCTGTTGTTGCAACCCAGCCATTACCGCAGTGTTTTGCAAACTAATAAAAAGTGTCAACCACCTCCTTACATTTTTCATAAGGTAATCAAATCATAATTTATTTTTAATGGTAAACAAACTTATTTATTACTAATTATTAAACTTTTTCATTTAAAAATCAATTAAATTCAGAAACAATATCAAACAAGTACATTAAATATAGTCTAACAGTAGAATAAATAAAAAACAAAGCAGAAAGTGTGTGTTAGACACTCTTACAACTGTAGAAGTGTATACAGCATAGCCTACTCCTATTTATTATTATTTATCATTAATATTATTAATTTTTTTATTAGTCCAGAAGTACAAGTAGTACAACCCTTCCCATGTGGACAGCCATTATATTTGTTTTGTTTTGTTTTGTTTTGTTTTGTTTTGTTTTGTTTTGTTTTGTTTGGCTTGGCTTGGCTTGGTTTTGTTTGGTTTTGTTTTGTTTTGATCTAAGTGAAAAGTTTTTAGATCTTGTCCTGAATATTGAATTAAACAAGTTTCAGCTTATTGTGAATTTATTTGTATATATCGGATTATAAACCAACAACAATTGTAAGATTCAGTTTTGGAGCCATCAAGTGCTACTTTGAGGAAGACCATTTGTGTATATTGGTAAACAGTAACATTTGTCACTCAATGTTAAAACTCAAAACTTCTTATGTGTTTTCTGTTCCTGTTTGTTTCTGCAGAACACCTGGAATATGAGCATGCTTCAAACCCAAGATTTAATGAAGTCAGCTCAGGCAGCGATGGAGAAGAAAAACCTCAAAGAAGTTACTTTCTCTAAGCTCTGAGAGTCTACACACCCTTACTTACAAATAACATCTTCTTCAAGGAAAACCACCTACTAAGTTTGGTTTGCTCATCTTAATCAACATGATTTTTACAGCTAAAGTGAAACTTGCTATTGCATATTTCAGTTCTGTTTTCACATTCAGTGCCTTAATGCTGGTTCATGTCAAATAATTAACCAAAAAATCCTGTTAAACATGTTCAGTGCTGAATGCGGTAAAAGCAAAATACCTTAAGATGAAATGGAGGTAAATGGTTTGACTTGCTTTTGTAGCCTATGATTTGTTTTCTGAATTATCAGTGACTTGTGTTCTGCATTACATGAAATGTTACAATTTGTATCAATATTTTTGTGATATTTTTGCATCTCAATAAAACAACTACTGCTAAAATAAGTGTATAATGTAGGACATAGTCAATATGGATGATTTGTGAAGAGAAACTAGTTTGGTCTTGAAATATGAACTTCGTCACAGCTTGGATATTGTATTTTTCTGCGCGTCCAGGTTTCAGGTGTTCATTATCACACTGTAAAGTTATTCACAGTACTGTGGACATCTTATCATATTACTGGCTGCCCAGTTGGGTATAAAAACTGCTCCAGTCTCGTATACACTGGAAACCATCATCCACAGCAAATTAGGTAGAATGATGTCTGTGATGAGTTGGGTTGCAGTGATTCTGCTTATTGACCTGGTTTGCTCCGGTAAGATTGAATAAGTTCATATAAAAGCATTAACTTCTAAGTTAAAAAAGTAATTTATCTATTCATAGTCATGTTACTAGTTTGAGATATTTCAGTGGGTCTCTTTGTTGTTTTTTCTCTTAATATTATTGATAATTTTCTCTTGAAGCGGTGTCATTTCTCCCTTATTTACACCTCCGTGATTAATTTATATAATTGAGAAGATGCTGTTTATAGAACTTTAGTGTGTTAAGAAATTTAAAATAAAACTATATTAAAATGTAACCTTTTTTTTCTTTAGAAGATCAGCCAATTCACATTCGTCATTATTATAATGGGTTATATGGAATAAGACTGAATTCTACTTACATTTTGCTTTGTATTGACTTTTAGATATGCTTTTATTTCTAAAGTGCTATATGCATTTTATGAATGCAGAATTTGACTGTTCTTTTCCCACCTGCTCCTTCTGACATGTTTAAATGAAACAGGTCCCCCTTCAATGGGGATAGTATTATCATCTCCAGCATTTGACCACATTATTGCATTTTAAGTTTGTCAGTATGTTTACACTTATATTGTCTTCATCAAGCTCAGAGTCAGTAGGCTTTTCTGGAGGAAATCACTGTTCTGTTTCTTGACATGTTATGAGATATAAATCTCACTGAGTTATTAATGTTCTTTCAGTTATAATGTGTTATGTAAAGGTACACCGAAGCTTTACCAGATTTGATCGATGGGGTTGAAATAATTTAGTGCTAAAGGGTTGAGTAATGAGATAAATATTAAAACTGTTCAGGCATGTTTCCTAAAAGAGTAGCTAATGCATCAACTAGAGCTGTAATTAAATACTAACTCAATTTGGGCTCCTACAAGTCCAGAGAAGCCTTTATCTGTTCACATTAAGTTTAATGTGATTACCACGAAGGAGAAAAATATATATAAGTATGTTTGTCTGTCTCTCTCTCTCTCTCTCTGTGTATCTGTGTGTGTGTGTGAGTGAGTGAGTGAGTGAGTGAGTGTGTGTGTGTGTGTGTGTGTGTGTGTTAAATGTATAAGCATGATAAATAAACTATAAAACTAACAAGTGCTGCTAGAAAATATAAATCTAGTAAATCTAAATGGAATCCTGTATGGAAAAAATGGCTGACAAAAAATGAAACCTAAACGCTTCCTTCTGTTCCAACTGAAAGCATTCCCGCTTCAGATTATTACATTACCAAACACTCACACACTTTTGTTTTCATATATATATAGATATATGGTATATTTTCTAGGTCAAATTCTATGGAGAATGAAGGACCATGTGCATAAAATCCAACAGGCCAGAATAAAACAGCGTGTGACAAACACTTCTACTGTCATTCCCAAAAAAGGCACAATTCACCAACCCCTGAACCACTTTGATAGGAAAGATGACAAAACTTTCCCACAGGTACAAATTACAGACACGATCTTCCACTCACACTCTTCTTTAAATGTGATATCATCAGGATGGCACAAGAACAAGAAATATGTCATTTTAAATAATGTGTTATTATAATAGCCTATTTTAAATAAGTATGTGAAATAAATATAACAAATTATTTAATCATAATATTAATCATTATTTTTTTTATTATAAAATGTCATTTTAATTATATTAAAATTAACGATTTATCCTGTCAATTATTTTGCTATCATCATTTATTCATTAGGCTATTATTTGATCTGCAGAAATTCTTTGTGAACGACGTTTATTGGCAGCGTTCAGATGGACCAGTCTTTCTCTACATAGGAGGAGAGGGCCTACTCTCTAAATTCAGTGTATTGTTCGGTTAGTACCAGTTTTCCTTGTTTGAACCTAAATTAACGATTTATCCTGTCAATTATTTTGCTATCATCATTTATTCATTAGGCTATTATTTGATCTGCAGAAATTCTTTGTGAACGACGTTTATTGGCAGCGTTCAGATGGACCAGTCTTTCTCTACATAGGAGGAGAGGGCCTACTCTCTAAATTCAGTGTATTGTTCGGTTAGTACCAGTTTTCCTTGTTTGAACCTGATCATTGATTCTCATCTGCTAAAAAAAGCGTGCCTCCTTCACATCACTGCTGAAATGTCCACTGAGTGGCGCCAAAAGCGAGTTTTATTTTCTCGAAAACATAACAGGTAGCATCCTCAGCACTCTTACAGGAATGTTCCGGGTTCACTAAAAGTTAAGCTCTATAAAAACATCTTTCACATATCAGTTACTGCACAAAATATTTTTGTAACATAATTTTTTTTTCTATCAGCTGAGAGACTTCCAATCATGAGTCACATGGCATTCACTGGTTGCCTCAGTAATTTTCATTTACATTTGTTAAAAAAAATAATAATTTAGCAGAGAGCTTTATCCAAAGCAATTGCTTACAAATGAGGAAAATCTCAATGGCAGCAGATTATATATATATATATATATATATATATTAGTGCTGTAAAATCAAATAAATAAAAAAATTGATGAATTGGTCTCTGAGTAACCATACGTTTCTTTGGCGATATGTTTTGGAGTTATTAATGCATCGTTATTAGTTCTCTAGATCAGCATATTGGTTTGTTCAAAGATGAACATAGAAAAACAGATAGTTTTCAAGGCCTAGTGAATGAAATTTTAAAAGGGTCTGTTATGGAATCAGGCTAAAACATTTCCATTTCATTTAAAGAATGAATGATACAGAAATGAATATATACTGTATATTGAAAAATTGTTAGGCCACCATGTGGACATGGCAGAGAGATATGGAGCACTGCTGGTGGCCCTGGAGCACCGCTTCTATGGGCAGAGCATCAACCCCGATGGTCTAGAGACAGTGAACCTGAGAGATCTCTCCAGCCAGCAAGCGTAAGTGCTGCTGACAGACCGTTTCTCAGATCACAATGACGATCACAGTGACATTTATGATACATGTTGTTTCATCTCTTCTATCTCAGTTTGGCCGACCTGGCTGCATTCCATCATTATATCAGCCAGCGTTTCAGCCTCTCCCACAAGAACACCTGGATCAGCTTCGGTGGTTCCTATGCTGGAGCTCTCTCAGCTTGGATCAGAGGGAAGGTTTGTTCCAAACAAATCTTTGTTGTTTAGCTCAAAAAATTTTTCTACATCTTTAATTCAAATAAACCATTTTAGACGATCAAATCTCAACCAGTTCTGTTAACTGCACCTTAAAAAGTAAACAATGAAAGTAAAAATTCTGAGTAACACTTCAAAATAAGGTCCCAGTAGTAGGTTAAGGCATTACATTTATTACAGTATTGATTAATCGTTGTTAACATTAGTCAATAAAATTAGACTACAACTGTTCATTGTTATTTCATGTTAGCTCAGGTCCACCAAATAATGCTGAAAGATACAACATTTGTTTTTAATAATGTGTTAGAAAATGTTGCGTTTAGAATTCTTGAATAACATGAATTATTTTCATTGTTATAGTTCTAACAAATGTTAACAAATGGAACCTTCTTGTAAAGTGCTACCAAATTCTGTCATCATTTATTCTTTCCTGTATCACCAAAGACTGCTTCAGTGAACATATAAATAACAAATAATATATCTTTCACATTTTCTTTCTCTTCTAGTTTCCTCATCTTATCTATGGAGCAGTGGCATCCTCTGCCCCTGTTCAAGCTCAATTGGACTTTAGCTCTTATAATAGGGTATGGGTTTGTCAAAACACATGTGGGAGATATTTGATCAATTAGAGCACATTATTATTGCATTACTTGTATAGTTTGGCATTTATTTATTCATTTTGGCAGGTGGTTGGTTATAGTCTTATGAATGAGGCAGTGGGCGGCTCTAAAAAGGTAAGAGCACATTTAGGGTCACTATGAATTTCTCTGTGTGTGTTTGAATGTCTATCTGTGTGTGTGTGTGTGTGTGTGTGTGTGTGTGTGTCCTCAGTGTGTAGCAGAAGTGAAAGGGGTGTTTGCAGCAGTAGAGGCAGCTCTGCTAACGGGGAATGAGGTAGAGGTGGGAAAAGACTTCGGCTGTTGTGAGACCCCTTTCAAACCAGAGGACAAGATGGAACTGTTGCAGAGTTTGGCTGATATCTTCATGGGAACCGTCCAATACAATGAGGAGGGGGTTGCATTCAGCATCGCAGAACTTTGTGACATCATGACCAATAAGAGTGAACAGAATAAACAGAAGGAGGAGGCGTATGAGCGTCTGGTCAAACTAGCGGCGGTAACATTTCTTAATCTCATATTAAGTGTTGATTGGTGTTATAGTTTTATTTGGCTCAAAATAAAAAGTGAAACTTTTATGTAAAAAAAAAATCTAAATTTAAGCATTAAGATGTATTTAAACGTATGGTATAACAGTATTTATAACCACCGATTGATTGATTATTTATTTATTTATTACTGTTTGCTATTTTAATAATATTAAGCTTAATTGACTTCTCTGTCCCCTTAATTTTGTGTATTATTTCATTCAGTATATGAGTTATTTCATTGGTATACTCACCTTGAACTTACAATTACTGAAATGAATGTAATGAATTTATAAATGAACAAAGAATTGTCAAGTGGACACTGAACTCATCAATGGCCATGCTCAGAATAGCATACTAGCATATGACTTGCAGTACACTATTTCGGTAGTATATAATATGTATACTGTCACTCTGTGGAATACTGTATCCCATACAGCAAATCTATTTAAAAAAATACAACATATTTGCTAAAATATATGTACATAAATATATTTTCTACCAATATATTTTGGGCCATTTTTTTGTATATTTTTGAAAATATATTTAGAAATATATTTTAAAAAGCAATTAGAAATATATATTTTGACCTCTATATATTTTAATCCAAGAAAATGCATTTTCTTGCCCCAGAAATACATTCTTGGCATATGAAGGTTGAAACTAAATTTATTTCCTATTTCAAAAATATATTTCATTGACCTTCCCTGTTTGCAACTTATATTTAGCATATATTTCAAATATATTTTGGCCACATTTTTTTTCCATATGGGATCCCACAATGCCATATGTTCAACTTAACCATCCATTTCTGGTGTAATGAATGAGCTAGAAGTAATATCAGCTGCAGCATATTTGTCCTTGACTTCATTTTGATCAAAACTTCCGAATGGTAAGATACGTTTTACTCAAAATTGAATTTCAAATGCACAGTATGCTGAATGTAAATGAGGTCATATGCCAACAATTATCATACTAGTATTTGAAAAGTTTATCCTATAATGCTTTCAATTTCACATGTTGCTTTTGAAAAATAGTAGACAGTATACACTGTATTCACTAGCAGTATGTTATTAGCAGTGTTGGGGGTAACACATTACAAGTAACGCGAGTTACGTAATCAGATTACTTTTTTCAAGTAACTAGTAAAGTAACGCATTACTTTTTAATTTACAAGAGAATATCTGAGTTACTTTTTCAAATAAGTATGAATGAGCTAGAAGTAATATCAGCTGCAACATATTTGTCCTTGACTTCATTTTGATCAAAACTTCCGAATGGTAAGATACGTTTTACTCAAAATTGAATTACAAATGCACAGTATGCTGAATGTAAATGAGGTCATATGCCAACAATTATCATACTAGTATTTGAAAAGTTTATCCTATAATGCTTTCAATTTCACATGTTGCTTTTGAAAAATAGTAGACAGTATACACTGTATTCACTAGCAGTATGTTATTAGCAGTGTTGGGGGTAACACATTACAAGTAACGCGAGTTACGTAATCAGATTACTTTTTTCAAGTAACTAGTAAAGTAACGCATTACTTTTTAATTTACAAGAGAATATCTGAGTTACTTTTTCAAATAAGTAACGCAAGTTACTTTTTTTCCAATTTATTGATTGAAAGCTCTTCTGTCCCCATGTTGAGAGAAATCAGAAGATGTTACTGTAGTTCTAAAATAAATATGAATATGCATTAATTAATCTCACTCACAAAAAAAACACAGATTCAGTATTCCTCAAAATGAATAAAAATAATGCAACTCAGAATATGACGCAAACCTGCAATAATTAAATGTTTAACAACACAAATATCCTTTATGTATTTAATCCCATTCTATTAACCAATGTCTTTGCTTCTGACCTTCGATGATCCAGTTCAACCGTACTAATAAGCAAAAATTACTCTAGACAAACATTTGTGTGTCTTTTTTTTTATTGCTGAAGTGTGTTGAAATTTCTTCTTCTGCATTCTACTGTACGGACGTAAATTTACTTTCCCTTTAGCCTGAGGCTTATTCATTTCACTTTTGGTGTGAAAAGGCTTTTATATTTGCCAAAAATATAATTTTTTTATTTTAAAAACAAACAAGCAAGCCCTGTTCAGATTTTAAAAGTAACGCAAAAGTAACGTAACGCATTACTTTCCATAAAAAGTAACTAAGTACCGTAATTAGTTACTTTTTATGGAGTAACGCAATATTGTAATGCATTACTTTTAAAAGTAACTTTCCCCAACACTGGTTATTAGTGTTCCATTTCGCACATAACCCGAACTGTGCAACTAAAATGAAAAGCACGATATTATATCTAACCAGCAGAGGGCATCAATGCCTATGAAAAAAAAAAGTTGCCTGATTTAAAAAAAATCTCCATTCAATGTTTCCTCTTGCTCCAAAATACATTTTGCTCAATTGAAAAAGTCACAAACATTTTTGCCATGTACTCAGATGTACCGTGCCAGAGAGAAGGTGCCATGTCTGGATGTTTCTCATGAAAAGCTTGTGCTTGAACTCAGAAACACTACAGCTACATCCAGCTACAGACAGTGGTTCTACCAGACCTGCACTGAGTTTGGCTTCTGTGAGTACTAGATCTAGCCTACAGTGCTCTTTTTGATCATTCTCTAATTTCTGGGTTTCAATGGGTACACAGTAGCCCCAGGAGTATCTTCACACTTCTGTCTGAACGTCATTACATTAGAAAACCAAAAATAATTAAACCAAGTGGTATCTGCAACCAAACATTTTCTCAGAACTAACCTTATCTTTTTTCCATTTTGCATTGACTTTTAACAAACTGGCGTCAAGGCGATTTTTATTTAGCCTACATGCATGTTTTGCGAATTATTATGAAGTCAGTTCCCTCAAGTTCACACAGGTGGAGTATCACTGGTGTAGTTTATATGTTCTGTGGACATGTTTGGCTAATGTTTGTATCACGCTACGTTTTGTCTTTATCTTGAACAGTATATCTATTGTTGCATGAATTAAAACCTAACAACATTTTTGTGAAATGACTTGCTTGATGCTATCTTTAAATGGCATTTGGCTTAAAAAATGACCGTGAATTTAACGGTAAAAGACTGTAAAAATGCTACAGTAAAAACCTGTTAAATGGTTAACGGTAAATTCCCCTACTATATACGTGTAATGCTATGACGTTCATGAAATTGTCCAAATTCTTGTCATGTCTGTGTATTTAAGCTAATTGAATAATCTTTTACAAGTGCTTTCCAAATTCAGTTTACATGATGTCTACAGTTTAGAGTTATTTTATAATCCAGTTTTGTACCTTTTGTGTTGGTTTATGGAGCAGATCAGACGTGTGAGGACACTAGCTGCCCTTTCTCACGTATGTCAACCATCCAGTCTCAGACTGAGCTCTGCTCTCGAATCTTTGACATCCCTCAGGACCATCTGCCTGTCCACATTGACTTTACCAACCAGTACTATGGAGGGAACCAGCCCCAAACACAAAGAGTGCTCTATGTCAATGGTAAGCATGTAGCTGGAGTTTGGCTTTCATGTGGGCTTTTACAAGTACTAACTGTTAATACGTTTATTAAAAATAGGACGATCTGTTAAAAAAATCTTAGCAAACCAAAATGGAAGATGATTTAAAAAAAAAAAAAACATCAAAACTATTATTAAAAAATTATAATTATAATTAGTGTGTAAACAGCTGTTTTTTTATTTATATACTTTCAACTTAGATTTATGCTTAAATATTTAAAAATAAAAGTTATATTGGAGTTCATTCAAATTTTCTTAGATGTAATGACAGTTGCTGCCTGCTCAGAGTACAGTGACTGAACATTGCCATACAGCAAAAAAATATATATATTTTCAAATATATTTTTAAATATATGTCAAAAATGGCCAAAAAATATATTTGTTAAAATATATATATTAAAAAAATATATATATGTACAGATATTTTCTACCAATATATTTTGGCCATTTTTTGTATATTTTTGAAAATATATTTTAAATATATAAATATATATTTTAAAAGCATTTTAAAAAATTAGTTTTTTTTTGGCATATGTAGCATGTGATTCATTAAGACATGTTTTTCTGACCAAGGAAACATTGACCCATGGACAGAGCTAAGCGTGGTCTGGAATGACACAATGGTGGACAATGACAGAGTCATTCTTTACAAATTTACTGATGCAGGACCAAGAGACATATTTTGAGATGCATGATGTTAAGAACAAGAAGATTATCCTGTTATTCTCATATATTCCTATTGCATGATCTGTACATTACAGGAGTAATCAATTGTTTCTATGCAAATAATTTACAAATAGAGGCATGTGAAGTGAAACAGAAAATCAATCATACTCAATCTGTGTATGTATGAGTGTGTGTAAGGTGAGCAAGAGCCAGTTGTTACAAGGCCATCTGCTTGGCGGCAGTGTGTGTGTGTGTGTGTGTGTGAGGGGGTGGTTTAGGGGACAGGGGGTGTGTTCAGCTCCTGCTGTTTGGTCCTGCATGTTCTTACCCCCATAGGAGATTGGAAGACGTGTGGCCATGTGGCTCAAAAGTGCAGCATTGGCACCATAAGATTTGATCAGCGTGTCTTTTTGATAATCACATGACCGAAGCATGCCAACTGAGTTTACTTTTTTCTTTTAATTTGCAAAAAATTACAAAAAAATTTGAGTGCTTGAAATTTCTTCTGCATCAGATTTTTTAGCCTTCTTTAGGAGTCGAGAGACTAGCCAGATTCTCATTGGCTTGGGTCAGGGGTACATTATGTGTTGGGGTTTGGTCAGCAGTGCAATTTTGTAAGCAATTACACACAAGTACTTTAAATTGTATTTTATCGTACACTGAATCAAATATTCATGTATTGTAAGTACATAATAGTTAAAGACACCTACAGTTATATAAAGTCGGCTCAGTATTACTATATGGCAATTTTCCCCCCCTTTTCTGTAAAATAAGTTATATTCTAACCAAAGACCTTTAAAAATAAAATGTATGTGTAATGAATAATTTATGTGTTGTTGTGTTCTTTGGTAAAATACAGATGTGGTCAATTTCACATCATGAAAAAACAAACATTACTGGTTGTGTATTCCAGGGGTATGGTCATGCTGTTTCATTAGGCTGTGTTGAAATGCCATTTTTGCTCAGATTTGAACTACTGAAATTTAACCTCAGAAAAAAGTATAATAGGCAATTTACATGGATGATTATGTCTATGAAAAGCCACCAGCTTGTCTTATACAATAGGAGGCGCTATTGGTATTATATATACCCCTCCTACTAACAATCTCTTCTAGCCAGAAACATGTGATAAAAGTACCTTTCAGAATGAAAACAAACATAATTGCAATGTAATGGTGTAGTGCAGTTGCTTCAATTGCAGATCCAATTTATATAATAGATGAATCTTGCAAAACTTTCTGTACTGTACATTTTACAAATTTACTGATGCAGGACCAAGAGACATATTTTGAGATGCATGATGTTAAGAACAAGAAGATTATCCTGCACACACACACACACACACACACACTATTCACTCCATTTGGCTGTCTTTCCCCCCTTTTGCTTTCAGCAGACATGAATAATACACACTTGCCAATATACTGTCCACAGTCACTTATCCTGTCTTAAATATGACATGCGAACAGCAGGGTCCTGTAGTGTGACATGCTCTGCTTCATCTAAAACTTTTTTAAATAACATTTTTCAAACTATTTTAGAATTATTATCCATGATATGGTTTTATGTTAACTATGTATAGAAATGTAATATTTGTACTTTTAAAAATTAATTTGTGAGACTCCAGGACACTGCTGTTACATGTCATGTCAACTGCCCATATATAAGGCAGGGGGAATTACCACAAGGCTATTGAAGCAACACACACACACACAGTAAGAAATAAAAAATGGTTACACTGAATGACAACCAGTTAATTTATAATCCTAATAAAGCATATTTCTATAATTATGTATACATTTGAATTTAAAAACGTTAAAAAGCATACATGCATTTTTTTCTTGCTTGCTTTTTCTTTCTTTCTTTTTTTTTTTTTTACTATTTTAGTTCATATATGTATACAATCATTTATATACATTACAATTAATTGTTTTGTTTTTTGCATTTTATTAATTTTTTAAATCTTTTTTTACAGACATTTAGACAATATTTTACAATACTGTTTTACAGACATTTTGTCTTTTAATTTCTTTTATAATTCTATCAATAATTAAACAAAAATAAAGATATTGTACAGAAATAATAAAATATGTTATTGTTTTTATTAAAACATTTTATTATACATTTGTCTTTTATATTTCCATAGATGCTTAAAAAACAATAAATATATTGTCAAGAAATAATAAATAATAAAATATATGTTGCTCAGAGTTGACAGTATCATGTTTCCAGTAATAACATAAGCATCAATCACATCACATTTTGCAACGTTTTTACAGACACTGTTTTGGCTTATGTCAGTTTGTGTCATTAAAACCAATAATGATTATGTAAATAATGATGATAATAATAATAATAATAATGAAAAGCTTTACAATACAATTAATTGTTTCTGTATTTTGTTAATTTATTTGGTTTTGCTTGTTTTATCTATTTTACAGGCATTTAAAAATATTTATTTATTTGTCATTTATTGTTGTCCATTGATGATTAAAAAATAAAGATAGGCTACTGTAAATGAATAATAATAATAAAAATATCTCTGTTGCTGCATCGTACAAAGTATTATGTTTCCAATAATAATATTAGCACACATCACACACTTCATGTTTAGACTTGCTAGCAAAACACATGCTAATATATTTTTAACCATTCTGTACTGTAAATAATATCACTATGAATTACGTTTTGTAAAAGCAGCCTGCACACAGGCTTTATCTCATCACTGCAACCAGATAAGCAGAAGCTAAGAGTCTGTTGTAGAAAACTCTCTCTCTCTTCAGCCTGTTCCCTTGATCAATGAGCAAGTGCCAGAGCCACAACTATTAATCAGGGCCTATCGGCTATCTGTCTACCACAACAACCAATCACAGCGCCCCGACAGCTACTCCATAACAAATGGAGCAGGGCGGCAGGCGGAGGGGAGGGGTGAAGCCATACTTTATCTGATCTTAGCCAGGTCACAGCACAACGACACTTACAGATGACTACAGATGCTGATTGAAAACACACATGCGGTCTGAAACAGAAGTACACACACTTGTGTAAACAGCGATGCCATGCTACAATGTACAAATATGTGGTGCAGACACGTCCCGTGTCAAGAAGTGATCTGCTTGTGAAATTAAGTCCTATTACAGATTCGAATTACACCTCACTTTTGTTATGAAACTGTTTTCTTGGATGCTATCACAAAGGAAAATAGAAATTATGTTGGCTTTACAAATCTTTAAGTTTCTAGGTTATTAAGCATATAAACAGCATTAAAGGGGTCATATGATGTTGCTAAAAAGAACATTATGTTGTGTATTTGGTGTAATGAAATGTGTTTATGCGGTTTAAGGTTCAAAAAACACATTATTTTCCACATACTGTACATTATTGATTCTCCTCTATGCCCCGCCTTTCTGAAACGCGTCAATTTTTACAAAGCTCATCGTTCTGAAAAGCGAGATGTGCT
>NW_015660895.1:301041-316356 GCF_001515625.1 Sinocyclocheilus rhinocerous
CTATCTATCTATACACACACACACACACACACACACACACACACATTTGCTGTGCAATTACAATAAAATAAGTTTGTTGATTAAACTGGACAGTATCATATTCTCCATAATAATTTCAGCATTAAATTAGATGATTTTGTCAAACAATGCTGATATCAGAATAGTGATTTAGAAAAATTCTTAACCCTACTGTTTGTTTGTTTTTTTTCTCTCTCTTTTTTGGCTGACAACTTCAAACACTGCAGCCCCATTTCAAACCCCTCCTCAAATAACAACTGTTCCCAGGTCAGCAGGTCCTTCAGAAAATCAGTGTACACTCATAAACTCCCACAGTAAAACGCTATGTGCAAAGACGAAAGTTTGAGAGCTTACATACAGCAAAAACATGAAATTCAGTCCAATCAGCAAGCGGTAAAGCAATCATTCATCATATCACCTCTGCAACAGTCTGTCAGTGCCTGATGCAAAGCAGACCTTCCATTAGATTTATCGAGCACTTGGCTTAGCGTTCCTCCCTTGGCCTTCTCTCTTACCTCCCTCTGTCCTTCTCCACATCTGTCCATCCATCATCTCGGTGGCCAGCGGAAGAGTATTAATCCCTCCACCCCATCCTTCACTCCTCTGGACTGATGAGAGGGAGAGCAGGAAACGGGAGAACCTTGGATTTTTCATAACATTTTTGTAGCACTGGAAAAGAAAAACTGTATTGCATTACAGAAAACGTATGCACATACGTTACACGCTGCTCTGGGTTCACTGCAGGTGTGTCTGTCTGTTTAGCTGATTGTCTGAGGGCATATCATGAAGTCATGAAGATATACCATCATATCCACTGAAACGATGCCATGCGTTTAGCACCTGTGTTAAGACATGTTGAGCTTTATTGTTTATGCTATAGTTTGATGTTTCCAGATCCAGTTCAACCTTTCTGCTATCTTCATTCTTACATATCATCTTTCATTTGTCTGTAAACAAAAGTGGCAAAAACTTAATTGCTAATTATTCCCTTTCACTTCATGTTAAAAGAGCTGATTGTAATGCATTGAGCTTGAATATGTGCAAGTGTGACTGAGATTTAATTCTGTATGATGGAAAGAGTTAAGGCACTTTGCGGACACTCTACTTGCAAAGTAGACTATGCTTTAGGCTGATAATCATAAATCTGCATTTACATCACAACAAAGTTTTGAACCTTTTTATATATAAATGACAAAAATTGACAATTTTGGTTTATAAATATGTCTCTTGCTTTTCGTATTGCTCTTGACAGGCAGTAATTCACTACACAACACATAGCATTTCCATGTTGGCATTTTCCCAATTTTGCATGATTCTGTCAAATTAAGTTGTGCAAAAATACTGTAGTTTGTTTGAATGCACAAACTCTAATACTTTTAAATCTATTTACATTTAAGTATTTGAATTGCATTTGCATTCCATCCATTTGCATTACACATTTTTAACATACGCAAACTAATAAAGTTAATGTGATGCATATTTGTCAGTCACACATTAATGAAGCAGGTAAGGATTCATTGATTTGAACTAATTGAATACTGCTTGTTCCACAGCTAGCAGTATTTCACATGTTTTAACTGATTACATGTAATTGTTTTCACAATGAAGAATGCTGATCCTCAGCCATTTGAATAAATTCAAATAAAATAGATAAAAAATAAAATAGATGCAAATAGTTAATAATAATCCATGCAACGAATGGAAAGTATATATATGTATATTGAACGTGTGTATGTATAAAAAAGCTTTTTCTCCATTTGAAAAGTTGGTAAGCCTGTTTATGTTGCTATCTTAGTTGTGTGTCATTATTTGCATTTAGTGACCTTATCAAGAAATCACAATATCTAAACTGAGCCTTCAGATTCCTACTCATAATTGTATGTGAATGTATAATATTAAGATTGTTTCCTGCAATTAAAGAGAAGTCAAAGCAAAGCAGAACTATTTGCGAGATAAGCCAGACCAAAATCTTTCCTCTTTATTTCTCTCTTTCACTCATTCCCCACACTCTGACAGGTAGATTAAGGGGCGTGATAGATGCCTCTCTTTCTATCTCCTCTCTCCATCTCCTCCCTCTCTCCCTCTATCTATCATGGGCCCTGCTGTAATTGCGGTTGTGTCGGGCTGACACTGCAAGCCACCATCCATCTCTTTAATAACAAACAGTCAGGGAAACGGATGGTGCTCGGGCTCGGAGGTAATCTCCATCTGTAAGAAGACCATCGGAGGGAGAGAGAGAGAGGAAAAGAACGAGAGGGGGAGAGATTGTGAGAGTTCCTGGCCAGGACACATCCTGGGAAAATGGCACGTATGGTCACCCTACCGTTGAACAAAATATACAAGTAAACAAATCCTCTAATCTCTTAAAAATTGCACACACAAAAAAAGGCTGCAATGAATTGCTATGCAGATGCTAAAGAGTTCTGAGCGGCTTTTAGCATGCTGCTATGCAGTTTCTGGGTGGATGATACAGGGTGTTGCTAGCTGCTAGTGTTGTTTACACCACATTTACACATTTACAAAAATAAAGGCTCTTTATTGGCATCAATGGTTCCACAAAGAACCTTTACCATCCATGGAAACTTTTCATTCAACATAAGGTTCTTTACAGTGGTAAAAGGTTATTTAAATTATTAAAATGTTCTTCACACTAAGAAAAAAAAATATTATTTTAAGAACTGTTCACTGAAAGGTTCTTTGGGGAACCAAAACTGGTTCTTCTATGGCATCGCTGTGAAACCTGGAACCTTTATTTTTAAGAGTGTATTACCTAGTATTAGTGTAAATACCTTAACCCTTTAACTGTCACCCGTCCCCTCTGTGGGACGCCTAAGTTTACTTCACTATATTACAATTAAATCCTAATCTAATCATGACAAACTATATATCGTTGGAAAGGTCTAAGACTCCTAAATAGATATTTTACCAATGTTTTTGTTAAAAATTATGTAGGAAAAGTAATAGATTAATTTTTGACAAGAGTGCACCTCAAAAATCTACATCATAACAGGAGTTCTGACCTTTGTCAAAAAAAAGTCTTCTTTGTTGCCTTTTTCTCTATCACACTTTAGAAATCATCAGACATTATATATCAATTGAAAACTTTAAATCTCAAAATTCATCCTTTGAAACCCATTTTAAAATCAAACATTGCATTACCATGAAAATGGTACATCAATATCATGTTACAAAATGTTTTCGTTCATGAATTATAAAAATGTAAGTTTGGATCGTGCCCTTTCACGTCTATGTTCAAAAATGTGAGTGACAGTTAAGGGAATACCTGATTTAAAATTGGTTTGTTGGTTGGTTCTGTGATGTTAAATAATGTTTTTTGACTTGAATAAAACTAGAGATTTTAGTTGTTAGCACTTTTAGGTGAACTTTTTTTGTATAATGGCCCAAGTCCAAAGAAACCATCTCTGGGTTTTTATGGTCCCTTCAGTGTCTTTTGGGTTCTTTATCAGTATGTGACATTCTGATTTCTCCTTAAATATTTGTGATTTTTATTTTTTATTTTTTTGCCAGCAAGCCTAAATCTTCAGAATGAGCAACAGTGATGCTTGCCTTACCAAACACCAATAAGTAATAATAATCATTTATAGTGATTAATTTTGTTAAAAAGTTATTAAGAAAAATATTCAGCTTTATTGTGCTCAAGAAACATAGGAGGTAAACATTTCAGACAAAGTTCAGGCAGGGGTGAACTCATATATGGCACGCATGAGAGGCCTGATGTGAAAAATCGAAAAAGTGAAAGAATATTTATGGGTGCTGGGCCAGACGACAAAGTAACTGGAGAGGAGCATGCTCATAAAAAAGCACTCTCTCCCTCTCTCTTTTTACCTCCCTCTTTGGTTGTTGCCTCACTGCTATAGGCTTTGATTATATGTCTTTGATGTTCCATGCTGCACTGCACTTACCTGCTGCATGTCAGGGTTACACTGGCCATAAGAGTTAACAGTCATGTCAACTATGTGTCATCCCTGAGCTGCCAACACAAGCAAACTTTTCTGCAGATGTACACAACCAAACAACATTTCGATGTTCAAACATTATGTTTACAGGCTTTTGTAGCATGTGCCAGTTACAATATATACCAAAAGCTTTGTCATTGGGTAATACAAACATTATTAAATGTAAATTATTTAAATATCTTGTTCTGTATCAGCCAGTTCCAAAAAGAGAAGGCTACACCATAAGCGATTCATCTTGGCATGCAGTCAGTATGTTTCCATTTAACATTTAGCTTTTTTTTTTAGGAGGGCTACAATCTTTAGCTGTGTACATGACACAATGCATAATTTAATATTTGAAGGATTAAATACATGTCGCACATCACCTCTGTATTTCGGAGGATGCGCACAATGCCAACCCTTACCAAAAAGTAGTATACTTCAAGTTTATTTTAGTAAGTATACTTAAGTAAAGTTCAAGTATATTTTTAAGTATACTTTATGTAGTAAGTATACAAATATCAGTGTACTAGTAGTATACTTGTAAGCGTACTATTTCAATACTCCTTGGGACTAAATTGGCCCACTTTCTTTTATATAAAAGTATACTTTTAAGTATAACAGTAGTAAACTTTAAGTACACAACTGTAAGGGAAAGCCAACTGTAATTTGATTAATATGTACACATGCTACAATCTCATCATCTAGCTCTGCTAATCTGACTTCGCAAATTGTTTACAGGACATTTTAAAAGACAAACTATTACTGAAATCAAACTTTCAAAGTGCATGTAACATGAGCAGTGATATAAAGAAGTAACAAAAAGCATAAAAAGGCACCAAAAATGTTGACAGAGAGATCGTGACCTGAGGATTTGGGGTGAACGGACACCAGAGAACGACTCCCTCAGGGATACACAACGCTCACAGCAGCAGATATAGATCCAGATGTCAAAGGTCAGGCCTAAGAGACTGTGTGAGGTTGCTGGGATGTTAATTTGTGAGGTCAGTTCGTTAGCATCATAAACTTTAAATGTAGGACCATAAGATCAATAAGCTCTGGATTAATATTAAACATCATTAGCCTACACAGTGCATAAATGAGTGAGTGAGAGAGAGAGTTTTGTTGCATCTAAAATAGTACTGTCACTTCTCTATGCCTTCTTTTTCGGCTCCTGATGCCTTGACTAATGACCGAATGTCTCTCACATGGCATGCACACTCACAGACACACTGTGACAAATGTCCCTAAACAAACATTCACAATTTGAGAGGAAGTGACAAACAGCCACATTAAACAAAAAATCACACTAACCTGCCTCGCACCACAATACTAATGAGCTTATTCTCTAAAAACAAACTGCCCTCAATTTCATTCCCACAAAAACACACAATTAATGTGAAACACAGCATGGCAACAGTCAACTGACTATATTACATACCTAGTGTATGTATAAAATGTTTGCATCTAGCCCTAGAATCCCTTACGAAAAAGAAGTTTATTCAAGTGTGCTATTAGTATACTTCTTTTAAACTAAAAATAGGAAAGTATACTTTTAGTCTACTTTTTATGTACTTCTCAGAAATGGGCTTTATGTACTTCTCAGAAATATACTTAAAGTATACTACTTTTTGGTAAGGGATGTTATAACAAATGATTTCACACAACATTCGAGAGTATCCCTGACAAAATATTTATTATTATTATTTATCTGAATTATTTAAAAAGTCATAGTATAGCAGGTGTTGCATTAGTTATAAGGCATTTTGTCTGCGTATGAAATGACAACGCATTACAAGTGGAAATACCCGATTAAAGGCCGCATTCAAAGGGCGTTGCTCCATTGAGCGTCTTTACAATCGCTGTTGTTGCGCTGTTAATGCCTTTATTTAGCTATGATCATCTCTGTTGGCCAGTGCCCTCCCATGGTGTTGAAAGGCCGAAGATCGCCTGATCCTCTGCCTCGCTTATGTCACGCCGCCCACCGCCTACCGAGCGCGTCGGTCCGGCCGCAGCGCGCTGGAGAGGGCCGCGGTGATTGAAGTCCTGACCGCCTGTTGAGGGCTCGCTCTGCGGGAGAAGAGTTCAGGGGACGTGTGGAATAATTATTATGTTATTTAAGGGTGATTTACAACACAAGACCACGTTTGGTCCGCCGTGGAACTGTTTTCCTGTTACAGGTTGCTCTAACTGATTGTTATGCCACTTATTTAAAGGCCATTGTTTTCACGTAACACACACACACCCTATATTTAAAATGTTTTATAGGCTATTTAATGGCTTTTCAACTTTAAGCAGCAAAACGATTATGAAGCAAAAATAAGTGCTTTTGGCATATTGTAATGAATGCATTGTATAAAGTTGTATACAAATATATAGAACACGTGTGACAACTTGCCCCAGTCCAATAAAAAAAAATACCCTGTCTTGAAAAACCACCTTTCAGCTACAACCTACCATCATTATGTAATTTACCATTGGTCTTATTATGGATTTATTAAGTGTGGAAATCTGAAAGGTAGTTCATTTTCTGAATACAACAGACCCTATTACTGGTTCAAAGATAAGAGTCATAAATAACAGAAACATATTGCTGTAATTTGCCCTGCAATTAAAACAATTACATGGTAATGGTTGTTATTTATTATGGTAAGTTTAACTGGCAATTGGCACTTAGCATTATCAGCTGATTGCTACTTCATTGCATTTTTTCTAATTTCTTTTCTACTTTCTGCAGCATAAAGTGGTCCCCCGGAATTATTTTGACACTTAAGAAACACAAATGAATGCTAATGCTTTAGTTGTCACGCTGCATTTATTTCAAAGGAAGAAAGCACAAGTTTACCTTTCAAGCAAATATTTAATTATAAGAAATTTAGTAGGTGTTAAATTTTTACAGTTATATAGAGGATACCTGGAAATGTAACACTTTTTGCTGTAGTCTGTAAATGTCACTTTGTATTATTTATTTATTTATTGTTGTTGTTTTTTTTGCACCGTGTACAGTATATCTCTAACCTTTTAATATTTTCTCACATTTAAGGTGAAGTTATCTTCAATTATTCCTAAACTGTTTCATTACTCTTAAGAGCAAAGAGTGCAGTTGTTACATCCTATCACAGCCGGGTGAGTTGTAACAGTTGGGTGGGATTGGTTGTAACACTAATAGAAAACATGGACATCAGGTAACACATTTATTTTGTTTAATGATTTTCTTCGTAATCCCTTCCCCCAATTCACCTTGTTTCATTTTAAGTGTTTTACTACAAAAAAGGTGAGTTGTGAAATATATTTTAAAACAGCAAACGAATTGAACAATTTTATCAATTTAAACAAGAAAATCTGCTGATTCTGATGCTTGTAATTTCTTGTTGCGAGTTAGGGCTAAATGCAAATGAAATTACAGCGCAGAAGTTTTTCAACCTATTTATTTAGGCCTATGTGATCCTTCATTCATTCATGTAAATCTTTTATATGCTTACACAGACACTTACAACTTTTACTGTCCCCTCAGGAGGGTGGTGGTCATGATACTAATTTCACACACTATTTTAAATTTGAGATTTTGACTCATTCTGGTTATTAAATGTTATGTTAACCTGGAAAACTTAATGGTAACTGTCTTCGTCCACTCTAAAATCACCTTGACACCAGTTGTTTAATATATGCAAAGATGGCTGAGAAGTCAAGTTAGCTCTGAGTAAAGGTCTATCGCGTGTTTGCAGATGCCACTTGTTTTGGTACATTTTTGATATAATGCGTTTCAAAATGCGGTATAAGTCTACAAATACTTTTTGGTGGTATTGTGTAGAATATGATGTGACGCGTATGCTGTGGAGAATAACGCATGTGTGTAAATGTACCAGTGCATGCTTCAAAACAGATCTGCTGCACATGATAGCCAACCTATAATCAGACAAGATGATTTTTCACCGGAATAGCGATAATGAAGCTCGGTAAGCACGGTCTGTGTGAGAGAGAGAGAGAGCGTCCTTCAGATAAAACGAAAGCCTCTGCGTTTGTAATGCGCGAGTGTGTGTGTGTGTGTGTGTTTGTAATGCGCGAGTGTGTGTGATAAGGAGGTGGGGGTGAGAGACCCCGTTGTGTTTTGACCCCCTAAACAACTCCCAGTCTCCATCTCTCTCTCTCTCTCTCTGGTTTAAAGCTTCATCGCTCATTGTGGAGAGACGCATTTGAGCCCAACGCGTCGCGGATAGAGCGGAAAGAACGCGACATCATCTCAAACGCGCCGCTAATGCTGGATACTCGGCCCGGTCCACGCTTCTGCTGCTACATTCTTATTAAGGTGGGGTATCTTTACGCCTTCTCGTCATATCCATAATATAACCCAATTTCCATAACCACAACATTTACGTGGATACATAATTTGTTATTCATTTAGTATGTGTATAATATAATATTATTATAGGTATTTCTCATTCACTCTAGAACTCTTATTAAGCTGCTATTTTGGTGGATCCTTTTAAAGTGAAAAGCAATCTTATCCACTACTCTCATATGTGCTCGCATTTATTTTATGATGCCCCAAATGCTTTTGGACCAGAATTTGAATATGGTATCAGTAAACGTTTGTGTTACAATGCATGCTTAGTTTTCTTCAATGTTTTTTTATGCTTTAGTTCTTGTAGAGAGTGTGTCCTATCTGCCGCTCTGGTGTGTGTTGTCATCCGTCAGAGAGTGTGTGAGCTCGGCTTCCGTGTCGCATGGAGAAGAGGGTAGGTCCTGTTTTTCCCTTTATTTTCCAGGTCCATTTTTTTTTTTTGCTACTTTGATGCAAAGGATGCTATCATGTGGATACCAAAAACAAATTGAGTAACACGTAAGCATAACTAAAGATGAGAACTATTGAGATGTACAAGCAGTGTGTAGGCTAGTCTACAATCCCCAAAATAATTATTATTTTGTAATTGTTAGATTTTTGGCTGACACTTTATAATAACTTCCAATCCAGCGTCCAAGTCAGTAATAAACATAATTCCATTATGCGATGCTTAATTGATGCTCATCAGGTAATGTGCATTTAAATAGTATAAAGTAGGCTATCATTAAACTTTCATTTATTTATTTTCATGTAGGCTTACATTTACTTGAAAGACAGCTAAGTTCATAAAGGTGCTTATACACTCAGCTACTCAGTTTTATCCTTATTATTATCAATTACATGTATTCAGAAAAGCAATAAAAGGCTAACATCAGATGGAGCAGTGTAGGAAAATAGCATGCCCTAGTAAGGCAGATGAAGTCGGTAAGTAGGTCAACTTTTGTGCTACAGTGAGCGGCCAAATGGAAATTCTTGTTGCTTTCTGTCTACTTACAAATGGTAATTATGATCCTGTTAATTTGGCATCGGTCTGTTCAATCTCAAATATAAGCTCTTTTATCTGTCCCCGCAATATTTGTCCTCATGTGTCCTCAAATGATCCAGGAAATTCAATGATACTGCTTGGTATTTTTTTATTGCCTGTAAAAGCCTGTTAGATTTGAAGTAAAAAAAATTGCCATCACTAAAAATTGATATTGGTAAGTCCCACAAATATTTTATTTTCTATGATCTTCTACATTACGTTTGCACCTTTAAGGTTGTGAAGTACACATTACTGATTTGTGTTTTCTTTAGAAAAAGCAACGCTGCAGCATACAAAATTACATATATTCTGTTCATGTTTAATTCTATTTAGTTTGCTTGAAACTCTACTGCTTTTAATTGGTTGTAATTTGTCTATAATAACTTTGATCATTTACACTACTAATCATTATGTGATTGCCAATCAAATATGTTAATCAAAGTTTGATTTGTCAATAGAAAGAAAAATCATCAAACAGTGGTTCACACCTTTTTATATGTATTTGAGCTATTTTCTGTTAAGCATTATATGATGTCTGTTAATTACTTAAATGAAGTTATTATAAAGTGCTACAATACTAACATAATTGATCACATTCAAGACTTTGGATGTGCTGCGTGTTTATGTGTTTTACATATTTTTAAATTCTTACATTGTCCATCTTTGCAGTAGGCATACTTAATTTTAGCTCCGAACGTCTTTTTGGTTAATCAATTTTATTATGAATTGCGGTGTCCTAAATATTTAGTTAAATTTTTTTGTTCATAGCAGAATATTCCTTCGAAATATTTTCAAGACCATGAATATGAGAATATTGCAACTTCAGAGCCAAATGAAATGTTTCATGCCATGGTGAAAACACATATGGAGAAATAAGTATATCACGCATGTAAATATGGAGTTTATATGCTACAGAAAATCCTGATTATTTACAGAGGCTTAAATATGTTTTTTTTGTTTGTTTGTTAGAATGTACTTCGCAGAGGTGGCTTTCATTAAGTAATGCTATTAGTAATGATTAATACAACTTCCATCTCAATAATAGGTGAGCACAGTCATTGGAAATAGCTAAAATAAAATTTATAGTTGTGCAGTGAGAAGTAACAGTATTTTTCTTATTATTGATTATTCCGAAAACATTGTTTAAGTCTTTTTCTTCTGTGTTGGTTTTCTGATCATTTATCTGACTACAGCATTAATCAGAAAGCTGACTGTAAAACCACCTAATTAGTATAAATGAAGGCTGGATGACTTTATGTATTTGTATGTAAGGCTGTTAATTATAAATCAGCTGGAAAGTTTTTTCCTTTGGAGTTTATGTCCCTGGGTGAATGTTGCTTGGCGCTCTGAAAAATCGCACATCAAAGCCTCCCCGCATCCAGTGTTTATTAAGGAGGAGATACAATTAGCAGCGACTTCAAACAGCCTAGCGCTAACTCACATACTCAAATGTACTGTCAATCCTGTAGCCTATATACTTGTACATCATAATAACCCCCCCCCCCACACACACACACACACACATTGCACATCTCAGGCAATGTCTTGTCTTTTAAATTTGTCTTATCATGTCTCTCCGTATCTAGTATGAGGAGTTGGTGCACTACCCAGGCTCTGACGCCATGCCTGTGGGAGACTACATGAGGTCACTTCCTCCGCCACACTACGGCCACACTGTGCCTGACTCCCTGAAACACCACCGGGACCAGATCTACGGGTGAGAGTCTGGTTACTTTAACCATCTGTTACCTCCCGCGAAACATGAATGAGCACTGCATTTGTTAATATATATTGCCTTCAGGTCTTGGTTAGTTTTGACTAGGAGAATTATTGCATCAAATGCGGTTTTTGTTAGAATAAAATACAGTAATATACTTTTTTTTTTTATTATTTAAATTCTTTGACTTTCGCACATGAAGATATTTTTTTTAGCTTGAAACAAAACTGTTCTTTCACAATTAAAAATGTGCACGGTCATAAAGGTGAAGTTTGTAATCTTTGCACCACTAGAGGCACCAAATGGAATTGGAATGGAAGTAATTACAATTTTCAGGTTTTCCGAACACTCCCATTGGTCAGATGAACTGGTCAGTTATTCTGGCCCCAAACTCACTTCATTGGTCGAGCCAATGTTGATGATTTAGGCTACTCAAACAAAAATAGCAATGTTTGAAATACGCCTCAGAGCCATTTTATTTGCAATTTGAGGGAACGCCAATCTACAAGTAGTTTACTTATAGTCTTCTATCCACATTAAGCTGAGAAAAGAGAAAGGATATAACATCAAAACAATTACACACTTCACCTTTTCAGAAAATCCAGAGTAGTTATGACATTTGTGGTGGCATTCAGTTTTTTTTTAGCATAAACACTATCAATTTTAGACAGGATTAGCTGTGTAGCATTTTCTTACCCTGCTGTGTTTTCTTACTTGGAGCATATGTGTGTTTATTTGCAGTCATCCTCTGTTTCCACTCCTGGCTCTGGTATTTGAGAAGTGTGAACTTGCCACCTGGTCACCACGAGACTCGATGTCAAACTCCGCCCATCTCCCCGGCATGACCAATCACAGTGACGTCTGCTCCTCTGAATCGTTCAATGATGATATCGCGGCCTTTGCCAAACAAGTGAGTAACCAAGCCAATCACATTAAAGCCAAGCACACGCCACAAGACTGAAGATCGTCGTGCTGCGTATTGACCTTCATGACTTTTAAATTCCAAGTCAGTTCTTAAATTGAAATTGAAATTGGATTTGCATTGAGGTAGAAAACAGGATGCAGGCGTACAATTCAAATTTGAATTTAAGAAAGTAGAATTAAATGAAAGGAAATTCAAAGAAAGGCATATAACTGTATATTTTGACTATAAAAGCAAAGTTTGAATTCTGGCATGACAAAGCCTTGTTTGAAAGTTAGACTAGGATTATCAACTTCTTGTCTCAGACTAGTTTAACATATGATACAACAAGGGCTTATGTCTTGTAGTGGTGTTTTCTGGGCTTTACTAGAGAATCATCAAGCATCAAATTCAGTGTATGTTGATTTTTTCTGTTAATTATTTTAGATTCGATCAGAGAAACCTATCTTTTCATCAAATCCAGAACTGGACAATCTGGTAAGATATACATGAGCTTTTAAATAAGTGGTTCCATGTAATTTTGTAAAGAGCATGACAGTTTTAACCATATGATCTCTTTGCACAGATGATCCAGGCCATTCAAGTTCTAAGGTTTCATCTATTAGAGCTAGAAAAGGTATGTTTTTCTCTCTAACAACATGTTTGTAAAGCTTACCCTTATATTATCATGGAACATGTTCTAAAAAAACATGGTACCATGTGTGATTTAGTGTGTGATTTTCTTCAATGAAACTCCCGTTGTAATTTACTTACCTCATTTATTCATTTTTATTTACTTTTTTATTTATTTTTACTTTTTATTTAGTGTGTGATTTTCTTCAATGAAAATCCTGTTATAATTTACTTACCTCATTTATTAATTTTATTTACTTTTAATATTTTTATTCCATTTTTTTTTTGCAATCGTCCTGAGGACGGCCATTATGCTTGCTTCCCCATATTCATATTTCCATATTTCCTTGCTATCAGTGACACCAAATAGCACGCTCACAAACCAGGCGTACCAGGCTTTTTTAGAGATAGACAGCGCTTCTCACAATACTCTTAGCTTTTATTGTATTCAAAAGAGCAGCATGAACATGCTATGAATTTTTAGCTTTATACAGTATATGTAAATGAACCTGATATCTTCACTTGTCTCTCATAGGTTCATGACCTCTGTGATAATTTCTGCCATCGGTACATCACCTGCCTTAAAGGCAAGATGCCCACTGATTTGGTACTGGAGGACCGGGAGGGTGGATCCAAATCTGACATGGAAGATTTCACTGGCTCTTGCACCAATCTGTCAGAACAAGTAAGTCAGTAGACATCTGACACATATCAGGGAGCTAGTTGCTGCCTGTTACTAGGTGTGTGTGTGTCTGACTGTGCCTGTCTCTCCTGATCTAGAATCAGTCTTGGTTGCGAGATCCGGATGACTGTGTGTCGACCCCCTCGGGCACCCCCAGTGCCTCCTGTGGCCTCACCTCACACAGCGCAGAGAACTGCAGCGATGCCGGTACTTATCATTTTACACACACCAGCTATAGTGAAGTCTAGCATTTTTGCTGCATACTGTTTTATAAAACCCTTACGGGAATTGTGTATATTATATGCAGTGATAAATGTTTCAATTTTGCATGTTTAATTCAACAATTGGCATCTTGTTATCATCTTGGAAATAAAAACAGTGTTAGGAAGGTTACTTTGGAAATATAATAGGTTACAGTTTAGAAGTTACCCTATTCAAAATGTAATAAGTTGTGTAACTATTTCAATTACTTTATTAAAGTAATGTAACTGATTACTTTTTGACTGCATTTTAAAATTTTTCTAAATGTTAATCATTTTAAAACATTTAAAAGCAGGCAGGGTTAACCTTACAGTAGGACTCAACATTGATCTCTGTCAGATTTTCTAAATCCTTCATCAGTTGAATTAACCTTTGGGAAAGAAATCAATCATATTCGTATGTGTGAGAAAATATTCAGATGTAACCCCCTTTGTAATCTAACATTTTCATAAGTAACTGTAATTTAATTACACTTTTTTTTTCAGTAACTGTAACAGATTACAGTTACATTTATTTTGTAACTAGTAACTAGTTACTCCCCAACACTGATAAAAACATATATTATTTTACATTTTCAATCCTATCTAACAAGATATTTCATTATGCTTGTGTGTTGTTCTGTGTCAGGTGATGGGTTGGATGGAAGTGTGGCATCTCTCAGCACGGGAGAAGAAGATGAAACTGATAGAGACAGACGAAACAAGAAAAGAGGAATCTTTCCCAAAGTTGCGACAAACATTATGAGAGCTTGGCTCTTCCAGCACCTGTCGGTAAGAGAGAAAACATGCAGTTAAAAACCTACTTAAAAACAACATTTTTCTTTCGTGTTCCATGGAAAAATAACAGCATAAATGTGGAAGCTGTGGTATTTTGTTTCTATGGTCAATTTTTATAAGGGTTGAGACTGAGAGAAACAGTAGCATTAGGAGTTAAAACTGGTGGCAGAAAAACACATAACAGCAAACTAATCTTGAAGAAAGTTAACAAAAACAAGAGGAAAGCTTAGAAAAAGATGTGATAAAAGGTTTGGAAAAGGTATAATGAAAATGGTCATCTTTATTGACCATCTCAAGTTAATATCCAATAATTTATGAACTCTTTGATGATTAATATTGCATAGATGAGCACAGCTGAATTGAGCAATGCTTTAGCAGAAGTAGCAATGAGCATATGGTAATTGCCAACTAATGACGCTTCTGTAATTACAAATGACAGAAGATCCAGAAGTTACTAATAATAACAAGAATAAAAACAATGTGAGTAATAATGCGGGTAACAAACTGACTTGAGTGAATAAAGATATTATTAAAGAGCATTCTCAGATTACCTCAGAGATGCACAACAATAACTAGTGTTAAGGAACTTGTTCCTTTAAAGGGGTCATATGATGTTGCTAAAAAGAACATTATTTTGTGTATTTGGTGTAATGAAATGTGTTTATGAGGTTTAAGGTTAAAAAAACACATTATTTTCCACATACTGTACATTATTGTTTCTCCTCTATGCCCCGCCTTTCTGAAACGCGTCAATTTTTACAAAGCTCATTGTTCTGAAAAGCAAGGTGTGCTGTGATTGGACAGCTATCCAGTGCGTTGTGATTGGCCGAATACCTCAAGCGTGAGACGGAAATGTTACGCCCCTCCCCATACTGTGTTGATGCCGTGTCCGGCCGGAGCAACGACTCAGCGACCAGCACAGATCAGCTCTAGGCATGACGAAGCGGATATCGTCCTCTTTTGGAAGACCAAACAAAGTAGTTTCGCTTTCACAACGAAACACAC
>NW_015660895.1:316385-320158 GCF_001515625.1 Sinocyclocheilus rhinocerous
GGGGCGTGTTAGAACGAGCCGTTTTAGGTAGGCGTGGTTGACTCTTAACTTTTATAAAGAATATCTCTTTGGATTTGAGACTTTAGTCTTTGCAACTTTACAGATCTTCTTTATGCACCAAGAGCTTGTAACACTCCAAAGAGAAAGGAAAAATTGAAATTGCATCATATGACCCCTTTAAAAATATATTTGATATAGTTTTTTATTGAAAAAAAAAAAAGATAAAACATACTTATTTGAAAAATTATTTGCTTGAAAAAAAAAAACATTCAGTATGATTATGTAAATAGGTATCCCCCAGCAGTTCCTATAACAATATTTTTGTGCTCTCACAATATAGTCACACCACTAACCTAGACTTATTTGATTACCTTTTTGTCCTCTCTCAGCATCCGTACCCGTCTGAAGAACAGAAGAAACAGCTCTCCCAAGACACGGGTCTCACTATACTGCAGGTCAATAACTGGTTAGTAATCACTCTCTTTTACCAATAATCCACCTCTCTCATTGCATGCCATCATATTCACCTACTTAAAACAATGAGCAATTTAATTCAAAGTTAAAATGTGTGTATGTGTTTTGTATTTACATTTTTGTTCTGTATTTTTAATTACTGCAAAATGGATTAAAATATTCTCATTTGGTCTGCAGCTACTGTTGAATTCATCAAAATAACTTGTGTTTGCTCTTGCCGTCTCCTCTCAGGTTTATAAATGCCAGACGCAGAATAGTCCAGCCAATGATTGACCATTCAAATCGCTCAGGTGAAATAAAGTTATTCTGGATTTGTTGGCTGATTGTACAATCATTCTAATTGTATGGTAAATGAACATTCGTGGCTCTGTGCACTAAATAACACATATCTGTGTGTGTGTGTTTTTTCCTCAGGCCAGAGTGCTCCATACAGTCCAGAGGGGGCGGCTCTAGGAGGATATGGGTTAGATGTACAGTCTCATTTAGGTCTTAGGACAGCAGGTGAGAACAGCTTTCATAAGCTACACCACCAAAACAATGCTCCGGAGTGGGCTGATATTCCTGTTGTCTGTCAATATTGGCTTTCATTCACTCTCTCTCTCTCTCTCTCTCTTTCTCCATTGTCAGGACTTCAGGGAATGCCGTCCCTGCCCACAGATTACCCCGGGGCCCTTCTGCCCCAACCGGGATACTCCCACGCTGGCCCATCCTTGCACCCGTACCCCGGCCCCCACACTGCCATGCTGCTCCATCCGCCACCCCACAGCCACCCCGCTGAACAACTCATAGGACAAGGCCTTGACATCCATGCCCACTAACTGAGAGCGGAGCAGGGAGTTACAATAATCCGAGTGCCACGTTTTTGAAATATCTCGATTTGATAAAGAAGTGAATATGTTCTTCAGTTCTTTGAAGTTTATGTGAATGTTTACCTGCTGAGGTCCCGACAGGCACATTTTTGGTTTGCTCTAAAGGACCCGACTCACATTACCATCAATATTTCACCCAATTTCATCACACGAATGAATACCAGAATATCTGACGATACTTTGACTTCAATCTTGGAAACCTGAGCTCTTTTTTGTCATTCCCCTGTCTGCATTAAAACATATTATGTGACTGTTGACATATTGATATTTCTGTTGATATACAACATATTAAGTTCAAGCATTGACACAATGTTTCTTTTGACCATTTAAAAATTTTAGGAATTTAAAGTCAATTTAACTAATGACCAACGCATATTTAATTAGACACATTTCTCAATCCATAAATATTTATAAAGCACAACAAACCCACCCCACAAATGGAAAAGTGAGATTTTCCTGGGGGAAAAAAAAAATTAATCTATTCATTAATAATTGTTTGACCTAAAATTAAATGAAACAATTAGAGACTAAAAAGAGAGGACATTTGAATTTGAGAGAAGCAACATTTCAAGAAATTTAATAAAATCGCCACTGTTTATTTGTTGTTGTTTTTTGGCATTTTGGGGGCAATTTTTATCTATTGTATCTCTTTGTTTAAAACATATTAAAAAACTGAAATAATCTGCAGACAAAATAAAATAAATAAAAGTTTCTACATGTGGGTTGGCTCCTTGTCATCACAACTCTCTGCCAAAGTGTTTTTCATGCATCAGTGCTTTTCTGGCTCCATGCTCACCCCCATTACAGATTCAGCCTGCAGCAGGGGTCAGAGTTCACCGAAGGGTTAACAGGAAGAGGCCTATCTCTCTGACCCCTTAAGACATCCATGCCCACTAACTGAGAGCGGAGCAGGGAGGGTGTGCTGAAAATGGGATGGAAGGGTACATTGTAAATTGACTTTGCAGTACCACAGCCCATCACTCTCACCAAACCTTCAGGGCATCACCGCGGTCGACACATAATGACTCTGAGAATGTCTTAAATGCACTGACCTGGCATCATAAATGTATCAAAATTATGCACTCAGCTCCCATGCAATGCCCATCTCAAATGCCTGACAGACTTGTTACATTCCTTAACCATTTCTTGCTATCTGATCTCCTCATGACAATGCTCTGAATGCACTGTATCTATCTACTAGTTTTTATGCACACTGCTGCGTCTGATTAATATACCCATGTCTTCCTATGGCCTTAGGGGTGAGCTGAAGTCTCCCTTAATCTAACATTAAGGCCTTCATTGCCTTTCTTGCCTTGCCTCCGAAAACCCTCTTGAGGAGCACAAACGGAAAAACACAGCATATACCTCCTCCGTCAGGACCCAACAGGTCAGAAATTCCTGAAATAGTCTTCTGAGATGAACAATTGCACCAAATCCTTACAACCTAACTGCTGAACATGGTTAATGAAATGGAAGGGTGAAGGCTCATGAAACCATGTCATGTTTCACCCCAAAATCAAAAGACATTTTGCACAAGAATCCTATTATTAGAAGAGAATTAGGAATCATTTTGCATTGCGATCTCATTTCTATGAATCGCATTTTCCACAAAAATCTCATTGCTTGTAATGCATCTGGATGTGTTTTTTTTTATTTTTATTCCTATTATTCTTAATAGTAATTCTCATGTTTCCCATATTACAGTAATACAGTAAAAACTTGGTTTTCTTGGAAGACAAATATCAGTCTTATTTAGATTTTGGGGTGAATCAGATATCACAGACGTATTCCTGGGAGATTTTTTGAGATTCACCTGTAAAAAGTCAAAGAGCCAAGAGTCTCTGTCTTCCTAGCTGAGGGCCACATACATTTCAAGTCAGTCTCACTTTTAGTTTAACACATTATTTAATTGAATTTTTATGTTATTTTTTTTTTGTATTTATCTAACTATGGCTACTCCAAACTCATCACTAATTAAAATACTAAGTAAGGCCTCAAATTTGAAGCACAATCTGGGATGTCTTTTTCTATCAATTCTTCAATAGGTAGATCTTGTCTTTCATAAAGGCCGAGGTCAGGGATCTTGGGCCTAAAAAGGTTGGTGACCACTGCTCTAGGCTTTTGTTGGCTGTTTATATATTGATTATTCTATATAAACAAGCATTTTTAAGAATGTATTAAAAATATGTGTCTCTGTGTGAGTGTGTTTATGTGCACCATTCACATAATCTGTTTTATTAGTAGTAACAGTGGTAGTAGTAATGTAATAGAAATGATAAATGTATCTACCAAAGAGTTACAAATAAAACAAAATTACGGCTTATTTCTGCATTTCCAGCAAAATTATCTCCCCCCATCACTGCATGGTTTCGTCCCGTCCTACGTAGCCTAGAGTCACTGAGTGAGATCAGGGCTGCGTTCAGCCCCGAC
>NW_015660895.1:320261-320681 GCF_001515625.1 Sinocyclocheilus rhinocerous
TTTGTAATTTGATGCAAAGGTGATATAATACAAAGAATAGTGTTATAAATGTAGATACATTTAAAAAAATATATACAAATATGAAAAACTTTTCGAGGATTTACGATGACCGTTAAACGCGTCATCACAGTCTTGTGAGAAGGGATCCATTAGAGATGTCTTGAGTTCGAGGGGGGGCAAACCGAGCCGGACGATTTGGTCAGTTGCACTTTTTAAACACATTTTAGTTTTGCTATAGAAAATCTACAAATTCAGTCTGATTACATGGAGCAGCAGCAAGAAGTGCGAAGCCGTGAGGTTGTCATGGCTGCGTTCAGCCCCGACAAAACGGTGCATAACGTTTTTTAAACGGAAACGTGGAGCGTTGAACACTCTGTTCTGATGACGCAAGAGTTGCAGCTATGGCAGCTGAGAAGGCCA
>NW_015660895.1:320846-409467 GCF_001515625.1 Sinocyclocheilus rhinocerous
GTTTATTATTTTAGGATTTTTTTGTTTGCCCCAGTGAAGCATTTCTGTTAATATAACTATTAAGTAGTCAAACTCATTCCATATCAGCAGAATAGTGTGGTACATAAAGTCTATGTCCATAGAACAGGTTCTGAATTAACTATGTTACTGATACCTAATGGTAAAAGCAATAGCAAAAGTAATAAGTCAATATTATTAAATTGCAGACAAAGACTTTAAATAGCTAGGTTGACTTGTACACTATATTGCCAAAAGTACTGGGACCTTTAACCTTGCCTTATACACAGAGGCATTGTTGTGTTAGAATAGAAAAGGGCCCTGTTCAAACTATTGGTATAAAATTAGAAGCACACAATTCCCTAGAATAGCATTATATGCTTAAACATTAAGATTTGTACTCATGGAAATTACTAAAGTAGTCAAACCTGTTCATTAGAAGGGGGTGTCCCAATACTTTTGGCAATATAGTGTATGTTTGGTGCGGTAGGGGGCCCAAGCTCATATTCTTTCATAGGGCCCAAAATTGCTAGCAAGCGCCCCTGCTCCCACTAGCAAGTGAAAGAAGAGAATTTTACTTGCCCGACCGGACAACTAATCTGATTAAAACATATAATTAGGGAAGCACCGAAATTTCGTCGAGAATGACTCTGGTTTTAATACATTCGGTGTAAACGGCAATTGATAATGGATAAACAACAGTAACAACAAGGTCGCGCCACTTGAAGCTCACGCAGCCTATCTGTGAGAGAATCTCGTGGAGAAATTAAAACAACTGAACACAACTGCACACAGAAGAAACATAAAAATGTCACTTGGATCTTATATTTATTACAGCCTAGTTAAGCAATGACACGACCAAGAGAGTGAAGTTTTCCCTGAAAACCACGATTGCAAAATTGACATTTTATACAAGAGTTAAAACGAGTAGTTAATATACATTTTAGTTCAATATTTGAATTTAGGATATACTGTCAACGTTGCCTGTTTTTGCTCGATTTGGTTAATGAAAATAGTTCCAAACAAAGATCATAGCAGAACAGATCATAGCATCTCTGAACAACACACAGCGGTGTTTCGTTTCTGAATGATTTGTGTTTTTGAATGTTGAATCATTTGAGTCAATGATCCAGTGGCCATTCATAAAGACAGGCGCTTGCTTCATTCTTGAATGAATCAGCCGTCTGAACGAATCGTTTGAAGGCATGCTTCAATGACTCATTATTTAAGACAGTCCCTTGCTGCCACCTACTGGCGGTTTACTTTCATAGTAGCTTATCTTTGCATTTTTTCCAACATTTCAAATTTGTATAGCTAAAAAAATAACTATTTTTAAACACCAAGCTCACAACATTATTTATGCTGTTATAATTTTGCAGTCTAAACGCATTCTTGCTATATTTCAGCTACATTGAACTGTCTGTGTAAATGCATCTGAATGCCACTCCAGTCACTTCTGTTTCTTCTGCAGTGGAAAGATCGATTTTGTTCATACTGATTTAATTTGATTGGTAACAGCCCTATATTGTCTTATTATATTAAGTGAAATTATTAACAACATGTAAGACTTTGATTTGGAAAGAATTGGTTAAGAATTGGATAAGTGCCCTTTAAATAGGCCAAAAATGACCTGGAAATCAATTTAAATAAAATTTTGTATGCAGTATTAAGTCATATAAAACGTAATTTCCCAACAACAAAATTGTGGCCAGTGAAAATGCTGAGTGGCAATCTTTTTGGTAAAAAAAACAAAGCAAAAGAACACAGAATAACATGTACAATACTTCCCCCTAGTGGTCACGATGAACGGCAGCTAATTCATAGTAGGCCTACATAAGTAGATTGGAAGAGGAAATATGACTGCATTCAAACCGATTCAAGACAGTCAGTCACACAACAGAGAAATTTCATTAGTCCAACAAGATGGACAAAATAAAACAAAAAATAATCTTCCAACATGGTCATTAAAGTTAATTTATTAAATATAAAGCAATATTCTGTATATAGAAAATGTGTTGTGTGATAACAAGTGCATGAGTAATTCATGGTGAAAAATTAAACCTATTTTTAGAAACTACTTACAGCAGTTTAAATTCAATTCATATTCACTCAAAAGGCATTCTTAATTTAATTTTGCATAACCCTGCTACAGTGGTTGCTAGAGGTGCTGCATACTGGCCCATGTCAAGCAAAGTACAGCATGTATTTGAAAATGATATGATAAAAATACGATATTTTTAATTTAGATAATTCTGAAGAAAATGTGAGTGCTAATGCAACAGCCACAACCATGATGTTAGGGTATTGTGGATGGTTGCCAGGGTGTTTTTTCCCCCACTCATTTTATCATCTAACAAGTGAAAATCTGATTGCTTAGAGTAATGACAGCATGAATTCTTATTAAGTTGCATGATTTGAGGTGAAATTTAAATTTGAGTAACAGGCTTCGCCTTCACAAGCATCTCTATTAAGTTCAAAGTTAACCATTTCCTCATTCCTCATTTTAGTTATCTTCTTTCCAGCTTACTCCATCACCTCCCACGTTATCTTCTGTTTTAGAACTGGTGAGGTGCAATGTCTCTTTAGACTGTATTTGTCGTCCCTCCTCTTCTTCCTTTACCGCCTCTAACTCTTCATCCAAACCCTGGAGAGTTTCTTGCATGTCAGAGGAGGCTGGCATGACGTCAGTCAGACCGCTGGACTCTGTGCTCGCATTCAAAGAGTTCCGTTCGTCTGATGTTTTACGGCTTCCATCTGCTGGCCCGTGTCTCCTGATGGTCCTTCGATTTCTGCTGCGGCGTGATTGGTTGCAGTGCAGTGTGCGTCTGCGGTGCCATTGGTTGAGAGATCTGTGTGCTTCTGCGCTAAGTTGCCGCTTCGCTAGACGAGGCCGGAAGCTGCTGATGTAAAAAAGGGCAGCGTAGAGAGACGTAAGGTAGTACCCACCTGAGAGAAAGACCGAAAGACAGTATGCACGTTACACACGCTTGTATGTGAATATTTAAAAAAAAAAACTACTAAACTACACCCTTCTGGTGGAAAGTTCCACTGACGGTCATTCTTTTTATTATTCTATATATATTTTATATTCAAATTAATTTCTTCAAGCAACAAATAGATAAAACAATTATCTTTGTAAATGTTTTGAAAATTCTTTAAGCATTTAGCCTCATGCTTTTTCAAATCCCTATGATTTTCTTTCAGTATGTGTAATTCAGTATGCACATTCAGTATTTTGGTGCAAATGTAAAAATTTTACACAATCAAATTTTGTGATTTTGTAACAGTCATCTGAATGGTGGATGCTCATGTCCAAACAGAAACATAAAAATGAAAAACTAAATTTAAAGAGGCCTTTATGACACACTTCAGGGTAGTTTCAAATAGAGGGCTTGAGACTGTGCACATAGAAGGGGTCCTGCCATTGAGATGACTGGGAATGCATTGGATCGATCTCTACATGTACTATCTTGGTCTTGGTCCAGACAAACAGTCATTGAGCCAGAAGCTGACATGTTGGACTGAGTATTGCTTTGAAAGAATCACAGTGTTTGCCTTACCAATGCATTACAGATGTCACTGCATATAAACTACTAGGGCTGTCAAAATGGCTGAAAAACTAATTTCGAATTTTATACTTAAATATTAGCAAAATTCAAATTAAATTCGAATTTAAAATGCATAATTTCAGTTCGGGTGAAGAAAAGCTTTTGGCTTCTTTTCTGAGGCCACAAGAGGGCGCATCGAGCAAAATATTACTAATGCACGTTTATTCAAAGCATAAGATAACATGACTATCTGTGAAAAAAGTGCATAATGTTTAAAATAATGTTTATAAACCTATTATAATTAATTAAGTTGCTTAAACAATTATAAACAAAACAGCATCATGTATGTATGCATAGTTTAATACAAAGAGCTGAAAGCCAATCACACAGAGTACATTTTTCATTTAAAAACATGAGATGCAGTGGGATGGGAAAAAAAACAAACACAAAGTCTCGATATATGTTTTTTTCAAAGTTGAAATTGCATTAATTTTACATGGCTTTCTAAACACGCGGCTCCTTTGTGCGAGATGCGAGTGCAACGGCGATAGATGTCCCTCTAGAAAATTAGCGAAATATGCGTTCTGTGTGAACGGCTTGGTTTCAGTTTTGATGTAAACAAGATCTTCTCCACATTTATGTTCTCTTTTTCCGCAATATTTTTAATGAACAACGCAGCAGCGCCGAAATATGCGTTGTGAACGGCTTGGATTCAGTTTTGATGTAAACAAGATCTTCTCCACATTTATTTTCTCTTTTTCCGCAATATTTTTAATGAACAACGCAGCAGCGTCGCATCTAGTGGCTACAACTGGATAGGCTAACAAAAACATTATAATGCAACGACACTTGCATCGTCATCGCATCTTGTGCGCCACTGATAAGGCTGCCTGACGCACAACTAAATTTCGAATGCAACGTTTTTGCATTTGAATGTGGATTTTTATTTTAAATTCGACGAATATTCGAAAAAAATTTTGACAATTGACAGCCCTATTAGGACATAAGAACCAGAGTGAACAGCTGTCATTATTTCTGTGCTATGGCTGATGACAGATACAATGGCATTTCTTCACTCCTTTGCCTAGAATTTTGCATAGTACAGTAAATACTTTATTTATGGGTTTGAATGTGTGTACCCCCTACCCTCTCCTTGTAGTTGCATGGGGTCTAGCAGCTCCATCATATAGTCAGTGTCAACCTGAAGTGTAGCTACATCACTACGCAGCAACACCCATGTCAGGCATGGCAGGAAGTCATCTGCCCCGAAGACCGTACCTAACATGAAACATAAATCTACACCTTAATGAATGACGGAGGTTTTTAGATGTTTTAAGTGCTTAAAAATGGCTCCATGTGTATATGTTCGGAATTGTTGGTTATTCTATACAGGACAAATCAAAATTATTAGAGCACTAGTATTTCCACCAGCTAAAATGGTTTTAAGTCAGTTAAGTCAGCATCTTTTGCTGTAGTGTGTCAGTAGGAAACACAGAGATCTGATCTGATCATCATCCAGTCTGTCTGGAATGACATGAAGAAACATAATGACGGAGGTTTTTAGATGTTTTAAGTGCTTAAAATGCCTCCATGTGTATATGTTTGGAATTGTTGGTTATTCTGTACAGGACAAATCAAAATTATTAGAGCACTAGTATTTCCACCAGCTAAAATGGTTTTAAGTCAGTTAAGTCAGCATCTTTTGCTGTAGTGTGTCAGTAGGAAACACAGAGATCTGATCTGATCATCATCCAGTCTGTCTGGAATGACATGAAGAAACAGAACATGCTATGAACTATCATCATGACCAAACATGTTTTCTATTGTTAACCACATAGCATTAGCTTTTGTTTGTTCTTTAAGGACACTCAGTTTGCAGCTTTATTTTTTTGTAATTCCAGACACATATGCAAATATATAAAAAAACAGACACAGCTGTGAAATGTGTAATGCATTATGAATTGTGTTCTGATACAGTACATTTTGTAACACAGCAACATGAACCATGATAGCATGATAGCTGAATTCAGTGTGTTCACTTACTTGTTAATTAAACTGTTTGACTCTATTAATTTCCATTCAATTTCCCTGCACTTTCCTTCAAAATAACTAATATATTAGCAAAACTCACACTTTATTTAAAGGTCCAATTCTCACCATTAACAAACCATTAACTATGACTTCACTATGAGGGAACGCCTCGATGTGACCCGTGTCTGAAGCATACATTCAAAACAACAACAACACGTTGGCCGGCGACAGCCTATGACGCCATCAAGGGAACTTCGAACTGCGTCCTCTAGGGGTCGCTATGGGGAACGGTATACCCACGCCACCATGCTGAGGGGAGTGCATGCCAAAACTTCAATAAACTTCTAATTTCTAAGTTTATTAATAGTTAACAAGGCAGTTAGGTATTGGGTAGTTTAGGTATTGGGTAGGATTAGGGATGTAGAATATGGTCATGCAGAATATGTGCTTTATACGTACTAATAAACAGCCAATATGTTAATAATAGGCATGCTAAAAAGCAACTAGTTAATAGTGAGAATTGGTCCCTATACTAGAGTGTTACCACTTTTATTTTTAAGTGTGACCAGAGAAAGCCCATGTTCACTGTGTAGGCCTGCCTATTATGGAGATCAGAGATTCAACTGTATTTGTTGATAAAATAATACAGATAAACTGATCCCCAACACATCTCCAGGTCATACCCAGCTCAAAATCCGGAGTGTCTCCGACGCTGTCTGTGATGCTTTGGATCTCTGGACAATCAAACAGAGTTCCCCTCAGAGCAGTGAGAGACGAACGCACTTCCTGCAGCATCTCTGTGCAGGTCACTCCAGGACTGACCCCGCTTGCAAGAGTTTGCACAACAAATCCCCTGACAGACTCTGCAAAAGCCCCACCCTTCCGTTCCGCCATCTCCTGAACACGTTTACTCAGTCTCCGCTGTGGCGACACAAGTCCACCTAGAGCCTGACCCACGGCAGAGAGGCGGTTCTTCATCTTATCTGCCAGCTGGAAGCGGGGCGAAGGCAGGGATGGGGAGGGGCTTAAAGCTGGTTCAGACTCCTCCTCTATACTGCTGATTGACAGCGAGTCCAGCTCTAAGCCGGGCGGTTGAAGCAGAGAGGAAGGAAGTGATGAGTTCAGCCATATCTTGTCTTCTATCCACGACACACGGTGTGGTGACTGAGGGAGAGGGCTTTGAATGGAGTCAACACTTGCTCTTTTTAGGGGGTCTTCCTTGCTGGCGCCACTCGCCCTTCGAAGCACAACTCCACCTGGGGTAGCTGGAGAGTCTGGATTCTTCTCAAATGATCCTTTGAGAAGTAACAAAGACATTAAGCTACATAACACTACCTAACTGAGATCTGCCTTTTTATCAACAGATCATAAACATTACATGTTGGGTACTTGAAACCAATGTTGTTATTATTAACTAAAATTATTTAAAATATAAATATTTAATGAAAAACTTAAGGCAAGACACCACAGGTGAACAGGGTAAAAACAACAACAACAACAACAACAAACTAATAGATATTAGATAGATAATAGAAATCAGAAAATACTACCAATATGTAAGAGATTTTTGGGTCAGTGCAGGAGAAAAATAGCATTCTGAGAAAACAGGCTTTAAAGATATGCACTGTAATTGAAATCTACAGGCGCAAATAGATAAATTGCTATAAAATAAACACTTTAAAGTGTATTTAGGATGTTTTTTTCCCCCATTAGTCTGAAAAAAATACTTAATGAAAAGCCAAAAAGACATTCATTTCTACAGTGACAGATGCACAAGATTTTTCAAAAACAGATTCAAAAATCTGTGTTGTTTGTAGTGTCTCACATTAAATTTCAAAAACTTAAATGATAATTAGAAATGTGCCTTAGAAACAAACTTAAATAAAATAAGTTGAAGTACTAAAATTACCAAAACAAAAATGGAATTTAAAATAAATTAAACACCAATAAAACTGACATCAGCGAACTGAACAGATTTATATACAGCTCAGACGGACATTTCTCTAAATCACTGAATATATTTCCATTTATGTGATATTAAAAATCACTTTCTTTAATGAAACTGAAATAAAATCTTAAAAAGCTTAAACTTAAAATGAACTAAACATGTTGGGTACTTGAAACCAATGTTGTTATTCTTAACTAAAATGATTTAAAATATAAATATTTAATGAAAAACTTAAGGCAAGACACCACAGGTGAACAGGGTAAAAACAACAACAACAACAAACTAATAGATATTAGATAGATAATAGAAATCAGAAAATACTACCAATATGTAAGAGATTTTTGGGTCAGTGCAGGAGAAAAATAGCATTCTGAGAAAACAGGCTTTAAAGATATGCACTGTAATTGAAATCTACAGGCGCAAATAGATAAATTGCTATAAAATAAACACTTTAAAGTGTATTTAGGATGTTTTTTTTCCCCATTAGTCTGAAAAAAATACTTAATGAAAAGCCAAAAAGACATTCATTTCTACAGTGACAGATGCACAAGATTTTTCAAAAACAGATTCAAAAATCTGTGTTGTTTGTAGTGTCTCACATTAAATTTCAAAAACTTAAATGATAATTAGAAATGTGCCTTAGAAACAAACTTAAATAAAATAAGTTGAAGTACTAAAATTACCAAAACAAAAATGTAAATAAATTAAAGCTAAATAGAAGTATTTAAACAAAACAAAACAAAAAACTAACAAAAATGACAAAGGCACATGAAAAGATTAGAAAACTGAAAATAAAACTGAAAGTATAGAAGTAAAAAGAGAGCTGACAGAAATAAAAGACAGCCACTACCTCGGTCATGGTCAAAGCTGCTAGAGTTGTCATCAGATAGTGTAGATGACCTCTGTTTGAGTCCTCTTCCTGCCCATGCTCTCGTGGTACTTAACCGCTTGTCTCGCCTCAAGTTCATTGGAAGATTGACTGTGCTGGCTGAAGAATGAGTAAGCCAATCATCACCATGCTCTTGAAGGTACAAGGGATTGATGAAGCACATGGCACCACTGGCAGCTGTAACCTACCAACAAGTAGAAATCATTTCAAGGTCTTGCCTCCCACACATAGAATATAGTCGCAAAGATTAAAAAGAATAGATTCCTAATGGACTAACAAAAATGACAAAGGCACATGAAAAGATTAGAAAACTGAAAATAAAACTGAAAGTATAGAAGTAAAAAGAGAGCTGACAGAAATAAAAGACAGCCACTACCTCGGTCATGGTCAAAGCTGCTAGAGTTGTCATCAGATAGTGTAGATGACCTCTGTTTGAGTCCTCTTCCTGCCCATGCTCTCGTGGTACTTAACCGCTTGTCTCGCCTCAAGTTCATTGGAAGATTGACTGTGCTGGCTGAAGAATGAGTAAGCCAATCATCACCATGCTCTTGAAGGTACAAGGGATTGATGAAGCACATGGCACCACTGGCAGCTGTAACCTACCAACAAGTAGAAATCATTTCAAGGTCTTGCCTCCCACACATAGAATATAGTCGCAAAGATTAAAAAGAATAGATTCCTAATGGATACATTAGTTACGGTAGTACATTTCAATGTCCTTGTTTACTGCTACACAGGTTTGGGGAATTTCTTACATTAAAGCACCGTAAATTAATGTTTGGACATTGCACTCAAAAGTCCAATAAGTTCAACAAGTAATAGTAGACCACATCCGAAAAAAGTTGTTTGTCTACCAACTGATTTGGCGGATTACAATCCTTTTGATAACTTATTGTCAGTAGCTATGTTTCCATCCACCTATTTTTATGCGCATTTTGGGATATTGCGTAAAAAAACCGCTGGATGGAAACACGTAAAAATCTATTCATATATGAATAGCGATTATGTCTTCTAACGATTCCAATGGATTCACAATTTTCAAAATCAATGTTCTAAAGCAGCGGTTCTTAATACTGTTCCTCGCGTCCCCTGCATAAGCAGTAGCATTTACAAATAACAGCATATCTAAAAGTATGAGACAATAACAAACAGGGACGTTTAGAGGCGGTTTAGCCAATCACAACACATTTTGATTGTTTTCAATCAAAAACTGTTTCTATTTCTGAGGGCGGGGCTTCATAAAAGCAGGAAATGATCAGCCCGTTTCTCAGAGAAGGGACAGAGTGGTGTGGAGGTAAATTAAAGGTAAATTATGTGAAAAATAATGCGCTTTTTTAAAAACGAAGCATTAACACATGTTAGACTGCACCCCATAAACACAATCAAGCCTAGAAAAAAAACAGTGAACCACCCCTTTAAGGTATAGTTTCTACTATAGAAAGTAGATGTAACATGAAACACGAACACTTTAAGATAAAGTGATACCAATTATTTTTCTCAAATGATTAGTAATTTTCTCTAAAACAAGTTCAATACTTAAAACAAAACATGGGCAAGAACCAGTATCTTTATAGGTACAGTAGTCTGCTTTATGACATACCCCAATTAAAAATTTTGAAATTGGAATTACTAAGCACAATTAGTTCTGAATGATGCTGTTACATATACCATACTGAACAAATATTATAAAACTGAAAACATCAGAGAAGTAAAGTAAAGTAAAGGTCACTGAGTCAGAGGGTTTGTATCACCTGTATAGTGCACATGATTGTTTCTGGCGTTTCTGCTATATCTTGTGTTCCTGGAGTCATACTGCTAATCAGCGGATCTGAAGAGGGGCACAGCCAGGTCTCTAAAGGTCAAACACACAAATCACTGTAATCCAGAGCGTCCGATTTGCATAACAGCACATTTATAGTGTAGTACAGAGGATAGTAAATGACAGGGCAAGTACTAACTTGGACCAAGCAGAGGAACAAGATGATCTGATAGACTGTTAAGGGTGTAAACCCATGAGGGAACCAATAAACAGACAGGCAAAACATCCCTGAGAGAAAATTAAGTGTAGCAGATGTCAGATAATACAAAAAAAATAATAATTATTTATAACATTATTTATATCGTAAGTTCAAAGTCACTTCAAAAGTAACTATTTTTAATAAAGCAAAAACATAAATATTATTTAACACCACTGATCCAACCTTAATACAACCTTTATACCAACAAACAAACTTTTAATCAGATTTAATAAGGTTCAAATATTTCTTTAAAAAGGGGTCATATGATGCTTTTTTAAAGATCATTATTTTGTGTATTTGGTGTAAAATTACAGGCTGCCCCTTAAAAGTTTAATCTTATGCCAAATTACAATTTTAAAACAAACAGATTATTTATTATTTGAGATTGTTTGTCCGACATGGTAACCAAAAATTTGTAACGTCTACAATTACTGGTTTTATTCAAGTCAAAAATACTATTTAACATCACTGAACCAACCTATACACATGAATTTATACCAACAAAACACATTTTTATGGGTGGAATCATTGCAAGTTACCAGTTGTTGTTTTTTACAGTGCATAGAAGATTAAATATAATTTACTATCCAACACGGGTGCACAGAGTTTCCTGTGATAACATCCTGTTACCAAGCAAAACAGACGTGCTTCCTTATCAATAACTGCTAGATAAAAAGAACTCAGCCCCACCTGCTCACTGTGTAGAAGTGCAGCAGTTGAAAGAGATCAGGGAAAGCCAGGTGTGATGCCGTCAAGTGAAGAGCTATGAAAGAAAAACAAAAAGACAAGAGAACTAACTGAGTCAGACTAGCACTATGAGTAATAGAGAGAAACTGGACAGACTAGTCATGAACTTCAAAAGTACACAGATGTAATGAGGAAATAGGAAGACTGTAGGGTTCAGGATGTGAATTTTATCAGCATGCACAAATAGAGAACAAACTACTGTGCAGAAGAGTTTACTGAACTTTGCACAAACGTCTCATGTAGCCTACAATGCACAAACTATTCCCATACTGTACTTCCCATGTCAGTTTGTAACAGGAAATGTAGAAAATTTGCATGCTTTAGAATTGCATTATGACTGACTATGCCTGACAGCTCATTCATTTCCTTGCAAAAAAAAAAAAAATGCTCTGAGGTTGCTCTTTCATATGTCAGGAAACTTATACATATCTCATAAAAATCTAAATAAATAAACAAACTTAAAAAAGGACAAAAAAACAACAACAACAACTGGACAGTAATAGTATGCAGCTATAAAATGTGGACAGCATAGCTCAGATAATTTGATCATGGAGGAGTTGACAACGTCATGAGAACATGTTGATCATGACAAATGCTTGAGGTCATGTTAAATTCTGACTTGTGGTTGCAAACTTGAGTATAGCATATCTGAGCAGCAATCAAAGATGAAAAGGCTTTTTGGTACCTGTTCCAGTGCTTAAGATAGGGAATTCTTTGACCGGCTCCCCTCTGTCCCCCACAGACACACACAGAAGCTGGTCTTGAGACGAAGAGTCTTGGACCACCAGGAAACTCTGTAAATGAACAGCTATTTAACAGTCATTTCGCTGTTATGCTTAGAGCATTGAGGATCAAAATATCATGGAGAATAATGTATCACTGTCATATTTTTATAAACTAATTAGATGAGCACTCATTTGAATAAGCAATACAACAACCACTGAATTCAAGGAAATGCTCACTTTGTGGGTAAGCACTCTTACAAGAGGAAGTCAGTGCACACTAAAGTTTGGTGCCAAAAAAAATCTAAATATAGATGACAGTGAAAACTACTTTAGTTATTAGCATTTATTTAGTTGATTAAAACCTATCATGGATATGCGTCTAACATATACACAGCAGCTACCTTTCATTCAAATTCAAAATATAAAAATAACGTTTCAAGAACTTTGTTTGAGGATTTTGCTCCTTTACAATGACCACAAAGGAAGTGAAATGAGACCTCTGATAATTGACATCACTCACTAGTTATATATAGTGTAAATATGAAAGCATATTTCATGGTTTTGAAATGTGGAGGGGGGAAAACGTTACACACACACACTTTCAACATATGTCAACACTTATGTAAAATGTTAAACATTAGATCCTTGGATACTTTATTCAAAACAAAGCCAAGATTTTAAAGGAATCATCTTTTGTTTATTTATTTTATATTATGTAATCTTGTTTTTTTAATCATTATTTTTAAAGACACAAATGAGCGTTATACCAGCAAAAACGCCAAAGTAAAATTCTATAACGTTAGAAAACACCAACATAAATCATCACTTCCACAAACTCTGGAATAGGTCTTTATCTGATCTTACACCACCACTTTGCCTCTCCTTAAGAGCTCTTGCAGTCATCCTTTATGCAAGCTTATCTAACTCTACTTCTGCAACATAACGGTAGTTTTTATTCTGTAGAAAACACAAAAACTAAACTTCAGTTAATGGCGCTAGTTAGCCTCTACTACACTACACTGCCAACCATTAAGTAAAAGTTCAACCAAAAATAAACATCTGCTGAAAATTTGCCATTGAAGATCACAACCGATTTGGAGAAATTTAGCATTACATAATTTGCTCAACAACTGATCCTCTGCAGTGAACAGGTGCCGTCAGAATGAGAGTTGATGTCACAATAATCCAAGTAATCGACATGACTCCAGTCCATCAATTCATGTTGCGTGACATGAAAAGCTGCATGTTTGTAATAAACACAGATCCATCAAGATATTTTAACTTCTGACCATTGCTTCCGGTCCTCTATTTGTAATATTGCTTTCTACAGTGAAAAAGTAATCTCGTCTGAATCAAGAGAGAAATATGCACTGATCAAGCACTATTTACACACAAAAAACAAATATGTTGGAACAGCAGATTTTGATGTGAGAAGACAACAGGGGATGGACTGTAGGAAGCATATTATGGAGTCGTATTTTGGTCAGTAGCAACGTTTTAACACCTTTAAGGACAATTGGTTTTTTATGAACATGCAGCTTTTTACTTCACAACATTATAACTGATGGACTGTATAACATTAACATATGTTTTTATCTACATCTTGGATGGCCTGAGGGTTAGTAAATATTCAGAAATGTTTTTATTTCAGGTGAACAATTCCTTCTGTGACTTCAATAACATTATTCAGTCCCTCTAGTTATAAAAAACAAAAATAAAATTATGATAAAACTGCATGCGTCTTCCGAAAGAACATGGCTTGGCAATGATTCTCTGCACGGAAGAATGTGGTTTGAGGCACCCGTGTACAAATATAGGACCTCTTATATGCAACACTAAAGTAAGCTATTTTCTGTGATGTAATGTGCAAGACTTCCGATTCATTAGCCGCTATAGGTAAGAAGAAGAAAAGATGGATATTTAAAAACATGCCATCTGAGCAGGTAAGTGACATATTTTTGTTCATTGTAACAAACTTTCAGCTTTCAGACCAGTGTTACCTCCTGTGCACGCCCGATACTACACGCAAGGGCGAATGACATGCAGTACATTCACAAAGTATTCAGACCCCCTTCACTTTTGTTATGTTGCAGCCTGATACTACAATTGTTTAAATTATTGTTTCTTATTATTAATCTACACTCCGTACCTCATAATAACAAAGTGAAAACTGAATTTTAGAAATGTCTGTAAAATGTATTAAAAAGAAAAAACTTAAATATCACATTTACATAAGTATTCAGACCCTTGATTCAGTACCTGGTTGAAACACCTTTGGCAGCAATTACAGCCTTGAGTCTTTTTGGGTATGACGCAACAAGCTTTGCACACCTGAATTGGGGGATTTTCTGCATTCTTCTTTGCAAATCCTCTCAAGCTTGGGCAGGTTGGATGGGTACCGTCGGTGGACAGCCATTTTCAGGTCTCTCCAGAGATGTTCGATAGGGTTCAAGTCAGGGCTCTGGCTGGGCCACTCTAGGACATTCACAGAGTTGTCCCTAAGCCACTCCTGTGTTGCCTTGGCTGTGTGCTTAGGGTTATTGTCCTGTTGGAAGGTGAACCTTCGGCCCAGTCTAAGGTCCTGAGCACTGTGGAACAGGTTTTCATTGAGGATATCGCTGAACTTTGCTACATTCAGCTTTCCCTCAACCCTGACCAGTCTCCCAGTCCCTGCCGCTGAAAAACACCCCCACAGCATGAGGCTGCTACCAGCACACTTTACTTTTGGGATGGTACTCTGCAGGTGATGAGCAGAGCTGGTTTCCTTCAAACATGATGCTTAGAATTGAGGTTCATCAGACCAGATAATCTTGTTTCTCAGAGTCTGACGGTCCTTTAGGTGCTATTTTGCAAATTCCAAGTGCGTTTCCTTATGTCTTCACTGAGGAGAGGATTGAGCCCAGACCAGTGGAGTGTTACAGTGATGTTTGTCCTTCTGTACGTTTCTCCCATCTGCATATAGGATCATGGAGCTCAACTAGAGTGACCATCAGGCTCTTGGTCACCAGTCTAGACAAGGCCCTTCTCTATAAATTGCTCAGTTTGGCTGGGTGACCAGCTCTGGGAAGAGTCCTGGCTGTGCCAAACTTCTTCCATTTGAGAATTATGGAAGCCACTGTGCTCTTGAGAACCGTCAATGCAGCAGAATTTTTTTTTGAAGCCTTCCCCAGATCTGTGCCTCGATACAATCCTGTCTCTGAGCTCTGCAGGCAGTTCCTTTGACCTCATGGCTTGGTTTTTGCTCTGATATGCATTGTCAGCTGTGAGGCCTTTTATAGAGAGGCGTGTGCCTTTCCAAATCATGTCCAATCAATTTAATTTACAACAGGTTGACTCCAATCAAGGTGTAGAAACATCTCAGCAATGATCAAGAGAAATGTTGTTGCAAAGAGTCTGAATATTTATGTAAATAAGTATTTTAGTTTTTAGCTTTTAAGTATTTATTTTAGTTTTTTCTTTTTAATAAATTTACAGACATTTCTAAAATTCTGTCTTCACCTTGTCTTTATGAGGTACGGAGTGTAGATTAATGAGAAAAAAAAGAATTTAAACAATTGTAGTATCAATCAGGCTGCAACATAACAAAATTGAAAAAAGTGAAGGGGGTCTGAATACTTTCTGAATGCACTGTATGTGTCCAGTGTCCCTCAAAGTCCACCCCAACAGCTTTAAAATAGCCTATATCATTATTACAGGTTTATCAAAGCTTTAGCTTTATATTTAAGTTAGCTTTAAAATGAAAAGATAATTGTTTTTGTCACACCTCAAGGACCCATGTTTCCATCCCCATGTGTTCAGTAGACCTAGTTTTCCGTCTATGTCTGATTGTTATTTGGTTCAGGTGTGTCTTGTTGATTATCTTCATTTACCAATGTATTCAAGTTGTGTTCAGTCCTGTGTTCCCTCATCCAGTCTACTACGTCCCTACGTGTGTCTCCTGCCTGTTCTGTCCTGGATTTACCCTTGTGTGGATTTATTAAAGACTCTTTGCATTTCATCTTCCTCGTGCGTTTCATTCCACCATAGCGTAACAGTTTACAGCACAGTTATAAACAGGAAATTATGACAACCTCTACCGTAAATCAATCACTGAATAAACTTCTCCCTAATAGTGCACTAAAACTATGCTTCCACTACACACGTAGACAAAGAAATGGCTTATATTAAACAGGGAAATTCCAAATGGAACAGTGACTTCCCACAATATAGTTTTATAAAATAGTATCAATTAAAATGTAATAATTCTTAGGGTCCTATTTTTGTATCCACAGTAGGCATGGGTTATGCGCTACAACTACCTATGTCTATCCCCCAGCCTCAGTAAGACTAGATTTGATGGAATCTGAAAACAAAAAAGTTAAATTATTGAATTATGAGTTATATTTCAAGTTATATTTAACTAAAACTACTTTATTTTTTCATTACTGACAACATCAAGGTTTTCGGGAATACTGCTGAAACAGTTAATTAATTAGTAACTTAATTAGTAAGCACTGATAAAAAGCAAGGCACCCACCCCAGCAGGTCTGCCCCACAGAGCGGCGTGTGCTCCATGACTGTCCCAGGGACTTTTGGGAGCCCACGCATCCTGACACAACCGTAAACCTTTCAGCAGACTCAGGAGTTTTGTCTTATCTTTGGAGACCCCGTTGGGTACCGTGCTAGCAGCATTTTCTCTATTGATAAAAAAGTGTTTAATCATGCTATTGAAGAAAATCATTTAAAAAATGCACATGGAATAAAATGGTGATTACATTTACTGAAGATCGTATCCTTGTTCTCTCTCACCTGTTCTCACTGGTTGTGAATTCATCTTTTGATTCTTTCATCATCATTGGTCCAACAGAATAACGATGGACCTGTTCAGGAAATCTGTTCTGTTATAAGCTCCTCCATTTTAGCTATGTTGCTGTAACCCTGTTGAAATTTAGAAATAGAGAAACAAAGGAAATGAAGAAATATGGTTTCTCTCCAACCCCACATCCTTTCATTTGTATTTTTCGTTCACTCTTTCTTTGTCACAGTTCTTTGTTAACAGCTAATGTGTTTTTATCAGTGGTGAAATCTAAAATCCGATTTTTATTTTTTATTTTTAATATGAAGGAGGAGTGATGAGCAGAAATTAGATGGCCATCATGGCCAAAAAAACAAAATCCTTTACAACTTGTTGAACATTGAACAAATTATCAAACATTTGGGCACACATTGTTACTCATTATTGCTATTTATCACTTTAGAATAATAATACTGTGGATGGATCATGTATGAATGGTTAAATTAGCATGCAGTATAAACTCAAGCTAATACTTCATGATACATAAATATTACCAGTGAATAAAAAAAGTTCTGTTTCTTTTATCATTTGTCTCAGAATTTTACTTTCTGTTGGTATTAAAATAGCAACATCTCCACTTTAAAAATTAGAAATGCTAATTTGATTTTCGGAATTCTGACAATTATTACATTAATGTCAAAGTACTAAAATTGCCCATCGTTATAACACAGCTTAATACTTGAAGTCAATTAAAATATGTATTAATCTAAGTTCAACATAGCCACAATTATGTCATAACTGTGATATATACAGTACGTTGTCTGAATTTAAATGACATTTTCTGGGACAAAACATCAAATGAACATGAAACATTTTTTTTTCACATGTAGGCCTTTATCTGTTAGCTTTAGTTTATTTCTGGTCTCAGGTTTCTGTATTGGATTTTCTTTTGAGTGTCATATGCGAAATATAATTATTTTGTCATCACCTTGAACTGTGAGTTCAGTTGTCATGAATAGGAACTGACCATCTGCGACAGCCCATCTTCTCAGTTTATTATACTCCATGTTTAATGTAAATATTTATAATATTTTTATTCATGGCAAGTGTTGTTTTTTTTTATTTGTTTTTTTTACCTCTAACAATTCTGACATTTCTGTAGAAAATGGAAGAAGCAGGAGATTGTTCCCAAATGTAAAACCTACAGTAAACAACTCTGAACATCACAATGCCTTGATAGGCTATGGCTACATATAGTACACTTTAAATTATTTTTTTTTTTTCACTTCTAAAGCCTATTTTGGCCCATGTCTCAAGAACAAGTAACTCACTTGTAATAATGCAAACAGAAGTCAGAGTTGAACTCACATGTGGTGTCTTCAAAATGTCCTCCTACATGAAGAAAAGACTGAGCATCTCTGAAAGCTGCTCCAAACACCTCCACACACTGCAGGTTCACGTGTGGGGTAACTGACACTCCTCATTACGAATCTGTCGTGTACTTCGTCACGTCGCCGACAGCGAGATTCACTTTTGCTCCTGTGATGTATGAAATGTTCAAGGCATCAATTTCAGTCACATTAAAGTTCAGTTTGAGCTTAAGAGTGACAGTAATTGATGATGCTTTTAGTGTGTCTCATACCATAAGCTCCACCCATATTCATGGTTGTGGTAAACCTCACAGTGAAAACTTGACAGTGATAGAAGTAGGATGTCACATACAGCAGAACGATTATAGCTAAACGAGTGGTACTTTCATATGTAACAGTATCACGCAGCTCAGTTCAGATCGGTTTCATTTTAGTCAAACCAGCAGTTACAAAATAACCCCCCCCCACCTTTTTTTATGAGAACATATGTTCTTCTGCTAATAATTGAGCTCAAGGGAATACAGTTACCCATTGTTCCTCATTGAATTTCCTCTTACAATAAATTCCATATTGACTTTAAGGTCAAACCCATAGCCATCTCTAAAAACAGTTATTAAGATTAAAATGTAAAGCCATAGCCATCTCTAAAAAGTTATTAAGATTAAAATGTTTCAATAAATGTTTGAGAACTGTAACATTTCAATGCTGTCTAATGATCACAAAGGTTGTTTAAACCAGAGATAGTTTCATCACACTGTAATTATAGCATGCTAACAAGAAATGTAAGTGTGAAAAGCTAATAAGAAAGTGTTACTAATAAAGCAATAACAAAGTACATATTACTACGTACTGCTCAAAGCATCAGGTAAGCAAATTATAGTGTCACACTCATGCTAAAAAGTTAAGGACCTGGCATATAAACTGAGGTTGGCCTGTGTGTGTTATGCAGTCATACACACAGTCACTAGGGGAACAGTTGTTTTATGTCATAGCTGTTATTTACTATAGATATATTTTTGCATGGCTGGAATGCTGTTCACTAATCAGCATCCAGGACCAAACTATCCTTTTTTTTATAACTATTTTAATGCCTTTTGACAAAATCCCACCACATGCATACACGGTACAAAAACTCTTGAAGGTTTTATCTTTCATTCTGGTTTCTTCACATAAGGTTGCATTGGGCTCAATCAGATATCATACTTTGTAATGTTGTAATAAACACTGTTAGGCCAACTTCCTCTTACACAATTGAGCCACAGGCGCACATATCATTCCAAACCAAAAATAAGCAACAGAGAATGAATAAACATCAAAAATGTATTATAATAGTTAACATAATGCAGAGATGGTTAATAATTCATTAAAAGAAACATTCGTTAACCCTTTTAAAAATACATTATACTAAAATCTTCAAATGATTGCACAAAGAAAAGAATCTTACTGACAAGGTCAGACAAAAGATCGTGAACCATCATTAGTATTATGGTTAATCTCTTGTAAATTCTCATTATCATAATGCACAAAAAGCAATTCTCATTACTGTAGTGCAAGAATAAAGTATTTATACAGCATGGTAGCATTTGTTGTACATCCTTTTGTGCTTTTCTGTAATTTAACTTCAAAATCACAATTTTAAGAATTACAAAAAGAACTCAAAAGAAAAACTTGCAGGTGCATTACAGTAATGAGAATCTGGGTTTCAGAGACTTTTGTTTTAAGCAGGATATAATGAAACCCATATGATGAAGCATAAAGTGTAAGTGTAATACTTATCAACTTTAAAACATTACATTTAAAGCATTGTTATTCATAGTTGTGCTTCACAAACTTTTTTTGATCAAAGCCGCCTCAAGGCCCAAGCATAACACCATGTCCCTGCGAGAGTGTGTGCTGTCTGTCTGTCTGTCTGAGCTCTGTACAGAGGTTTCTGTACTATTTCTATACTTATCTATATTGCTATTACAGGCAGATGAGAGACACAGTAGCTCAGAGAAACAGAAAGATGTGATCGACAGTAGACTCGAGAAGGCCAGACTTGGCTTCGAGACGTGGAGTGAATTACATAGACAGCCTCCTCATGCTGTGATTGGTTATTCGGTCTTGTCACTCTTTCCAGCCTCTGCCCCAGTGCTTCTGGAGCTCTGATTGGCTTCCTTGTCTTTCGTTTTGGCATCTTTGCTGTCAATTAAAGCATGTTCACGCTTCACCATCTCTTCCAGCTCTGCCTGAAACAAGAGGGGTGACATCTCATGCAACAAACACGGTTCAAGTTCAAAATATATTACTGATAAATATATTAGTAATATATTAAATATATTACTGATTTAAATAAAAGGTTACACTTTATTTTTAATGTGTCCTTGTTACAGTGTAATTATATATTTGAATACTGAGTAACTACATGTACTTACTACAGCGGGTAAAATATGTATTGAACACGTCACCATTTTTCCCAGTAAATATATTTCTAAAGGTGCTGCCGACTTGAAATTTTCACCGGATGTCGGTAACAACTCAAGTAATCCATACATACACAGAAAATAAAACAAATAAGTTCAGAAATTAAGTTATGTGTAATAAAATGGAATATATGGTTAGGGTTAGGAATAGGGTTTGGCCTAGGGTTACTTGCATGTAACTATGCATAATTAATTGTTATTATAATAGTAAGTACACGTAACGTGTAACAAGGACACCTTAAAATAAAGTGTTACCAAATAAAATGTCAGATCTGTGTGTGAATATGCCTGTATTTACTTTCCAGCCCAGCAGTTCGGCGAGAGCCATGCAGCCGTCATCACAGGTGCTCAGGTAAGCCACATCTCTGTGAACAATTAATAAAAATCAATACAATCTTCTCAGACCCCACTAACACCTGTATGCATATTCACACCATTTTTAAAGTTTGGAAGACATTTTTTGTTTTTTGAACATTTTATTCACTTACGATGCATTAAATTGATTGAAAACTCTTTTAATGATTTAACGTTTTCACACTTGAGGGCCTTTCACACAATATTTTATATATTTCAGATAAAATTAATCAAATTATTGAATAATTCATTCTGTGTTAACTAAGTTTAGCATCCTGTTATATACAGTAAATAGTAAGTCATGGGGACACAAATGGCACAATTTTGAGAGAATGACCCATATATAATACCTACGTAAAATCAGTATCATGTCAGGATGAGTTTGAATAGTTTTGGTGTTCTTTTTTGGTCAGAAATTCACAATGCCTGTGAATAGGCCTAAAGAAACCAAACTGTTTAACATGACAATACTTGGAGGCCTCACCTGTAGGCTTTGTCTGAGTCAAAATCCATTCCTCCTCCAAAACCAAATAACCCCATGCCAAATTCTGACTGTTTGAGAAAGAAACAATGCAAAAATGTAACTGTAAAAATTACTTTGTTTTATTAAAATGTTTATAATAATTATACATTTATTCAGCTACAGACCTGTCCGGTTTTCTCCATATTGATGAGCAGTCTAGGACAGCTGTTTGACACTCTGCAGATGAGACAATGAATGAGTCCGAGATATAAAAACTCCATACTTACAGACCTACATATTTTGTGCAGAATCATTGCGATATGTGTTAAATATAGTTTCAACAGTAAAGAATATCCAGCTCTTTTACCTCAAAAAAATCTTTTACCTTATTTTACCTTATCTACATCAATTCCACAGCATTTCCTCCAGAATCAGCACAGAAAATGTGAAACAATCTTAAGATTTTGTGGGGCCCCATTGCGATATGTGTTAAATATAGTTTCAATAGTAAAGAATATCCAGCTCTTTTACCTCAAAAAAATCTTTTACCTTATTTTACCTTATCTACATCAATTCCACAGCATTTCCTCCAGAATCAGCACAGAAAATGTGAAACAATCTTAAGATTTTGTGGGGCCCAAATCTTACCTATTGACTAGTGATGCAAATGGTTGAACCTGCAGGGATGTGCCCATTATGATGAGAAGGTCACATCGAGGAAAGTCCTGCGGTAGAATGATAGAATGATGGTACCACTGAGAACGTGGACCGACTGAAAAGGAAGTTTGACCTTAACAGATAAGCTGAATCCTCACCATTTTCATGGTAGTGAAGAATCGGGCAGGTAGATTCTCCCCAAAAAACACAATATCTAGAAAAAAATACATCCACAAAAGGCTAAAATCATCATAATAGAAGTATAGACTAGTCACCAATGAAATCAATTTAATGATGGAATGAATTTTGGACTGATTGTCAGCATGTATGGTTTCAGAAGACTATGAATGAATATGAGCTATCTAGCCTGTATGGACTTCTTTTATTGTATATTTTACATATATGCTAAAGAGCAACTCTTGAGATTCTGCAATATATCTTTTGCGTTTCAAGGAAGAAAGAAAATCATACAACTTTGAACCTTATCCTAACCTTGAAGCCAAAAATTATTCAAATTACTAATTCAAATTTTAATTCAAACTAGAGGCTAAAGTTCGAAGACGAACTTTGATGTTGGCTTGACAAAGCCAGCCTGGGCAGCCTTGGGGCAAAAGAGCCAGAGTACTTGTGTGTCCGGCGTTCTTGAGCTGCCCCGCAGCAAAAAAAAAAAAAAGTTCAACAGTTATAGTTTTCATAATATTTTTCTATGGACCCTTGCTATTTTTCTATTCTCATAAAAAAGCCTATTAGGCTATGACAACAGCTTGGACAGAGCTGGCTATATAAATATTCTATAAGTATTGAGGAGATTACATATTTTGCACACTTATTATATCGGCCTTTATTAAATGTAATGAAAATAAAATGAATTTATATGCAATTTATTAGTACAAGTCAATTTCTTGAATTATTTTCTCGAAGGATTTGCTATCCTGTGGCTCCCTCGTGTGGACAACATTCAGCGCTGTGAGAGCAGTAGCTGCGGTCACGAAGCGCATAAAACATATAAAACAGCTCACATGAACTCAATTTAGCTTATCAATATGTTCTTCTACTATTACGGTGTTCTATCGCTGTACCCAGTGGAAAACCCCCCAAAAGTGAACCGTACCGAGCCGTACCGTGCCGTACCATGCAGTGGAAAAGCGCCGTAAGTGAGAGGAGTTATCCGACTCCTCCCTCTAGTGGAGTGGAATTGCTCCTCTAGAGGGAGCAATATTTCTCAGCCAATGTAAGTCTATGGGACATTTTTGATTTTGTAATAATTAATTATAGGAAAACTGATCAGTCTGAAAATATATAGAAACAAACTAGCCATCAGGGCCCAGGTCTCTGCCGAGTTTGGGGCTTGTGGCTTTAAAGCCCTAGGAGGAGATAGGTTTGCAAAATTGAGTCTCAGAAGAAAATATAAGACGACGTTTAAATAGCATAACAGTATGTTGGCTTTGTCAGGCCAACATAATGATATATCATTCTTATTCTTAGAAATAATTTCTCTTACCAGGTTTTACCAGGCTCCCACAGGAATCACACTTAGGAATATCTTCAGAGAAAATTTGATCTGTGAGTCAAAAACACGAAATGTGAATAGTTCACTATATTCCCACATCTCATTTAAAACAGAAAACACAGAGAAATTTCAGCGTTCAATACTGTACTTTTCATCCAGTCCATGGAGTACTCCTTACGACACAGGAAGCTCACACAGTGAGAGGTGTGAAATGTACCATGAGCTTCAATCAGGTCCTCTCCTTCCAGACCCGCAACTCTCTCTAAAGTATCGATATTCTTAAAAAATAACAATAGTAATTGTATTATATGAAATAATTATATATTATAAAATACATATACAATAATTATTATTTTTCAATAACAGCATACAATTACACATAAAAACACTCTCTTACCTGAGAGTAACATCGAGTCAGTAGACCTTTGTCCTTCAGCATCCTCATAAAATAGTGACAGACTGTGGGCTGAAGAAACCAAAGAGCATGTAACAGAAAAACACAGTATTACATGTGTCATTATTTGTATGTGGTGCCTTATCAAACTCATGACAAGACAAAGAAGAGCATGTGAAATAAATAATAATGGAATGTGGCACAACACGGTGGAGGGTTTGCCAGCATTTCTGTAAATATGCATTTCACGTAACTCTTTTATTAGCTATGCATACTCTATACTGGCAAATGAATGACATATTAGCTGTTGATTTCTAATGTTGCAATATTCTTGGTCAGGTTTGATTTTCATTTCATTGGTGACCCATGTATGTCAGAAAAGATTAATAAATTACCTTAAACTGTCCTGGGTAGAGTTCTCGGGCAAGAGCAAAAAAGGGCTCTGGATGTTTCTGGAAAGAGAGAATGACAAATTTGCCGTCTTAGATGACAAAAAATGAGATTGTAGCTTTTCTTCAGAATGACAATCAGACCTTGAAATAGTCGATCTGAAAGATGGCCTCTGGGTAAGGCAGATTGTACTTCTGCAAATTGGCATATAGACCAGTGCCAGGAGAGCGGAAATCTGGGATTCCAGCAGCTAAATGAGGAAGAGACTACAGGTTAATGAATAGTGTAACATATGAATCAATAATTACAAATTAAAGCCATAATAATATTTACATTTATTCATTTGGCAGATGCTTTTATCCAAAGTGACTTACAGTTGAGGAAAACTGCGATTTATCATAACAAACACGAGAAGTGCTATATAATAATAAGAGTCAGGACCATATAATAGGACCTATAAGAGGTCTTTAAATATAAAAGGAAAAATAAGATATGATCTATTTAAAAATAATGTGCTTAATTTAAGAAAAATGCATTTTATGGTAAGTGATTTACTTACATGTAGATATTCCAGCTCCAACCATACAGATAATGTTCTTGCCTGTTGGGACAGTCAGACACATCCAACTTACTGAAAGGCATCTCAGTAGCTGATTCAAAAATAACTGCATAAACAAAGGTGCAATATTTTACCAGCTTCACAGTGTTTACACAGGAAGCCAACCAACAAACGGCTTTTTTTTGCAGCCGACTGTTCATATTGAATTGAATATAATAAAGTATTTTAACACTGAACACACTTCACTTTTAAAGAATGGACTCATCTGAGAAGTTAACTCACATTTGCCACTCAGGATATAGCGGGCGACCCCATCCAGGGTCAGCTCATCCAAGACTTTTTCTCCAGGACTCAGGCCAAGAGTTCGCGAGAAGAGACTGCGTAGGAAATCCACTGAAAAAGGAACATATCTAACTTCAGCTTAGATCACATGATTTCTTTAAATGTACTTTAAGACTGACTATTTGACATATACTCTCAGTGTCTCCTGAAGCGTCGCCCTCGTCGCTGCTGTCGTCAGACTGACCCTGCAGAAAAGTGTAACAAAATAATACTTTTCGTTTTGGCATGTACATATAAAGTGGTGGCTTACTGTGCCGAACATGGTAGATGTTTACTACATTTACATATGTTGTGTTTATATCTCATGTTCACATATTCATTTCCTAAGTATACTGTACATTTGTTTTGCAGGAAAAAAATACTGAAAAATAAAAATACTGCAGAGGGGGGAAATAACACTAGAGCAATCTAATATATCAGCTAAAATTTGGCCTTTTTAAAATGATTGGCACAGGTTGGAGTAGTTTTATGAAATCATTTTATTAATATGCAATTGTATTATTCTATTGTTGTTTTAGATTTTAACCACTGACAATAATAATAACGTACTATTACTGTAAAGTCAAATGGTAATGGCATGGTATTTTGATAAATACATAGAGTACAATGTCACTTCCATGGTCCAAGGTCCAAGTGCAAAAACAAAACAAAACATGGTACTAGCTTTGTGCAAGTCTCAAAATACTAATTGACGTGTCATGTGTGTCTGATGTTTTGCACATATCTTATGTGTAATGTTTATATCTATAGACGTATGTGCATCTCTGTAATACAATTTACTCACAATTGTATCTTTATTTACCTCGAGATCTGGTGTGCCAGCCTCCTCTTCTGCCCTTTTAGAAACCTCTACAGGACAAAATAACACATACCACACTGATGTGAATGTCATAATAGCTCATATCAGTCACATAAACAGTGGAAGAACTTCCAATACACAACTAGCTTTCTCTTTTGCTAAAGGCTAACTGTGTCTGATAACACCCACATAAACAAATGCACAATCGTAATACTACCTTCAGACATCTATCCGCTTTCAAACAGTACTAAAAATCCCAAAACACATAAAGTTATGAGATGACAGCAGTGTTTTTTTTAAAGGGACAATCGCTTGTGTGCGTCGCTAATATTTCATTGGGTGGCTAATGTTGATATGTGGTAGACGACGTTCCTATGGAACATACAGTCCGTTCCTCGAGGGGGCGCAATAGAGGCTCAGAGAGCCGAGTCCTCCGTTGAGTCGCATTCAAATCAAAGGACGAATTATACTTTACAGGAGAAACTTATAAGCTTAATCGTATATTCGTTTAAATGTATCCATGTAAAGGAGTGTTACCTGGTATGCAAATAAAAATCCGCTTTTGCAATGTCTATAAAATTAAAAAAAATAAACAAAGTTTCCCAGCGATTACAAACGACTGTGATTAGTCGGTTAAGGCTAGAAGGGATACGTATGGTGCTACTAGGCATGCGCACATCAATACAGCGTAATTTTTGTCACACTGTACAACAATAATGACTATTTTTTCATTATTGTAAGGGGTAGGTTTAGGGTTGGGGTAGGTGTAGACGTTAATAAAACACAATCTAATAGGTAGAAAATTAATTGATGAGAAAAGTAACAAGTATCGCATGATAATGCATTGCGGTCAGTGCTGCTTAATAAATATTTTACACCTGAGTAACAGTTAAATTTTAATAGCAAAATAATGCAAAAAAAATCAGGAAGTTTAATTATCATACCTGACCAATTAGAGACTCCTTCCAGGCCTCTAATGCCCGCCCAGTTCGGATGTTCCTGAAAATTGCCATTAGACCCACTTCTGTATTATTTCTTCATAATATTTCTCTGCACTTCGTAGCTCAAATATTCCGGGTGGAAACTTTGTACAAAACATGTCTTTCAAGGCAATGTTAATGCAACAGTGTAAGAAAAAGTAACGTTAGGTGTTAAGACCACTGATCTATATATTATAGATCAGTGGTTAAGACTAATATTTTTTTTTCTTTTCAGATCTAAAGTGAATTGTTTAAATATTTGCATAATGGAGAGAAGAAAAAAACATTACCTTAAGTCAGGTTTCTTCATCCACCTTTCCTGTGTATGTGCCTCAGTCTTTCTAACACTTAGATCTAATATCCTCACACCTCCATAAAAGGATTACAGGATTTACTCTATCTGACTAATCAGATTTGACACCTGTCACCTGTTGTTTTTTTTTTTTTTTTAATGGTAGCATAGTATAGTTTATATTTAATAAATCTAATTTAAGAACACGTTCTCAACTTACATATTAAACATCAATATTTATTCTGTCGGTCTCAAAACAATGATCAAATACAGTGTATTTTACATAGTAAAAACAAAAACATAGCCTATACGTGAGCACAGCACTTTATTAGAATAACATGTTTGGGCACTGCAATGAACAATAATATAGAATCTCCACTGTCATCAGCCCCATAGTTTATAGATGTCTAAGTCCAGTGTGTGTGGAAGCTTGGTGATGGTCCTGTGTTTGCTCTTGGCTGTCTGGCTGGATCAGGCCCTGCTCGTATTCCGCTCCAGAGACCTGGCAGTGCGGCAGCATTTCCTCCAGTAGAATCCGTACCAGGCCTGGATTCTGCAGCCGTGGAAGTCCGGAAATGTCCAGCCGCTCTAGCTTTCTGAGGGTTTAAGGTGGAGGGAATAAAATAACACAGAATATGAGATTTTCAAAAACATACAATGTATGTTTTGGTTATTTGTTGCCCTGAAAACAAAAATCAAGTTGCTCCAGATAATGCACATGTGCATATATGCATAAGACACAAGTGAAGATCTGAGGTTCTGTAATGCAGAAAATGACCTGAGGTTCTGTAATGCAGCGAGGCCTCCCACAGTGATACGAGAGCAGTGGGATGTCCAGCCGCTCTAGTTTTCTGAGGGTTTAAGGTGGAGGGAATAAAATAACACAGAATATGAGATTTTCAAAAACATACAAATGTATGTTTTGGTTATTTGTTGCCCTGAAAACAAAAATCAAGTTGCTCCAGATAATGCACATGTGCATATATGCATAAGACACAAGTGAAGATCTGAGGTTCTGTAATGCAGAAAATGACCTGAGGTTCTGTAATGCAGCGAGGCCTCCCACAGTGATACGAGAGCAGTGGGACAGGTCTAACTCCACCAGACTTTCTCCAAAGACATGGAGACGTGCAAGGAGCCAGTCGTCCACTTCAGGACATCCTCGCAGAGAGAGAGTCTGAAGTTTATTCTGCTTCACTGAGAAGAGACAATTTGTTTGTGTGAGCCATGGAACAAATTACACCTCAGCAACATGTTTTAGTGGCAGCCGTGAGATCAATTATTTATCATATGTTCTGTTTCCTGTAAGATTCAGGGAATGCTTTTCTGTGGTCTATGGATAGACTGCAAAAAAAAGATTAACAACGTAGAAAAATTAAGCCAAAATGTCCTTGAAATGCACTGATGACATCTTCAACGGTGTAATTAGATTACTGTACAAATGACTCTCTCCAAAAAGTATTTAATTACTTATTACTAATTACTTTCTAAATCCTATATCAACCTTGACAAGTTAATAATACAAGGATATACATGAAACGGTTCTTTTAATTCTTTCAAATAAATAAAAAATAACTACAAAAATTATTCTGGTCACACTTTAGATTAGGGTCCATTTCTCACTATTAACTATGACTTTTGCCTCAATATACCCCTAATTACGACTTATTAATACTCTGTAAAGTAGTTGTTAAGTTTAAGAATTGGGTAGGAATTGTGCAGGATTCAGAATAAGGTCTTGCAGAATAAGACATTAATATATGCTTTTTAAGTAATAATAAACAGCCAATATTCCTGTAATATTCATGCTAATAACCAACTAGTTAATAGTGAGAACTGGACACTAACGTGTTACCAATATTCTTATTAACTCACCAAAGAATTTAAAGTGAGAAGGGTACATAAAAAGCATGCATTTTAAGGTCAGACTTTACATTTTGATGTTAAATCCACTATTGTATATAAGTCTATACACCGCATTAAGTTCAACTACATAAGTGACTAATTATATTACAGAAAAAAAAAAATTTTTCTTCTTTTCAAAGAAAAAGTAATGAAATTACAGTAACTAATTGCTTAGTAACTAGTTACATTGCTTATTAGAAAAGTGAACATTTGAACATACATCAGCGATAAGGAAGATAAGAACTACCTAAAACGAAAAAAAAAAAAAAAAAAAAAAAAAAATTTTTTTTTTTGCGCACCACCCACTTCGTTTACACGGAGAGAGAGAGAGAGCGGTTTTGCCGTATATAAAGCCACTACGGGGTGATCGGAATGTTTGACTTCACTTTTCAGGACATGTGTGGCATATTTGAGTCTATGTCGATACTGTTCATCAAACTGCTATTAAATTATGAGATGCTTTCAAAGCAAATAAGCAATGCTCCAGGAGAGGCCAAGGATAGCAGAATATCTCAGACTCAGAACATTACTCAGAACTCTGATTTTTAGAAAACGAAAACTACAGAAGTGGTACAAGGGAGAAAAAAAAACATGATTTTGCATGAGTTTGATTTGGAACTCACAAAATGAGTTCAGACGAGATGGGTACAAGAACATAATTTGGCTTGGCGGCAAATACAAATAAGGATTTGACAGGTCAAAGGCTTAGTCATCTGGAGATGCATGATAGTTCATGCAACAAATGTATATTTATATAAAACAACAGTAGATTACCAAGGTTTTCAAGTCCATTATGGTTTATTAGGGTGCCACTCAGATCCACTTCCTCAATTTGTGCATCAGGTGTGCTCATGAAGTCATAGCTGAATCTTCCTCTAGAGTCTGGACGAAACCATTCGGACTGGCCAGCAAATCTACAGACACAAGCATTACGCAATGGAGACAATTTAACAATGTCTACTTACACCCTAAGCAATCCAGTAGGTAGTAAGAAGCTGAATGAGTCCATAAACATTTTAGGATCAATGACATATAAAAGTGGGGGTTTGTATGGTTCTGGAAAATAAAAACACCATGAATTTTAATACCATTATTATTTTAAGGATTTATTGACTGCATGGGTTCTCGCTAATATATTATTTCCTGCCTTTTTCTTTTGTAGAATTGTATTCTTTTTTTCTTCATTATGACAACAGGACATTATGTACCACTGACCTCAATTCAGAATTTAAAAACAGGCTCAGCATAAAAGGTGCATGCAAGTAATTAGGGCTGGGCTTTGACACAAATTTCACGATTCGATTCGATTCTCATTCACAAGCTTGGATTCGATTCAATTCAATATCGATTATTTTGGATATATATCTGGTATACATGCAAAATTTTCTCAAGGAAAAAAAAACTCAACTAAAATATACATCATATAGTCAGTTGGTACTACATTACTATAATACTGAAGGTTAAAACTGACTGTTTTTTAGGCTATACAACTGCTTAAATTACACTTAATGAAGTTTTTACAATAAAAGTTACAATTACATAATAATATTTCTACTTCAATTCGTTTTTTAAAATATAAACATTTGAATCGTGGCTGTCATAAAAAATATAAATTAAAAATTGAAGAACAGTAAAAGTTATAATGAATATATTACATGGTGCATATATTTAGCAAAATGCTCCTCTCTACAGTTTATTTTTCTAGCTGACTAATGAGTTTATGGTCACCGAATATGTTTTTTTCTGAGGTAACGTTAAATGTGACGTTACGTGACACTGTTTACAAGCCGTTATATTGACGTCTGAAACACAGAATGAGCGATTACATAAAACAGGATATGGATTGTAAAGTTGTAATCTTTCTTTTAACTTACCTTCGGATGTTTAGTCATGTTTATTTTGTGCTGAAACTGGTATTAATGTGGAGGAGATGATCAGTTCACGTGCGCCTTCAATGTTCCGTCCATTAACTGAAAACAGGCTAGACTAATCGATTCTTGGGATTTAAGAATCGATATCGTTTCGTAAAAATGAGAATCGATTATAATCGAGATATCGATATTTTTTACCCAGCCCTACAATTAATTAATGTATGATGTTTAAAAAGATGATTTTTACCTGAAGCTCCCTCTGAGAGTCAGAATATAATAGGCTGCTGCAATATTCTTCCCAAAATTCGTCTGTGCATAACCAAATAACCTATATAGAAAAAAGAACTCAACATCAACATCTCAGTAAAAAATAAATAAGCAAATAAATAAAAATGACATTATTTGATTATAGAGACACTATACAGAGCACAGGACACCACAACATCCAGACACAAAAACAGTTTCTTGTCACAGGCAATCTCAATGCATTAGTTGTCAGTTAGCAGAGCCACTTAAAGTCTTACTATATTATAGCATATTTTTACAGTGCAACATTCTATACAGCAATATGACAAAACAAATGAACACATCTGAGAAGACATGCACTGACACTTACCTGTTTTTGCGTATGACCGCTTGTGACCTCAACCAGTCGTTCCAATCCAAAATGTTCTCCACATCATAGAAGTAGTGACTGAGTTTTAATAAGAACCTGGTGAAGACAGATGGAGTGGCAGCACCTGAACTCAAAGCCCTCCTGACAGCAACGGCTGCACAGGTGTGTGCTGAACATCTTTTCATGGCTTGAGACTTTCGAAAGAGACAGTTGGAAAATATAAAGCCATAAAGATCATTTACAAAATGCTGCTACTAAAAAGATAAACAAGTTCTGGTCCCTTAAGGACATACAAGTGAAAATGCATATCCAGCTATCAACAACAATTTTCTAGATTAAATTTAGAAATATAATATAGTATGTGAACCTGTAGTGTGAATACAGAAGACTGTATGATGGCACACATATTATCATGGTACAAATACATGCAGGGGCTGGACAAAATAATGTGGGGTAAATATCATTTGTATAGGCTACAGTGAAAAAAAACAATGTATTTATATTTATTTATCTTTACATAGTCTATATTCTCTAGGTTGTATATGAGTCTATTATAAGTTGTGTTCAGGCCATGGGTGAACAGACTTCCAAAAAGGGCGAATCATGGAAGCACATTCAACAGGAGCATCTATAACCTTAACAGCCTAATTGTTTGGCGTTTTAAAAACAACAGACAGTGTACACAAAGCATAGCAAGACATCATCAAGCAAAAAAGAATAATGGAAAATTATAATAAATAAATGCCATGAAACTGAATGATAACGTCCATCAAACACTAAGAAGAATTGTGTCCAAATACAACATAGAAGTAGAACTACTGAAGTAAAATGACAGCAAATTTCAATTTTTCATCTTGAATACCCTATTTCCAAAAAAAAAAAAAAAAAGCACAGAGAACTCCACAAAGCCAACATCCATGAAAGAGCTGCAACTTCTAAAATTGTAATCACAGGCACCAATGCTAAGATGTGTAAAATATGGTGTTGTGATTATAATACCTGGACAGCTGCAGCACCAAGATGAGCTCCAACATTTGCCCTGGCCAGACAAATCACCTGACTTGAGTATTACCAAACCACTATAGGCAGTTTTGAAGAAAAGAGTGAGAGGCTAATTCCCTCCTACATACGTCGTTGAAGCAACTGTCAAATGTTCTGATAGACGACAATCAACTGGAGACCACTCAAAAGTTATATGAATCTATTCAAAGAAGGTTTGAAGATGAATTAAAGGCAAATGGTGGTAAACACTTTAACATTAAATTGACCATTTCACAAGTGTTCACATTATTTTGTCCAGCCCCTGTACAGTGGTAAGGAATGACTGCCATATTCATGTTCCATGAAATTTATAAGGACTTTTTTTTATATAATTAGCTCCCTTTCAATTCATTTCTATGGGTGACATTTCAAACAATGCATATTAATAATAACATAAAATACAATGTTTTATTTCATATGTTTACGGCTATTTAATACTGAAAATGAAACATTCTACTAAATATGAGACTTGGAAATATTTTTTAATGACTCCATTTTCATCTTACCGTATTAAATTCACTTTTTATTTCTGTATCCTTTTTGCTATCTCACTTTAAATTCGATTTAGGTTCAGAAATTAACATTCCGAATTCAATGAATGGCGCATCGGCGGCGTATTTGCAAGATATTCTAAGGTACTTCATAATACCATGGTACCAGGTCTAAAAACCCATGAGATTACCCTGGTACATGTCTAAAAACATGTCAATGACAAGGTGCATACCGTTACTCTTTTGCTAGTGAAGAGCTATACACAAGTAACTTTAATGTTGGACTATATAATGAACCAATTGTCATGTAAAACTCTGGCGTTTACTGTGCAGGAAACAAGACACCTGCTACAATTTCATTAATAAACTATTATTTACGTAAGCAGGAGCATAGTTAAACTCACCAACAAGGAGGCTGCCATGTTTGTTTTTCTTCTATGGCGGCTGTGAAGGGACAAACAAGAGCTCTAGAAGCTATGAGCAAACAATGTTATCAAATAAGAGCACTCGATAAAAATAGGTGTTACATACAGTAGATATGTACTGTTTAGATCAATGGTTCGGAGCATTTATCTAATTTAAGTAACCAACCGAGTCCATGACTTCGTACGTTGTATTTGTTTCGAAATATTAATAATTCGCCGTTAGAGGGCGATCTCAGCGAATCCATTAACCAGTGACTAGTTATTAGGCCTACTGTAGGCTAACTGATGTCGGATCATATTTTATAATGTAGACGATTTATTGGCATATTTGTAATGAAAGGGAAAAATATTAGTTAAATGTCTCGTGTTTAGCCAAGCCAAGCCAAACAAAACAAGCCCTGCAAATGAGTAAAAGTAGGCTAGGCCTACACATTTTATAATTTTTGATGATTTGTTGCATGTAATAGATTTTTAAAAAACTTAAAAATAATAATAATAATTTGTAATTGTTTTTTAAAAGGTGTGTGTATGCACATGCTTTAAATTGTGCTAATGAAATAAACATTGTATTGTATTGTAAAATACAAAGAAAGGAAAACATGTGACGAATGAATCATACTTTATGTAACATTATATAAATGTTTAATTTTAAATTTAATGTCCTCTTGGAAAAAACAAAAAGTACTTACATAAATGTACTCATGTTGTGTTGGGATACAGTTAAGTTTAGGGACAGGTTTTGTTTTATGGTTAGGTTTAAAGGTGGGTTTAAAGGGTAGAGTAGGGTCAACAGTGTAATTATAGATGTAATTAGAAAAAATAATTACAAATGTATTTATATGCAGGTCTTTTCAAATATATGTACAAACAATAAGATCAATTGATCAAAACAAAAAGTGGGTCTTCAATTTCTTTAAATCAACAAGAAAAAAATATAAACAAAAATCTCTTATTTATTAGAACTCCTAAAAGGTAGTTTGTTTAAAATGTGATAATTTTATACACTTGATTAATCAATTTTTCCCTCCAGTTTCTTACATTGTTTTGTTTATAATTTTTTTTATTAAACAGATGAACACTTGAAATAGGAATTAATTTCAAAGTTGTCGTGCAGTGCAGGTGGTAACGGTGTTCTAAAATTGTCGTTTTAGTGGGTTGATTTATGTTTTTTTTTTGTTTTTTTTTTACATATTTTTACATATTTTGTGGAAGCGGCAGGTTTAGATTGTGACAATTTACCCTATATCAGTGCTTCTCAACTCTGTTCCTGACACTCCACAGCTCTGCACATGTTGTATGCTTCTGTTATTTAGATCAGATTGATTCAGATAATCAGCTCGTTAGAAGAGCCAACCTCAACTTTCAGACACCATTTTTATTTTTTAGCTCAACTGTCACAGAATTGAATGCACAGGATTGTGGGATATCAAAGACTGAAAATACATCTATGCTGCTTTCAAAAATGGATCAGTTGAAGGCATCTCAGAAGACAGGAAGTGGATTCGGGCAAGCCTTGGTACCTTTTTTACCTTGAAATGTATCCTCCGAAGTCAGCATTTTCAGTTTTCGGATGCAGCCAGTGTGTCTGATAAGAGAGACATACAAAATGTCCAGAGCAGTGCAGCACCAGGACCGAAATTAAGAACCAATGCCCTGTCAGTAACAGCATTACAACCTCCTGCCTAATATCGTGTAGGTCCCCTTGTGCTGCCAAAACAGCTCTGATGCATCGAGGCATGGACTCCACTAGACCACTGAACATGTGCTGTGGTTTCTGGCACCATGACTTTAGCAGCAGATCCTTTAAGTCTGGCAAGTTGTGAGGTGGGGCCTCCATGGATCGGATTTGTTGGTCCAGCATATCCCATAGATGCTCAATCGTATTGAGATCTGGGAAATTTGGAGGCCAAGTCAACACCCTGAACTCATATCAGGTTCCTCAAAACATAACTGAACAATTTTTGACAACAACAGGGAACAACAGAGAGACTGTGTTATGACAGCTGAGCAGAAAGTTACATGACAGATGAAAAACTGTACACTTGTTACTCCATATGTTCAGTTTTGTGAACCACTCACAACTCGCATAAAGAGTCAAGTATAAGAAAACTGCCACAAATCATTCAGGTTTTAATTTAATCTTCCACGCCCTGAGCTCACTAAATTGATGAGTGAACATTATTACACTAAACAGCGCAAACTTTCTCAAAACAAACATGTAAAAGACTAACAAACCAATAAACTGCAAAAACATTTATACACCTAATGTTACTGTACATGCAGACAGATTTAAATATAGCCATTATCTTATTTTTTATCATATGTAATTTGATTTTTATAATGCTGTCAGAGAGCAAACAACTACTTTTGCCTGCAGCACATTTATGCATAATACCTTCTTTTTAATAAAAAATGTATTTCCAATAAATGCTTTTGGCTTGAAATCCATACAACAATGCAGTATTTATATAAAATCTAAATATGATTATTCAGGGTCATTATTAATTTATGCATACATTTGAATATGCTTGCATAATTTTATATCACTGTGTGATATGCCAGTGATTTATTCTAATTTACAATTTTTTTTTTTTTTACAGTAGAACTGCAGATGTTTGCCCCCAAACTATTTCCAAACCATTATCATTATCCAAATGATAATATGCACTAAATATGCAATAAATAAATATGCACACATGCTTCATATTTCAATACAATACAATTCAGTACCTTGACAATACTTTGAATTATGATAACATTCAGTTTCTGGTTACTGTGTTGCCAGCCTTGTGTAAAATTTGTAAATCTCCATTTGCTAATTTGATCTCTTTTCCTTTAATACACATATCCAAATAACCACATAATCTGTTGCACAAGGAGTTTTCTGGTGAATACATTTGGTGGTTAAACTGTTTTCATGTAGTGTATCTGTAAAGAGTAGTCCACTGAACGGCAAGTTGAAAAACCCATGTGCAGTTTATTTACAAAGTGATCCAAAATCCAAACATAATCCAAACAGAGACTTGACTTGAACGTGTAGTGGCAGACAGTGATACACTGGAAGCCCTGGGGCGTGGAGCAGTGGCAGTTAGTGATACACTGGAGTTACCGGGCCGTTGAGCAGTGGCAGACAGTGAAACACTGGAGGACCTGGGTCGTGGAGCAGTGGCAGACAGTGAAACACTGGAGGACCTGGGCCGTGGAGCAGTGACAGACAATGGAGCAGAGGGGGACCTGGGCCGTGAAGCAGTGGCAGACTGTGGAACACTGGAGGACCTGGGCCATGGAATAGAGGCAGACTGTGGATCAACGGAGGACCTGGGCCATGGATCAGATCCATAGGAGCATGGAGCTATGGCGGAGCTGGCAGAGCAGGGATCCATGGCGGTGCAGGCAGTCTTGTCAGTCCAGGCCCAAGTTCCGCATCCACAGGAGCTTGGGTACTATAGCCCACCCCCAAAAAAATCCTTAGGGGAAATTTGCTTGGTCGTCGTGGCGTGACGAGGCTCTGACGTGACGGCCGTGGCGAGGCAATGCTCAGGCGTGGCGGCCATCTTGGCCGGGAACTCAGGTGTGGCAAGCTTGACGTGAGCAGACTCTGGAATGGCGGCCATGTCATGATGAGGCTCTGGAATCACAGCTGTGACGTGACGAGACTCTGGAATATCAACTGAGACGTGACGAGACTCTGGACGATCAGCTGAGACGTGACTCTGGAAGATCAGCTGAGACGTGACGAGACTCTGGACGATCAGCTGAGACGTGACGAGACTCTGGACGATCAGCTGAGACGTGACGAGACTCTGGACGATCAGCTGAGACGTGACGAGACTCTGGACGATCAGCTGAGACGTGACGAGACTCTGGACGATCAGCCGTGACGTGACGAGACTCTAGAAGGGCGGCCTTTTTTTTGCGAAGAGACTCTTGTGTGGCGGCCATCTTGCGACGAAGCTCTTGAATGGCGGCCATATTGTGAAGAATCTCTTGAGTGGCCGGCATGACGTGAGCAGGCTCTGGCTTGGCAGGCTTGACGTGAGCAGGCCCTGGAGTAGCTGGCTAAACGTTAGCAGGCCCTGGCTTGGCAGACGTGACATGAACAGACTCTGGCTTGACAGACGTGACGTGAGCAGACCCTGGCTTGACAGACGTGACGTGAACAGGCCCTGGCTTGACAGACGTGACGTGAGCAGACTCTGGCTTGACAGACGTGACATGAGCAGACTCTGGCTTGACAGACGTGACGTGAGCAGACTCTGGCTTGACAGACGTGACGTGAACAGGCCCTGGCTTGACAGACGTGACGTGAGCAGACTCTGGCTTGGCAGGCACGACGTGAAGAGGCCTTGGCGTAGTAAACGTGATGTGAGCAGGCCTTGGGGTAACAGGCATGATGTGAGCAGGCTGTGGCTTGGCAGACAGGATGTGAGCAGGCTTTGGCGTAGCAGGCATGACGTTAGCAGGCTCTGGCTTGGCAGACATGACGTTAGCAGGCCTTGAAGTAGCAGACATGACGTGAGCAGACTTTGGCTTGGCAGGCATGACGTGAGCAGGTTCCGTAGACTCTGACGTGACTTGAATAATCCCAGACATAACTTGCAAACACTTTGGTGTGGCGAATACTGGAGGATAGTAGGATTCCTCATCAACTATCCCCACAGTAAATGGCGAGCCAGCCAAACGGAGTGCAAAGTCAATGTATTGTTCAAGTGACCAGTGTGGGGTATTGCATGGCATTAACTGTGATATACTTTTATACAAACCAAAACGGAAAATGTCCTTGAGGAAAGTATCATTGAAATCTACCAGGTAGTACAGTTCGCAAAAGTCTGCCATGTAGTCCTCAACAGAGCGATTACCTTGATGGAGGCTCACTAGGCGATCTGCTGGATTCATTTTGTGGTTGTGTATTCTGTAATGAGTAGTCCACTGAACGGCAAGTTGAAGAACCCATGTGCAGTTTATTTACAAAGTGATCCAAAATCCAAACATAATCCAAACAGAGACTTGACTTGAACAGACTTGACGTAGCATGACCAAGCCAATACGTTTATTACACAATTTTGTTGTATTATGTTATACAATCATTATAAAATACACATTATATTCATATAAATAGATTAGTCTATGTGGAAATAGATTTTTTTTCTTCACCGTTATTTCTAAGACTTAACTGGCGCAAAACAGTGTATCATAGATCACATCAGGTCATCTGTAATGTATCTGCTTGTTTTACACTCTTTGGCCATCAGGTGGTATTGTGAGCAAATGAAGCCTCGAGAAATGAACCCTTTTGTGAACCACTTGGATGAAAGGCTTCAGTGCTTCATAAGGCTTCATCTCGCCATCACTAATGAACAGACTAAACTCACCGACAGCAGGTACATACATTCAATACACGACTACGACAACGTGAGACAATGGCAACATGATGGCTACTTATAGCAAACATTACAGGTCACATGACAAGAACCAACCAATGAGAGACAGGACACATGACTAGGATAACCAATCAGAACATGACACAATGAACAGAGGAACCAATAGCAGGAATACAAGAGGGCAAGGGAAGCTTGACACTAATAGCATAAATCAAATTACAAAATAAAAGACATGAAAACAAGAACATGAAACAAACCCCAAAACCCCACGTTACAGTATCGCACTTCATCACTAACTGTTGAAACAAAAAGTAGAATGTTCCTAGAAATGCTGTCCTATTATAAAAACAACTAAACTAATGTCACACTATTGAACGATGTAGTCAAGTTAGAAACGTTTCAACGTGCCAGAAGTTGACATGTCAGAGTGCTCAAACAAACAGAGCAATGTTTGGAAAGAACCAGGGCCACTGTGTTTATGCTCTTCAGGAGGTCAACCTATAAATAGTTTACTTAAACTGGGATAGGAGAAAATATTCTTTAAAAAATTGCACTCCTTACCTTCCATGTGTCCATATGATGAGTCTACTGTAAACATTGTGAATGAAAAAAGTCTCTCTTGTGGCCTGATTATGAAGGCAGTCAGGATACATTGCTGCAAACTTTAACTGAATAGCAATAAATGTCAGAGTCTGATGTCTGTCGTCATGGAAAGTTTTCATGCACTTTCTCTAACGGCAAATGTTGAGTTTGTCACTACATTAGTTCAACAATAAATCTGTACATAGATAACTCTGGAATTTTTCAACGGAGCAATAAGATGATAATCATAACAACAGTTGACGTTGAAACCATCTGTGATTATAAGTTTGGCTTTATGGATGAATGTTGTGTGTCCACACAAAAGTCATGCTTACTTAATTACTCTTTCTGTCCAATATAGGTGATGTTAAATTACATGGTTTTTGTCCCACTATTTCTGTGTCGAGTAGGGAAATCTAAATAAGATTGAAATTGATTTTCATTTCAAATACAGTATGAAGAGCACATGTTGGTTGACAACCTCAAGTTATGGTAAAACTAGATTTACATTTTGTTAAGAAAATGCAAGTAGAGATTTTTTTCTGTGCAAATCTCACTGCTACAATTCTAGGTGGTTGATAGTGGTTGCCAACCCACTGATATGTGGTTTCTAGGGTGGTTGCTCTGACTTTCTAGGTAGTTTCTAGGTGGTGTTCTTGTACCTGACTATGGATTCCTTTTTCAGTGTTAAAAAGGGATTTTTCCCGAATTTTATAATAAACTAGATAAGTCCAGATTAGCTTAGGTAAATAGCAGTGTTTTGGACTTTATACCACTGTTCTCTTTTAAAATATCTATTTAAACTAAAAAAGTCATGTTTACTTTAGCCTCAATCGGTGTCATTGCTCATTGGTTAGATTTTCAAGTAAGTATGAATGATGTGACAGGTGAACAGAAAAGCTCCTAGGCTATGTTCACACAGGACATGTTGTCCTTGTCTCAACTGTTGTTTGTCCTCCTGAGAGAATGACTTCAATGGGAAAGGATTACAGCTGATGGTCAACATATGGTCATGACTGTCTGAGTTAAATGCAGTCAAGGTCATACATCTTCTCTTACATAAAGACTTCTTTTAAACTATTTTATAATGGCAAGATATATATTTTCAAAATTAAACTGGGTTCATTTCAGGAACCTGTACACTGAAACTTATATCTGCTAAATATAATACTACATTGAAAATGCTCCCAAATACAATTAATCAGTGTATACCTTTGTGAACAAGTAGGCCTACACTTTAGTAAAAGGAGGAAATGGAATTTATATACTTTAAAGACTTAAGTGCAAACTGAATGTAATGTTATTTACAATTAAATGAAAATGTATTACACGGCCACATAAAAGGAAGATATTCATTCATTCATTCATTCATTCATTCATTCTCCACATTTTTTTTGGTGTTGGCAGCAGTATGTTTCTGTTGTTCTGCTGTTCATCTCTCCAGGAAGCAATGCAGGGATGCCCGCCAGAATGAATCCAGCCGAATTACATTACAGCAATATTAATAAAGTTTTATTTGCATAAGGTACACAAAATAAATATTTGATATAACTTGAAATATTGAGCAGTGGTAAAATTTAGAACAAGCTAAATAAACGCATGGAAGCTTAAATGGTCCACTTTACCTGAATTCACCCTATAAAATTGTTTAAAACATGAAATAAATATTCATTTAATTTCTTTGCTTTGCATACCATAGAGTTATCTATAGAGTTTTTAATCGTACCACATTTCTTGCCATGTGTTTATATTAATAGTTTATTACTTGATGTAGCATATTGTTACTTTATGTAGAATATTATTCCGTTGTCTGCGTAATTCTCAGTCTTTCCGGGATAAACTAGTCATTATTAGACAATGTAAGTAAATACTGTCAGAAGAACACAGAACACTGAACCAAGCCAGGAGTCAAGACCGGCTTAAAAAGTCCAGACTGCATGTGGCAGGATTACATAACCGTGTGTGTGTGTGTGTGTGTGTATGTGTGTGTTAGACTGGGAGGGATAGTCTTGTCAGGAGAGCCTGTGTGTTCTCTCTGCTACGGCTGTCACTGTGACTATATTGAGGGCTCAGGGCTTTGGAGATGGTGACGTGGGGTGACCCGGGTCTTGGCGTGCCCACTGCACACTGTGGTTCCGCTCTGCATGTGTGGACAGGGTTGCAGGCCAAACATGGCCACAGCGCAGTGTCGTGTGATAGTGTTGCTGCCAAGCTGCCAGACTGGGGGAAGTGTGCTTGTGTGTGTGTGTGTGTGTGTGTGTGTGTGAGGCACAAGTGGCATGCTACACTCATCTCACTTATGCAGCATTTAAAGACATCATAGGCTCACTCTCAACATGAAGGCTGTTCCAAAATGTTAAAAGGGACATTGTTTTGGCTAAATTTTAAGGCAGCATCAACTTTTCCTTCATAAAAAAAAGCAATATCAGCATGCATTACGAGATCAAATTACCCAAAATGGCAGACAAAGCAGATTAAATGTACACCAAGAAAGAAATATCCATTAAAAAGTAAACTCCATTTGTATGACGTACAGTTGCTGCCTACAAAGTATTCCAAATCAGTCACTTATGAGATTCTATTTTAGTTATGATAGACAGCTGTCTATGGCAGTAGGCGATGAGGCAGCTCACTGGTTTTGGAAGAAAGCCAATAAAATCCATTTTGCAGCTGCAGCTGTGTTGTTTTAATCTCTTTCAAACTGCAGCTCTTTCTGTCTAAATCCACTTCTCTCTCAGCGTCTGTCTTTCTAAATCTCTCAGCTTCTTATTGTTCCATCTCTGTATTATTTATGCCTGCCACCTATTTTTAAGTTTGTCTTCTTGTAGCTTGGTCCCTTTGTTGATCCTTTCTCTATTTATCCTGCGTACGTTTATTTTTCACTCCATTTGTTGTCTCACGCCAAGTTATCCACAAAGAGGCATTTTCATTGTTTTCCAGAAACTAACATACACAACTAAATGATGCTGAAAATGATATAGCACTTATGAATTTGATGTAAAACCCAATGAACAGCCATAAACTCAAGATCAAATCCTGAGTGAACAGAAAAGGTATATGTAACAGACATAATATAAATACCTTCACTGTCAACTCAGACTTATGATTAACCCTGGAACGTGCTCATAAAACATCAACATAATTACACGTCACAGGGTGCCGTCCAAAAACTTTACTGAACATGAAATATTCCCTCATAAGTGATGCATGCAATTTCTGTGCTGCTAGAGCCCATAATAATTACTGTTGTCAAACAGGTTTCCAGAACACTCCTTCTGTCTTCCGTTGGAAAAACAAACAGAATCCCACCCCAAACGTAAAGCCTAGTGTATCATATCTGATACACAAATTTTTAAAGCCTATAAATGATCAACATAACCAAAACTTTGCTAAAAAAAAAGACCTCCTGTTCAAAGTTTTCTACGTGTCTTCTGTTGTCCATATAATTATCAGCAACTGTACCAAATTTCATATTTTCACTCAGTTTGGGCCTCTGAATATTTTTTTTCTTTTCTGGAATATGAGCTATGTTTGCACTATCATACGATATGAGCCATGATGTATGAAATATAATACTCAGCAAACAACACAAATGCAAATGTTTTTAATATCTTTCAAAATAAGGTTTAACAAACTGTTTCATAAAAAAAAATATAGATTTTTCAAACTATTTTTATGTCAGGCTTTACATATTCTCTGCATATAGGAGAAAGCATTTTAACATGGAAAAAATACACACTTTACACTTTATGATCAAAGCCGTTTTTCGTATTTTTTTAGTCTCTCTCTTCAGTCTTCAGTAGAGTGCAAACCTCTTTCCTCTTCATCTATTATCTATCCATCTATTAGTTTTGAAAATATGATCAGTGAGGCAGAGCCTGCCACCTCGACCCCAGCAGAGAGCTGTTCTGCCGACTGAAGCCATTTCTCTTGCTCACGGGTTTGTCAAATAGAGGTCATTAGTATCTGAAGGCAGAGAGCATGTACATGTCATTACTGAACTCATAATAATTTCACTGCTCCACATACACAATTTATTGATAGCTGTGCCACGCTATGAAAGGAGCATGCTTTACATAGCACATCAGTGCTCATGTTGGCTTTTGAAATGATCATCTGAACTTCCAAGTGGTTTCTCTGTGTTTCAGATGTATAATTATGGTCATTAATAACGATACTAATCAAAGGTGATTATAGTGACATTTACTTTCACTGTGGGAGATCAGACGATGTATGCGGCTGCAGGTGGTGATGCTAACGATTATGACGGCGTGTGTCGGCGGAGTTTGCCGTGATCTCCCATTCTCGTCTCTTAGGAAGTGACGATCTCTCTCACCCATCTGTCTGCACAATAATCCCTGTAGCGCTTAGTGATATTACTGCCTGGTTTATCGCCGTGGCAACAGGCCCTCAATCCCAGCTCGCAACCATTCTACTGTGGGCAGTAGAATGGGTTGACATGAAACACACAGACATGTATAATCAAATAAAAAGGACTCTGACTATCTTATGTCACATATGTACAATGACTCACATGCTGCTTGATGCTTCAAATTAACGACCAAATGTGGAAGAAAATGTTCTTGCAGGAAAGCCGATTCAACTAATAGAGATGCCTATCAGTTTTAATCTTTAATTCATGAGAGTTCATTAGCCTTGCTGTTATAATTACCATTCCTGCTATGACCGCTGCTATTAGAAAGCCGTTGTGCTGTTCTGTTGATCTACTGTAGGAACTGCGTGAACTCATTAATGCAGGCATTAAGCCATTGGAAACTACAACTTTTCCAGCTATTATAGTAGTTACAATTACTCATATGTGATTAGGTTACTATGCAGTATAGCACACGGCTGATTACTTGTAAACAACATACAGCTGGATCCAAGTCTGAAACTACTAGTGAAAATTATTCTGTTTTGCATTTTTGTAATTTTTTTTTTTTTAATGAGCATGGACATGAATTTGAAAATGTGTGAGTGTTTAGTTTGTACTCTTTGTCCTTTAATGACAGCAGCGCTTGCGCTGGCATGTACTTCACAAATTTGTGCTAAACCTGATGATGGTCATTAATAACGATACTAATCAAAGGTGATTATAGTGACATTTACTTTCACTGTGGGAGATCAGACGATGTATGCGGCTGCAGGTGGTGATGCTAACGATTATGACGGCGTGTGTCGGCGGAGTTTGCCGTGATCTCCCATTCTCGTCTCTTAGGAAGTGACGATCTCTCTCACCCATCTGTCCGCACAATAATCCCTGTAGCGCTTAGTGATATTACTGCCTGGTTTATCGCCGTGGCAACAGGCCCTCAATCCCAGCTCGCAACCATTCTACTGTGGGCAGTAGAATGGGTTGACATGAAACACACAGACATGTATAATCAAATAAAAAGGACTCTGACTATCTTATGTCACATATGTACAATGACTCACATGCTGCTTGATGCTTCAAATTAACGACCAAATGTGGAAGAAAATGTTCTTGCAGGAAAGCCGATTCAACTAATAGAGATGCCTATCAGTTTTAATCTTTAATTCATGAGAGTTCATTAGCCTTGCTGTTATAATTACCATTCCTGCTATGACCGCTGCTATTAGAAAGCCGTTGTGCTGTTCTGTTGATCTACTGTAGGAACTGCGTGAACTCATTAATGCAGGCATTAAGCCATTGGAAACTACAACTTTTCCAGCTATTATAGTAGTTACAATTACTCATATGTGATTAGGTTACTATGCAGTATAGCACACGGCTGATTACTTGTAAACAACATACAGCTGGATCCAAGTCTGAAACTACTAGTGAAAATTATTCTGTTTTGCATTTTTGTAATTTTTTTTTTTTTAATGAGCATGGACATGAATTTGAAAATGTGTGAGTGTTTAGTTTGTACTCTTTGTCCTTTAATGACAGCAGCGCTTGCGCTGGCATGTACTTCACAAATTTGTGCTAAACCTGATGATCCATGTTATCCCAGCATGATTTGAGGATGTTCCAAAGAGCATCTTCTGTAAAATTTGACCTTTTGTTCAAATTAGTTTTTTTTTTTTTTTAAACAAATTAGTTTATTTGATTAGTGATCTGGAAAGGATGCAGAATTTTATTCTACATTATATAATGTCACATTTACATGTGTATTTATTTCCTGATTTCAGCTTTCCTGAATATACAGTATGGCATCATATAAAGTACAGTGCATGCATTTCTTGAATGGAAATGAGGAACAGACTAAATTTACCCAATTGGAATTGAGTTACATACAAATTATTTAATGAACTGTGAACACAAGAATTTTTCTTTTATCGTTTTTTTTTAGTTCCCCAAAATACATCTGATCAGGCTGGATGGGCTCCAGCAAATCAAAAAAAATTGCTCTGTTCATTTTTTTTCTTTACCCTCACTTAATGCCATTCTGGAAGATAGTTTGCATCACATGCCACATTTTTTACTCTTACCTCTCTCTAACAAACTGTTATACTCTCATTGCCAAGAACTTTATTAAATACATATCAAATAACATTCTGCTGCTCAAACAACCAAACGTGTTCTGCAATAGCTTAATCAGTTTATCTGGTAAACTGAAGAATTCTTTAGATCATACATTAGTTTTTCTCAAAGCCTGGCAGCTGGACTCTATGGACTAACATGCTTGATGCCTGAAACTTAAAGTAAATTTTGGATAAAACTATAGAAGGCAACTGGAGACATCATCTTAACCATGATGGAATCTCATAGGTGTTTGATTTGGGAAACTCTCCATAGGCAGAACTATGCCACACCAATAATGCTCTGCATAGAAGATAGAAGAGTGATTTGAGCTAATGGTACAATAGTCTAATGAGCAAAGAAATAGTAAACACAAATACTGGGTAAAACAATCCATTCCCTATAGATAAACCAACCTAAACTGGTTTTCTCATCATTTAAGATGATTTTCCAGCCTGATCGAACCAGTGCTTAGCTATGAACAGTGTTGGGGGTAACGCATTACAAGTAACGCGAGTTACGTAATCAGATTACTTTTTTTCAAGTAACTAGTAAAGTAACGCATTACTTTTTAATTTACAAGAGAATATCTGAGTTACTTTTTCAAATAAGTAACGCAAGTTACTTTTTTTGTCCAATTTATTGATTGACATTTACATTTACATTTACATTTAGTCATTTTGCGGACGCTTTTATCCAAAGCGACTTACAATTGGGGAATACATAAAGCGATTCTTCTTAAAGAGGCAAACAGACACAGGAAGTGCTTGAAATACCAAGTTTTAGGCATTGTTCAAATAAGTACAAGCTAGAAAATGGAAGGAATAAATAAAGAGAAAGAAAAAGTTTTTTGTTTTTTTTAAGATGAAGTCGAGTAGCGTTTAAAGAGGTGAGTTTTCAGCTGTCGCTTGAAAATTGTCAGGGATTCAGCATTCCGGATAGGGGTGGGAAGATCATTCCACCAGCCAGGAACGGTGAACGAGAATGTTCTGGAAAGTGATTTTGAGCCTCTCTGTGAAACAAGCAAGCCCTGTCCAGATTTAAAAAGTAATGCAAAAGTAACGTAACACATTACTTTCCATAAAAAGTAATTAGTTACTTTTTTATGGAGTAACGCAATATTGTAATGCGTTACTTTTAAAAGTAACTTTCCCCAACACTGGCTATGAGCATGTCAAGATTCAGTCTGCATCAAATAACCATGCAAAAATATGAACTGAAGCACACAAATACATGCACTAAAGGACACAGACAAATCACTGAGTTCATTCAAGGTGTTTAATTAAGTCATTGTACACAATCCACAAGTCAGAAACATATAGAAAGAAAACCTTCAAATAAGGTCAGTTACAAAATAGAAATCTGTGTCCCAAACAACAGATTTCCTTACAGAGATTAAGAATCGTTCATTTGGATTCAATTTTGCAAAAACTATGAAAGAGATCAAAACAGGGCTAAGAGATACGGTTGCATTTGTGGATTTGACAATTGATGTACAGCTGTCCGTAAAATCTGCATCGCTATTACTTATGCATTTTAGCAGCACCTGTTTGATATTTCAGGAACATCACATTTTGCACATTGAGTTGAACAAAATTGTGCGTTGACCTTTCATTTCCACACACAAAGTAAGAAAAAAGAAAATCTGATTTAAAAGAAGGTAATATAACAAATCCTATTCCGTACACACAATCTAACCCATTTTAATTAGATAACGTAATCAGACAGTTGATTTCATGGTGGATTAAAGGGTTGCACATTGCCCTCATAAATATGAATAATCTTTGAAGGACGTGGCTGCAATATTCAGCCACAAGTAGCGCCGTTACCCTTTACCACATGGCATAGGGTGTGATCGTAATAATGCAAGTCTACCTGCTAAATGTGCTTTGCAGAATCTTTAAAAAACTGAAGAACTGTTGCTTCACTTTACTATGTTTCATATGGCTAATTGTGATAAACGGTAAAGTTCCTGCAGTTCTCCTGTAATAATGTTTCCCTGGTTAGCAGAACGGGCCCTGGTTTCTCATGCTGCTCTCTCTGTGTATAAACGTTGGTTTTTAGGATTGGTGCCTTTGCACAGATCCTGAGTTATAGCGGCGTGTGTTGATGTGATGGTGCAGGTACGAGGGTTGAATGACTCGTCTGCCCTTTTGCCTTTGCCAAAGTGCTAATCCAGTGTTTATACGGCCGTGTAAGCAGCTGGGAGTGATTAGGAGCGGCGACTCTTCTTATTCCTGAGAGATTAGTACGGCTTGTGCGGCGGGTGTCAAACACCCCTGGCAGCACACGTGGAGTTGTAATTGGTTAAAGTTCCACCCAAGACCGGTTTTATAAAGAAAAAAGGGAAAGCGAACCCTATTTGTGAATTTAAACTTAAGATGTCTTCTTTTGAGCAGTTTGGAACTACAACAGTGGTTAGTAAGCAAAGGACAACAGACTAAAACGGCATCATCTCATTTAACTGTCCTTGCTGAAATGAGGGATTGATCATGAGCCAGAGCTCTAGAGGAAAACCTGAGCTGGCAATGGAAAAGTGTGGTTGGGACATTTCTGGCAGATGCTCAGAGAGCATTCTGGGACATGTGATGATCATTCAAAAAGGATCAACGTGAGATTAGAATGATTGTTTTTCCTGAGCTAACGGGGAATGAACTTGACTCTGTTGTATTCATATGTAAATCGGTGTAGCATGATTGCTGTAAAAATCTTTTGGCACTGCCGGGAGAGACTCGTTAGATTGATGTTTGAGCATTATTCTGATTATTTTCACTGTATGCATCCCGAAAACATGCTTGTAAAAGTGTCTGTTATCAGATAATTGACAATGTATCAGTAGTTTTTGTTTTTCAACTCTATAAAACATGGGCAAACTTTCAGCTGGCTTTTGCAAAGATACTGTACATTGAATAATAATTGTAGAAACGTGTCATTTGGAAAAAAAAATAGTTTTTAAAAATCTGTCACCTGAGACATTTCTTTCGTGTGCACTGGTTTATGGGTGTTTAATTACCATTATGACTTTTTGAAATATCAGCAGTTAATGTCTTCATCTCACATTTAAGATTATCAGTGGCAGTAGATTAACGTCATATTGTCAGTTAAACACACAGGTTGCTTATTTCCACATCAATTATGTCTCAAAAAACACTTTTTGTGAAACAGTTATTTTCTACAAAATTGTCTGGCAGTGACTACATGATGTGTGTAACCATAAAAATACTTTTTGACCCTCGTGTCAAATGTTTGTGCTCAAAATCAAGTGTTGCATATGTTTGTAACAAGATTGCAGTCTGCGTAGTTTAAAATACCTGCTATAGTCTTATAATTTAGTTTTGGCCCATGAATGCCTGAAATATTTACCATTTTACCCAGTTTTCTAATCTAACCATGCCATTTACTTGTCCCTGCTTTCCTGTTTCATAAAAAAACTGTGAAATAAAAGAACAAAAACATGCTTTCCATATCAGTTACACATGCTTTACAGTAATTGAACAACCCATTCACTGAAACCCAAGTAGTTAAGTTGCATATAACAAAACTTATATGCAAGTAAAGCCACATTTTTACTTTAAATCCTAATTCTGGTCTTTAAATACCCCCTGCTGTGTCCCTCATATTACAGCACTGTAAAAAAGAGTAACACATATAAACATAATTCACAAGCTGGAATAAATAAAAAGAGAAGAAACAAAATCTGACATTGTTCTTTTTTGTCTAGGATTCAAACTCTGATATAGGTTTTATAAAAATAGACTGAGGAGAAGAGTGGATTAAGCACATGAAGAAGTTCTCACTTGGGGAAGCAATCTTCATAAACTCTGAACTGCACTTGAAAATAACATGCTTGTAAAAGATGCCCTTTAGTTACAGAGGTTATGATTTTGGCAGAGTTACTATTTTCGTAGATCAGAATAAAAGAACTGGAATACTCTGACACAGGAGAAGGTACAGATATGCTTGGTCCCAAGTGTAGGGTGCATTTCATTTCTACCCCACACAATAATGGCTATAGTCCCTTACAATTTACATGTTAAACTGGTCCCGACTATTAGATCTGCAGAGGATACAATCAAAATTTTGTGTTAAGAAAGATTGTTGGGTAACACTTTATTTCGATAGTCCACTTTAGACATTCTATTAACAGTAAGTAACTTTGCAACTACATGTCAACTAGCAGTTAGTAGAGTATTAGTAGACTGTCTGCTTAATATCTTCTAACACTTTCTTTGTCAACTTATTCTACCAACCCTAAACCTACCCTAACAGTCTACTCTGAGAGTTAGTAGACATGTAGATGCAGATTAATGAGAATTAGTTGACATGTAGTTACAAAGTTACTTATAGTTAGTAGAATGTCTAAAGTGGACTATCGAAATAAAGTGTAACCGATTGTTGAGCCTTACTTTCAGCCATTACTATTTATTTGTTCTGATTAAATTAAAAGTGAGTCTTGTTTTCCAGTAAAAAAAAAAAAGTATCTAAACCCTCTTTAAAACTTAATTTTAGGTTTAGTCGAACTAGAATTTTAGAATTTTATAAAATTCTACTCTGCGTATAAAATTAGAATTTTAAGATTACTTTACCTGAGAACCAAATTTGGTTAAGAGAACCAATATCTTTTTTATTTCATTGGCATTTTGTGTTGTTTTACGCAACCCTCATTAAATTTGTCTTAGATTTAGTTCTATGCTACAAAAAAATACTGTTTAATAGATTGCATGTTAGAGTGTATACACAGGGTTGAAAATGAACTTTTCACCATGCTGGCAAATGGCAGGTGAATTTAGAACGTGTACACTCTAAAAAATGCTGGGTTAAATACAACCCAGTGCTGGGTAAAATAGGGACAAACCCAGCAATTGGGTTGTTTTGACCCAGCGGTTGGGTTACTACCCAGAAGGTTGGGTTAAACATTTAACCAAACCGCTGGGTCAAAACAGCCCAATTGCTGGGTTTGTCCCTATTTTGTTTTCCAGTAAAAAAAAAAAAGTATCTAAACCCTCTTTAAAACTTAATTTTAGGTTTAGTCGAACTAGAATTTTAGAATTTTATAAAATTCTACTCTGCGTATAAAATTAGAATTTTAAGATTACTTTACCTGAGAACCAAATTTGATTAATGGCCATGGAGTTGTATTTGCATTTAAATTAAAAATAACAGCAGTAGTAGTTTGTATGTCTTTGAATTGCATCACTTTGTTGAGGGTCATATTATTGCAGTACTGTTGCAGCTCCTAATAAACCGGCAAGTAGCTTCGTTTATGTACTTGCCAATCACATTTACCGCTTGATGAGTGTTCATTTTGTACCCTGGGTCTAAATGTAATCATGTTCTCATCTCGGATGAAGTGCAGAAAAGTCCACAAGTGCTTCTAAGTTTTTACAGATCATTTACGAGCTGTTTACATTTGCAGTAAAACAAATGTGACATGCTTTGGACGCCTCAGAAATGTGGCCGATTTTATACCTCTCATTCAATTTAGATGTAAACAACAATATCCATCCTCACACTGACTTCTGGCCTGAATCAGAACTGTGGCTAAACTGCACTTCATGTCAAGCTAAACATAAACACACACTTTCCTGTGAAAGAGCTTTTTCTGCAAGAAATGCCTAAGTCAAGACAATTGTGTTGCTATTAAAGGGCCTCTGCAGTTTCCTCTCTTTCTCTCTGTATCTTCTCTGACAGTGTTTTCTGTGTCTGCGGTATGTCAGCGAGCTGGTCCGTGTTAGTTGCACTGTGTTCTGTCTACACTGGGTTGTTTTATGTGCACGTGCAGAGTGGAGTCAGGGCGGTGTAGGCACAAGTACGTTCTTCAGTGGGCCTAGTGCTCAAATGTTTTTGTGTGTGTGTTCGTTAGAGATGTTACACTCTGCTTTAACCCACACTGTGTAAACAAAGGCACACAGTGGATAACAGCTACATACACGCACTTACCTACGCACTTGTCATCGATCTTATTTCAGATGGACCGATTCAAAAGGCTCACTTTCCCACCAATAATGTCCTTCCCAGAGTGAGTTTCTCCTTTTATCCACTCTTCCAATCCCCACAAAGTGCAATGCATACATATATTTTTTTCTAAGCTTCTTCTTTTCTTAATAGTAAAGGCATGCCGATTAAACACGTGACGAGAAGAAAAAAGCTTATAAAAACACTATTAATTCATCCTTTTTCCTAATAACACACACTGAACATCGATTTTTCATTTCAAAAGTCATTTGACACATAAAGCTTTGTAAACATGCCTTTGAAAGATACCTTTATGCTAATTTTTTGATAATAAATTCATCTGATAGAAACATTTGGATACATGAAAACAATTCTTTTTACGGGTGTCCCCATCAAGCATCTATCATAACACACAAGACTTCTTTTGTTAATCATGTTCACCAGAAAGACCATGCTGGTTACTTAGCTTATTTTATTTTATTTATTTTTGCTGGTGCACAGCATGGTTACTCTTCTCCACCAGTTAAACCAGCAATAACCAGTATAAACCAGCCTTGGCCCAGCATAGAAATTCTTTTCAGCAGGGTTGGCTCTCTTTCCCAATAGAGATAAATAATCTAACTTTGCAATAAACTTTTAAATATGTTTTAAATAATATTCTGAAATAAACAGTCATTTAAGCTGATGGCACCAACCTTTGCAGAAAAAAAAAGAAGTATAATCTTAAAATGAACAAAAAGGAATCTGCGATTTCTAAATTCTTTCAACTTTGGTCACATACATACATATAAACACACATTCATGCAATACTTGACTGGAACACGTAACAGTGGGTGTCTTTATGGAAGGGCACACTTTGCGCAGAGGTAATAATCCTCTCCTAGTCTTTTACGACAACCAGAGAGAGATGACAAAAGAAGATGCTAATGTTTGTTCAATCAAATGTCAAAGTGAAGGTGCCACTGCTGTAACAATGTTTATATCCCACCTGTTGTTTGTTTTAGGCCGATGCACTGCCAGGAGAGCAAACCTAAACAGTATTCTTCTTCTGGCACCATCTCAGTGACGACGGTTGAGGAAAGTGGGAGGTTATTGTCATGCTACGCTCTCCTGCTGACTATCCTTCTTTTTCCTCTTTCCTCAAGATGTGAAAGTGAGAAAAGTGGGAAAGCAGACCCAGATTCTTTTTTATTTCCGTTACATTCTGTGTTACACATCCATCACCTCCCTGTATCGTACCTTACGCTCTTCACCCTTCCATTGATCCTTGTGTTTGAAACTCAAAAATTCCCATTTATGCCCTGTCTTCACATGCTGTTCCAGAAGCCTAACATTGTGCAAACTTCCTCAAACATTGTCATATGGCATAGAGAGGGAGGGAGTGGCTTGTGGGAAAGAGGTGTGGCTACGTGGAGCCCCTCCCCCTTTTCCATTATAAACATTTGCACAAGTACCATAACCGCATTCCACTCCTTGTGACTCCATATTTAGGTGAATGGAGATCAGACATAAGCAGACTCGCTGGACTGGGTCCTGCCCAGGTTTGGCTGTTGTGACAGGTGGGCCATGTCCTTTTTGCGGATCTCAGAGATGGACTTCCTGCGGGCTTGCACACCTCGAATGGCAGCCTTGATTTTCCGCCAGCCCAGGTGGTTGAGCTCGGCAAGGTTGAGCACGACGCAGATCCCGCTCACTGCAAACATGAACACTAGGAAGACCGTCTTCTCAGTGGGCCGTGATACGTAGCACTCCACCTCCTTCAGGCAGGGGTAGCGGTCACACTCAAAGATGCCGGGGACACTAAAGCCATAGAGAAAATACTGTCCCGCCAAGAAGCCTATCTCCAGTGCGTTGCGGAACACGACCTGGATTATGTAAAAGCGAGAGATGCCCTCTTGTCGTCGTACCTTGGAGCTCTTGCCATGCAGGAGGCCTCTTGGAGCATTTGGGATCTCCTTTACTTCTAAGCAATCAGGTTCATCCTTTCCGCCACCACTGTCAGAGTGCTGCACCAAAATGCCATTAATGTTGCGTAGTTTGCGGGTACCCTCACGACTGTAGTCCTTCTCCATCATTGGGTAGAGGAAGGAGTAGCGACGGTCACGTTGTTTGGCCGACTGATGCACTGAATAGGTGATGAAGCACAGGCTGGGCGTGCAAACAAGGATGATCTGGAAGACCCAGTATCGGATGTGAGAGATGGGGAAGGCCTTGTCGTAGCAGGCCTGGTTGCACCCAGGTTGGAGGGTGTTGCAGATAAACATGGTCTGCTCGTCTTCATAGACCGTTTCACCTACGATGGCCACAATCAGGATACGGAATATCACCACAACTGTCAGTAGAATCCTGGTGGAGAGAAAAAGAGGGAATGTGATTGGATGTACAATATAAACAGGGCCCCAAAAAAAACATTTCCTCAGTTTCTTCCATTGACGTAATTTGTCCCTTATTTAGGCTACCAGCTAATTAGCATTGCAGATGTTCGCATTTGCTATTGTAAATGTGCGTTTTTCACTTTCAAGACCAACTTTGCACATTTAATTAAGAGCTCTAATTTTGAAACAATTCTGCTCTCTTGAGCTCTAATTATAGCTCCTTCTACGCCGTTAAACTCTGTTAACATGGTAACCTGTATTATTGGTACAATAACTTGTGTCGATGCTAGTCTCTATACTGCTCATTAATTTGGTAGCATGATGGCAGTCAGACCTGTTCTCTTCTATTTCCCATAGCAACAGTTTAAATTTTACATCTCAGTTGTTACTGTCGTTAGGGCTATTTCTGTACCAGTGTTTGATTGAGCGAGAGAGTAAGAGAGAGAGAGAGAGAGAGATGGACAAAGAGAGAGATTACATACGTTTGTAAGGGAAGGCAGGAGTAAAACAGATTGAATTCGTGCATCAGTGGGTCTGGACTTACGCTCTACATTTAAGATGACTGGCTCTGTAAGACAGCTTTTGTATATGGGGTATTTGCATATTTTCTTCTAGGTTCTGTAATTGTGCACATTTGGATTTTGTGCAAGTGGAGGGTGGATATTGCGTGTATTTTCTTAAAGTCAATCCCCATCCACTTCAACCAAATTTCATAGGCTCGAAAGGTTAGGTTCACACTGTACCCAATTCTGATATGGTTTTCAAATCTGTAGGACGAACTATCCACCCTGTCTTTATGCAAGTAATGAAATCAGATTTATTATTCAGAGAGCATATATCCAGTATATGTAATTTTGTTACCATAGCAATGACTTTAGCATCAACCTGACCCACAAATGAGATAAGAGAGTAGTCGGTGTGGACAGAGGAGGAAAATTGGACATCTTGACAACATAAACACCAACATAAGCTCTCACTCTGCGTGAATACAGACAGAGTTTAAACACTAAGCGTGTTAACGTATATTCAGTGTTCTGAATAAAAATGTAAAAAATCGGTATTATCGCTAAAAAAATTGTAAGGCATTTAAAAAAAAAATCGAATGTTGCTCTTATTGCGAACCACATAGATGTGGTTTTTGAAAGAAAAAAAAGGCACAAAGCAGACCCTTAACAACATTTTAAATAAAAGACATCTTTGCAATCATGGCAACAGTACTTCATGATTAATTAATGTTAGATGATGCATAAACTAACATTAACTAAAAATGAGTCATGCATTTATTACAGTGTTTATTAATATTTGTTAATGTTAGTTAATAAAAATACATACGCTCATTGTAAGTTAGGTCATGTTACATAAAGTTAACAACTGGAACCTTATTGTATTGAACTGATTATTTGAAACATTGTGTTCTTCAGAAAACCTTTTACCAGATATTTCTTTGTGTCCTCATCCAGAAAATGTAGTCGCTTTTCCGATCTCATTAATTTTTACTTGAGCATGCCAGACATCCCAGACCTCAGCAGACACAAACACAGTCAGAAATACTCCAAACGCTTGTTTATGCAAAGGTGTTAGAGTACATAACCAGTACCATTAGGTACCAAGTCAACCATTTGTAGACTACATCTTCTTATCGATTCAATAAAGTGATATATCAATGATACTGTATATCAGGCAAAGCTGGAGTCTCGATCTTGACTCAAAGCCACATCTCATGCATTGAATCGTTTGGAGCACACGCTCCTCTGATTATACATTATGCATTAGAACATTAAAACGCACTGGATGAAGTTGCAAATGCATTTTATTATTTGCATGCAATTGGGGGGTCTTTATAATTCAATTCATTATTATCTGCATGTGGAGTTTGTGAATGTCATGTAAACACTAAAAGTGGCAAAAATGAGTTGACCAATTCCAATTGTTTTCCAATTCTGATATGTCTACAGAAATTAAACTGTATAATACTCCCTCTGTAGTATCAAGTATTTTAAATGTTTGAGTGCTTTAAAGTTGAATCTCAATGGGTGTTTTTTTGCCATTTGAATGGTTTCTAGGTGCTTTCTAGCTCTGTAGAATGTGTCACATCAGGTGAGTGAATTATGTGATTGGAGCCCTCACGTATGATGGATTTATTCACACTGCGCTCTTGTTCCAGCTGTGAGGTCAAAGAGGCAGCTTTAATCTGCACCCAATCAGCCACAGTGTTTTTGTTTTTCTGGGCCCAGCCTGAGTCTGTGGCTGGACAGGAGGCAAAACCGTACACCATTCATTTCTGTCCCTCTATTGTAAGTTCTTTCCACTAAAACTTTCATGCTTCAAAAAATGTATAAAGACAATTGTAAAAGTAATCAATATGACTTAACTGAGTGCTTTAATCCAAGTTGTCTGAAGAGACAATTTCTTTATATTATGTTTTGGGGGACAGAAATCTCTCGGGTTTCATTAAAAATATCTTCATTTGTATTTCCATGATTAATGAAAGTGGGGCTTGAACTGACAATAGAGGTTTACCTGTACAGTTCATACCATCTGACCTCTGTTACAAATACATCTAGCAATCTTGTCAGACAAGTAGCATCTTTCAATTCCTCCCCTTTAAAAGCATCCCACTAGGTCGACCGTCCTGAGACTCTAGAAAGTCAAGCTAGGCCTACTACTTATACTCTTCTTTATACTTACTTACTTTTTTCTGTACATTAAACCGTGACTTTTTAACATTGAAAACAAAATGACACACTGCTTTAAAATGATGGCTGTTAAGGAAAAACAGATTTCAAATGGACATCACATGTGCCAGCAATGCTCCATTGCAGGTTTCTCTAACATTTCATCACATGAAATCCAAACCCACCAAAGATTAAACTGATTTCTTTGGTGAATTTGATATGGTGTGCAATTGCTTGTTTTATGCTTTTGCAATGAGTTGCAAGCACTGTGCACTTTGTAGGAGTGTGTTGTCTTTGTGTGGTTAAGCGTAGGCAGCAAGATTGATCAAAAGAGTCCATGGAATGCTGGGAGAAAGGAAAAAAATGTGCAGGGAATTGCACATGTACACAGGCACACACAACACTGACAAATAATATGAGATTGTCGTGAATAAAAAACTGCCAATGTGGTAAAAATTTCATCAGAGGATGAATTATATAATAGCTTCCACACGCAAAACCCACAACCTTTAATCTGCACTAGAGCCAATAGAGGGATTCTTGCATTACTAGTTCTTTAATGCCATCCAATAGCTTCAGATGATGTATTCCCCAACCCCCACCTACTCCTCATTCTTTCCCCTCATACTTTCTCTCTCTGTCTTTTTTCATCTCTTTTCATTTACCTCCTGTTTGGCTCACCTGTTCTATGTCTCTCATCAGTTTCCTTAATCCAAAAACACATTTAGGGGCTATTTTAGTCACTACTACACTGAAAAACAAAAGGGCTAAAAATACTTTATTTGTTGATTTATTTTCTCAAATTATATTTATGGTTTGGTTTAAAACTTTACATTTTAAATTAATATTAATAAAAAAAAAACATATAATATGAATCAAAAATATTTATTTTTCAAAGACTAAAACATGAAAACAGTAAAAATATGACCAATAATATTTATTACCTTTTCTCAAATTATATTTAAGGTTTAGATGAAACCGTAAATTGTGATTTAATCAAAAAGATTTATTTTTCAAAGACAAAAACATTAAAACAAAGTAAAAAGATTACTTATTCTAAAGATATAACCATTATATTCTCTTTAGACATAAACCTGTATGTTAATGCAGAAGTTTTGGGGTTTTATACTATTTAATTTCACATTACTGTATAATAATTTTATATTATTTTCATTATATTAATTTCAGTAGTGAAACTTTCTATTATAGCTAATTTAGCTATAATATGAAAGTAGAATTTTCACTTATGATAAAATGAAAAACATGTTGTGTCCCACTTTATATTAAGTGGCCTTAACTACTATCAAAAAATAAGTACAATGTACTTATTGTGTTCATACTGTATTACAAAATACTTCTGCTGCTATTGAGGTGGGATATACTGTATAAGGTTAGGGACAGGTTTGGTGGTATAGGTAGGTTTTTAGGGTGGGTTAAGGTGTAAGAGATGAGTCAACAGTGTAATTATAAATGTAATTACAGAAATTAATATTAAGGTATTTTTAAAATGTTCAATGTAAAAACATGTATGTACACAATAAGTGCATTGTACCAAATGATTAATTTAAATGTAAGTACATGGTAGTTAAGGCCACTTACGCAACATATTTTCTTTTATGTAATTCTTTTTTGAAAAAATCTGTTACATTATCAACATGGAAATCAATTCGCTTGACTAATATTTCTGAATAATACACTGAAAGCACTGTTCAGTCTAAATATGTGGAGAAAAGACATGTCACTAGACTGGCTACCAGAAATCACTTACTCTGCCTTTAAGGCCACTTACGCAACATATTTTTTGAAAAAATCTGTTACATTATCAACATGGAAATAAATTCGCTTGACTAATATTTCTGAATAATACACTGAAAGCACTGTTCAGTCTAAATATGTGGAGAAAAGACATGTCACTAGATATCAAGTGTCTCTCCCACTAGCCTATAATGCCACTGACTGACTGTGTGTATGTTTTAGTAGTAAGGAGGCGTGAAGCCGCTCAGTCCGTGAGGGAGAGAACCCCCCCAAATCTCCCCCCATCAGTGGTACCCACAGCATCACTCTGCCTCCCGCTATCTGTTACCATGGCAACAACACAGGGCAGAAAGCTGGCGAGAACAAGGGAAAGGGTGATTTTTACTTGGTTATGTGATAAGAACATGCTATACTGAGAAGTCGCAGTCTATTCAGACTCTATTTCGGCTCTAGCAGCATGCTAGCTGTTTCACTGCCTCTGATAGCAGCAATTACACTGGCATGCAGATGACTCTGATTAAGACAACACAAAGGAGTTAAGAAGCACAGGATGTTTTGACATGCATTCTTCCTAATGCAACAAACCATTACGTCATCCAGTTTCACACAGTTCTTTCTGTTCCTGCTGCTTCAGAAAAAAAAGGAGAAGAAGGAAAAATGGAGAAGATAAGGGAAAGACTGTCTCTCCTTTTGTCATTTTAGTGGCTGAATCAATGAAATCTGAAAGCTCGTGTTCCAGTGCAGTTCTAGCTTGTGGCATTTTCAGCTAAGCTGTGGACTGTGAAGTGTGACTGGGATCTTTTTACTTTTTCTTTTTTTTCCCCCCCATGCATAGCTTACCATTGCTTAAATTACTGCATTAATTAATTATCTTAACTGTTTAATATTCCATTTTGATTTTTCATCTCGCTCCCACTTCTCTGAGGCCATAATACCATAACGCATATACAAATGTCTGTATGCATAATCTATGGGTGTATAAATGCATTTTATACATGGCTTGGAGGGTTGGGAACTGCGTTATTTCAAAATTGCATTTCAGTACAAAGTACTACTTGTTTACTAAAATGTAATCAGTAACATACTGCGAATATAACAGCATGTCTATCAACTAGATGACTTTTAAGACCTAAATGCCTTCTGAACACACAATGTTAACATTAAAATTGTACTGTTTTATCTCAGAAATAGCAAATAATTGCAGCATTTTCAATCATAGTGATTTGCATGGGCAAAGGTACCAATAGTTTGAGCATGACTGTGGTGTTGAAGACACTATGAGCTGAAGGCTGAAGGCTTCCTCAGAAAGTTCACTGTCATGGACCAATCAGCTGCAAACTTGAGGCAATCAGCAAAATCATGTTTTTTTTGTCAACAGAAATCCATGAATTATTTTAGAATAGCAAATAATTTTACACATTATATATGTACAAAATGTATGTATATGAGTGGAATAATGGACTGAATGCAGTAGTTTTCAGTAATTATAATGGTTCATTGTGAAATATGCTCTGAGTATTACTTGGACCTTTCATATTATTTCGGGCAGGAATAAAGCAGAATATTACCTGTACTATCAATTTCCCAGGTCCATCTTCCTGTGTTGAGATTGAGCGGCAACCTTCCGGTCTCTCTTGTGAAGCCAACACGGAAGTGACTAAAACTGCAATTCATCGACTGGCCGCTAGAGGCTGGCTCCAAAAGGGAGTCAGTCCCATAGACTCCCCATGTTAAAATGCCCAACTTTACAGCAGAAAAAAATATGTTTACAGCCTGGTACAAAAAGTGCTTTTGGTCTACCAATCAGCTGCAAACTTGAGGCAATCAGCAAAATCATGTTTTTTTTGTCAACAGAAATCCATGAATTATTTTAGAATAGCAAATAATTTTACACATTATATATGTACAAAATGTATGTATATGAGTGGAATAATGGACTGAATGCAGTAGTTTTCAGTAATTATAATGGTTCATTGTGAAATATGCTCTGAGTATTACTTGGACCTTTCATATTATTTCGGGCAGGAATGAAGCAGAATATTACCTGTACTATCAATTTCCCAGGTCCATCTTCCTGTGTTGAGATCGAGCGGCAACCTTCCGGTCTCTCTTGTGAAGCCAACACGGAAGTGACTAAAACTGTAATTCATCAACTGGCCGCTAGAGTGTTAAAAAACGATTCAGGGACTTGTTTCATTCCTATCTTATTGTGTAAAAGAGAAATATATAAATAAAATTGGATAAAACTTTTTTAAGTATCACTATTAACTAGCATGCACATTACTAGCATATATTGGCTGTTTATTAGTAATTATAAAGCACTTATTATGGTCTTATTCTGCATGATCATATTTCAATCATGACAGCTCTCGGAAGATTTTAGCATGGTGATGGATATGACAATGTTTATGTACAGTATTTGGTCTTGGCGGAATAGATCTGCTACACTGCTGCTGAATAAAATAACCCGTAGCAGATCTATACAGGTGGAGCTGGGGAAGGTGGAGGGTTTCAGAGAACTCTGAAAGCACGCTGCAGGAATCTCAAGTGAATGCTAGCCAGCCATATAAATGCAAGGCAGTAAGCTCATTGGCTGAATATGCAGCATGAACCAATCAGCTTGTGCCAAGTCGTTTAACTCTCTGAATATCATCAGTTACGTTAACAACCCGTCAGCCTGCGCCATCTAGAGTTTCATGACTGAACTATATATTTTAGACCCCTTTATCCTATATATCCCATACCTAAACTTAACAACTAACTTACTAACTATTAATAAGCAGCAAATTAGTTTGTTGAGGCAAAAGTCATAGTTAATAGTTAGATAATAGTGAGAATTGAACCTTAAAGTAAAGTGTGACCGAAAATTTCATTGTTAAATGAAGGAATGCTTTTTTCACAAATCCTTGCTTATCTTCACACTCTGTTTCAATAAATTCTGCAAACAATCACTCTAAACTCTATATAATACTGTAATGAAAACAGATTTTGCCTCTGTCCCTACCTCTGTAGTTTGCAGCACTCAACCGAAATTCTCCAAAATCACATTAAAACGTGACGTTTTGATATTTCTTATGTGAGACTGAACTGTTCGGTACCATGGTTATACCAAAGTACCATGGTATCCATCACTACAGTATTTTTGTAAGGGACTTCCTTCCACAAACCCAGCAGAGACCCACATGCCCTTATATAGAGAGACAGAGGATGGCTAGGCTCCATATCTCTCCTCTCTCAGCAGAAGGACAGAGGAGAAAGAGAGGAGAGGAAGGTCTCTACGCAAGGTTTTGTGCCAGGATGACCATCCGTTTACCCGCACTGACTTCCAGAATCCTGCGTGACACACATGCGCATACGTAGCAACAGGAAGTGGCCACTGAGTGTTCTGGGTCAATTTTTATATTGTACTCAAAAATATTTTAAAAAGTATATGTTTACTTTAACGGAGTGATCACAGAAAGCTTTTACAGGTCTTTATATGCATTTAGGTGAAGCGTCTGTGAGAACATTTGGCGGTGATGTATGCACATTGCATAACCTGGATTCTGCCAAGGTTTGCAATGTTTCTCTCTCTCAACCTATTGTTTTAATTCTGCTGGTCTGAAAAACAGCATCCCTTAGGATTATACTGTTATGCTTATGTATGCTCTGTTTGTGTGTCACTGAGTGGAATTATGCAGGTTTTACGCACATTTTACACTCTCATCTCTCGCTGTGAAGTCACATCCTCCCTAGACTCTGGCTGTGTTGCAAGATATGGGATATTTGTACTTGATATCTCTAGCTTACGACTGAATGACTAAAAGCATTCCCCTGGCCAAAACTTGGATGATGATGTACAAGAAAATAAAAGAACAGTGCTACTGTTAGCTTTTTCAGACATGTAATGTCTACAACTAAATTGAGGGGAATACACAATATCTAACGTGTACAACTCAACTGGTGCATTTTATTTGCTTATAAGTGCATCTCCTTGGGTGAGCCATGTACATCTGCATTTCAGCATAGTTGGTGGTTTACATTTTCTGCCAGAGTTTACAGTACGCCTTTAAGTGGTTCCTAGGTGCAGATTCCAACTTTCCAAGGCCTTGTCCACACTAATACGTTTTGGTTTAAAAATGCATCCTTTTCTCTCCGTTTTGGCCTTCCATTCACACTGAGACGACATTTTTGTCAAGGAAAACTGAGCTTTTTGAAAACGCTCTCCAAAGTGGATACATTTAAAAACGCGGTTTACACATTGTAGTGCGGACTATGAAAACAGAGGCTTTTGAAAAAGATGATGCATGTTTAGTCATGTGACACATATTGTACCAATAGATATCTATATGTTATATTGCTATTGTGCCTGTTATGTGCTATTCACAGTATTGCTACAGATGAAAATGTACTCGCGATTGCTGTTTGCGGCAGAACACGAGGGCAGTTGCGTTTTAGTTCAGACATACAATCGTGAGTGCGACCTGAATGCGTCAGTGAATGGTGAGAGATTTTCCTAAAGAAAATGATCCTGCCAGAAGAATAGCTTGAAAACCTATATTGTCTCAGTGAGCTTTTGTGAGACTTTACGCAAGTGCAGTAAAGCGAATTTAACGTTTTCTGACGTTTCACTGTGGATGAGAAACTTGAAACGCTTGAAAATGCTAGTGTGGATGGAGATCATTTTAAAACGATAATGCTATTTTTAAATGTATCCGTATTAATTTAGACGTAGCCCAAGTTGAATGCAACACACAGTATGTCTGTCTTTAATGAATGGAGATGGATTTGTCAACATCTGAGGCTAACACCAGTTAACGATTTCAATACTAATATTGATCCTAGTAGGGAAGGTTAGGGTAGTTGTAATGATCATAGTATCAGCCACATGAAGAAACCAATGCTTTATCACATAGCTACAATAGAAAATGGTTAACGGATTCCTCACTTTCAAACCGCATTATTTGCTCCATCATGTCCATCATCATTCACCAAGATCATCACAAACCCATGGATCAACCCATGGCTCAGAAATATGTCAATACAGATTTATTAAAACCAAGCTGATGTTTGTACATTTTTGTAATGTGTAAGAACAAAAATCACACATTAATTTCAACAGTAGTTCAGACTTAATACTATTTTTGCTTCTCAAGACAAAGACCCCAGTAATCTTTGAAATGTTTGATAAAATATCTCAGTGTCAGTGTGCCTAGATTTGCCAAGACACCTACTTCTGCCTAAACCAAGTCAGAGTTTTCAATATGAAGGGTATTTTGATTGTCCAATTTAGACATTCTACTAACTATAAGTAACTTTGTAACTACGTGTCAATTATAGAGTAACAGTAGAGTGTCTGCTTAATATCTGCTCACGATTTTGATGGTGCCCTACAAACATTCTACTGCCTATAAGTAACTTCGCAAGTACTTCAACTCATTCTACTAACCCTATGTAGTTGCAAAGTTACTTATAGTTAGTAGAATCTTTAAAGTAGACTGTTGAAATAAAGTGTAATTAAATGATACACTTTTATGTATTTTTTTCAACTGCTTCTATTTTTATTTTAGAAACATCTCAATGAAGTGATAAGTGTATTGGGTGCATCGGATTGTTGCTATGGAGAAATATTTATGCCAACCCTCCTACATGTTGGCCACATATGTGAATGTGTAAGTGTGTGCATACTTGTTAAATTACGTATGTAATGCAACAGGAGTCTGACGTGCCCCTGAAAGAACGCTTGTCTCACTAATATGATGTGTTAGTAAATGGTGACATACTGTTGGGACAGGCGCCTCTGTTGGTGGGTGAATGTGTGTGCGCGGTGGATGATGAATGTGTGTGTGATCTAATATTTGTTTTCAGTTTGTGTGAAAGCAGTTACATGAAGATTTTGTTTGTGGTGTTGGACAGTCAGTGTGTGTTTGTGAGTATAATGGTCAGTGGTCTGTAAAGTATGTTCCTTTTACAGATTTTACAGAGTTGTTTAGCCTCGTTCTTGAGGGACGTACTCACAGTATCAGCTCTAAACCTCGCTTTGTGTTATATTGGTTCTGACAACCATCATGTGCTTCTCCAGTCCTCACAGGACCTACTTTCCCTTATTATTTCATCTTCTATGAGCAGCTTGAGGTTTTGATGCAGTTCAGAGCGATTAGACGCTGATTTATGCTTTATTTGTTCAGGAGAGGCAGTTAGATGTCATCCCAGATCCCACAATTCCTTGCAGTAAACTGCCACACACCTCAACTTCAAAATCTGACTGTAAAAAATTATATTGTCTCCTTTATTATGACTATGTTGGCGGAATATCTGTGATTTATTTCCCATGAAGACATTGTGATGTGCTACCATTCACCATAAAGCTTTACACTTTGAACGCAGCACAGTAGCCACTTCTGAAGTGGAATGTTTTTTTAGAGGAACAATCCCCTTTAAATGCAACCGTTTCAGGTTTACGGATTTCATTTATATGGAACCAAAGCCACATCAAATCCTTCTTTGATACTGAGGAGAGGCAGAGGTGGCATACTTTTGTACGTTTTTTTTATTTATTCAACTCAGCAATGTAAAGACGGCATATTAATACGTTTATTATTAATTAAATGTATTCAAAGTTAGCATTTGGTTTTGATGCACATAAAAAAACAATGGCAATGACAACAAATGGCTTGATCTGAAATGTAACAATTCAGCCAAAAATCATAATTCACCCCATAGACTGTATAAAAACATGGACGTAGTGTCCGTGACGTCACCCGTAGATTTCCGAAGAGCGTGTTTGAAGCTCAAAATTGGGCGGAGGCGGCCATCGCCATCTTGGCAGCGCGTCATGGGCAAAGAGGCGGGAGCAAGTTGCTGAAGCCACGCCCACCTAGCTCGACGGTGGTGACAGCAGCGGCAATCCACCTGTCACTCAAGTGGCCACGCCCTTAATTATGCAGAACTTTAAGGCTTAATATAATTTAAACGGATGAGTTATAAAAAAATTCACCGCCCTCACAGTTGTCATCAAGGGTAAAATTAGCTATATAGACCAAAATCATTTTTTGACCCAGGCTGTAAACATGTTTTTTTTCTGCTGTAAAGTTGGGCATTTTAACATGTGGGGAGAAAGGTATTTTAATAATGTAAATTATGTGAAAAATAATGCGTTTTTCGAACCACCAAGCATGAGAGCATGTTCTAGTACACCCCCAAAACAAAATCAAGACTTTGTAAAAGAGCATAATAGGACCCCTTTAAGAAGATATTTAGAGAAAGGAAAATGATCACCAAAACTGTCACCTACATTCTTCAGATTATCTTCTTTTGTGTTCGGCAGAAAGTCATACGCATGTCATAAATGATGACAGAATTTTCATTTTTGGATGAACTATCCTTTTAAGAAAGAAAGTCTTACAGATTTGGAACAAGCACGGATATTGTGACAGAATTTTTTATTTTGGGGGTGAACTATGTTTTAACAGCTTGAGCTGTTACATTCAGAAGACACTTCTATATGCGCTACAGTCATTTTTCTCTTTTTCTTTTGTGGTAAATGCCTCTCATTTTACTAATCACGCTTTGGCATAACGTCTGTCTTCACTGTGTATAATCTTGCTGTAACAGAGATTGAAGATGATTGTGTCTACAGTATACATTTGTAGTGTCTAATCTGAATAAAATCTGTGTTGATGTTGAGTGGCAAATGGATTGATGATTTGGAAATGTGTGTCATAACACATCTCCTTCGAGGCTTCATGTTGTTTCTTTGCACAGAATCAAATGCATAACCAATATAATCCAAGGGCTAAAAGCGACAAAGAGATGAGAGCATGGATTGAGGGATCAGAGAGACTGGAAAAGCAGGACGGATAACAGCCAACAGCCTGTGGTTCAGGAAGTCTCAGTGTGAGTCAAGTCACGCACAAGTGTGTGTGTGTGTGTGTGTGTGTGTGTATAGAGCTGTAATGAATCTGTAAATGGATGTTTAAATATGTATAGAAATGATATGGTATGAATGAATGACTAAGCGGTCAAATATGACTGGATGGTGTAATGGACATATTCGAAATGGAAAGTCAAATCCACTGTGATTAAGGTATCAGTCTCTAAAAATACACACGGATACACATCGGGAAGCACACATGATACCCAGAAATCTGTGCAGCTATTAATACCCTATTCAAAAGTGAGCATCCCTCTGCCAGACTCACTCTGTAGTGCAGAACAATTGAAGTGAGGGGATGTGACGGGTAGGGTTTCAGGGCATTGCTGTCTCATATTTTGTGATCCCTTCCCTTTATGATGGGATTCAGTTGCTTTTGTTGGGAATGACTCTACAGTAGTGCATCCTTCAAAAATTAAAAAACAAAAAAATGCAATGGAATTTGCCCTATATGCATGTTCAGTCACCTCACCATTGGATAAAATTAAATTACAATTTTATAAATATATAATCTAAAGAAGAACAGTAGTGACAGCAGTTATAATTAAACTTACCAACTCATACATAAGTGCGCCATGTATATGCACCATTTACTCCATATATATTAAATTAGGGCTGCAACTAATAATACTTGTTTAATTTGTTGACATTGTCATCTAAATAATTTTTTTTTTTCAAACAGGTCTAAAGCACACTAAACCAGTAAAAAAAAAAAAAAGTAACTCTAAAATTTGATTTGAATGACACTAATGCAGAATCTACGTATGTGTCACGAATCCTGTCCATGGACTTCCATCCGCTCGCCACCAGAGATCGCTCTTCCATTACATTGACTCTCACACTACACAGACTGTTACATGTCACTCTGGACTACAGTTCCCATCATCCATTGCACTGATTACACACACTCAGCTGTAACCAATCACACATTCACTATATAACACCCACTCAGATCCTCCTCAAGGTGCCGAGTATTGTTTAGCGTTTATCACTGTTTAGTTGATAGCTACTTTACGGAGCCTGTTTATTGATTTCCTGTTTCATAGTCTAGCCTAGTCCTGTCATAGTTTTGCCTTGCCTGCTTTTCCGTGTTACCTGATTTTTGCCTGTTTATCTTGGATTAACCCTTTGCCTGCTGTTTCGGACTGTGTTACAGAGCAGATTTACAACACCTTTACACAACAGAACTGCTTAACATGTACACATTTGAACAACTGTACACTGCCTTTTTGTAACAGAGCAGACTTACACAACAGAGCAGCCCTACTCCACATTTACTTTACAGTGCACCTTTACGCAACAGATCAGTTTTACAAAACAGAGATTTACAACACCTTTACACAACAGAACAACTTTACACCACCTTTATGTAAAAGGTTTACACAACAGAGCGAGTGATCGTGACAGGTACGAGTGGCCATGCTGTATCAGGGCTGAAGGGTAGTGATGGAAAAATGAAGCTTTGCGAAGCACCGAGGCTTTTCCCTCAACCGTATCGTAAAAAGGTTTATTACTCAAAGCTTTTCAAGACGGTGCACACTAACGAAATCTTGTGGTCAAAAGGTGGAAAAAGCTGCCTTTGCGTCCCAGACGACCCAGCCATTTTTGGACCGTTTCAAATAATAAATTAGTTTGTGCTATGAAAATATGAAGTCTATATAAAGAAGTCCATGTCAGTCATTGTATTACACAATATGAATAAATGAGTCTGTGAATAAATTTGTGGAAAAAATAGGCAAGGCTGTAGAGAGATATATATATGCTATGACCAAATAACCGAAGATTATCAAATACAATGGTCAATTAAAGTGTCTGTGAACCAGGAATTAATAGAAAATGAACACGCACAACACTACACATGCAAATATTTATTCGTACTATGATTTATTCTTTTCAAAGACGTCAGTGACACTTGAAACTGCGCAAGTGGTTCGCGTTATTTGAATCAGAATACGAAGCAGTCACGTGGTTGTGTGCGAAAACGAAGCTTCGAACATCACATCACTAATAATAATTGATGCCAGAACTGTCAATGGCAGGAGGAAATGCATGGCAAATACCAATCTCTTATCATTTGGTCTCATGAATGGAATGGAGAAAGACAAATTCTGTTGCCATGGAATCAATGTGTATTCTAGGGTCTAGTGTAGCAATGAACCAGACCCTGCTGGATGAGGAAGAGTTGACCATTACATCATAGCTTTGGATGGTCGTGACCTATGATGATCGTATGATAAATGACGCACTGTCAGTAGGTGAGTCACCAAAAACCGCTTCACTGTGAGATGTTTCGTTTTTTTGATACAAGCTTCGAAGCCTCAGTGTCGAACGTCACATAACTACTGAAGGGCGTTGTTAGGCACGACACGAAGGGAGTGCCTGCAACCCCTTCAGCCGTAATTTATTCATGATAGAGCACGGCCTCGAGTACCTTATTGTTTTTATAAAACGGTTAATACACAATAAAAAATATTAAAACCAAAAATGTATGTATTGAAATGTTACTTTTTTTGAAGCAAGTTCATTAAAAGCTGTCCTTCCGCTAAAAAAATTGTTCCTGACAACCGTAAACGGCAAGAGAATGTTCCGAACATGCCTCATCTAATGGATGATAAATGACGCACTGTCAGTAGGTGAGTCACCAAAAACCTGAATGCTAAGCATCGGTAGATGGCTGTTTGGATACCATTTCACACCCAATGTCTCCTGGCTGACTGCCTTAATGTACACTGCTTGACAGTGTTTGTCTTTAAGATAATTTCATATGACAGTGTGTTTTTTTAGAAAACTGCATTAGAGATTTAAGTACAGGGCACTGTGGACAAACCGCTGCACACAGAATAATAACGCCTCAAATAATGTCAGATAAAACCACAATTAGCTTTAACAAGCATCAAACAATACATCTTTAAAAAAAGATGTAAAAAAATATTTTTTTAGCTAAATCTGGCAGGACATTTGTGTCCAAAATACAAATGAAGAAGAGAACATGAGGGGCTAAACTGGAAGAAAAAATAGCATCACCCGAGCAGGCGAAGTCACTTGAGGTCTCACAAGCTTCAATGGTTCAAGCATTGGATCTACTGAAGCTTGAGATTGACCAATAGGCGCTCACGATGCCCGCAGGATTAACTAAAAGCTCAGCCGCGAGGTCATTCTCTCTTCACCATAAGCCACCATTATGGACCAATAACGCCATACAGTAGTGGTTCTTAATCCTGGTCCTGGGGACCCACAGAACTGCACATTTTGTATGTCTAATGCACCTGAACTGTGAACCAGGAATTAATAGAAAATGAACACGCACAACACTACACATGCAAATATTTATTCGTACTATGATTTATTCTTTTCAAAGACGTCAGTGACACTTGAAACTGCGCAAGTGGTTCGCGTTATTTGAATCAGAATACGAAGCAGTCACGTGGTTGTGTGCGAAAACGAAGCTTCGGACGTTACAGATCATGTGGCTTTGGCAAAACGAATCAAGCTCCGGTACAGTGCTTCACTGTGAGATGTTTCGTTTTTTTGATACAAGCTTCGAAGCCTCAGTGTCGAACGTCACATAACTACTGAAGGGCGTTGTTAGGCACGACACGAAGGGAGTGCCTGCAACCCCTTCAGCCGTAATTTATTCATGATAGAGCACGGCCTCGAGTACCTTATTGTTTTTATAAAACGGTTAATACACAATAAAAAATATTAAAACCAAAAATGTATGTATTGAAATGTTACTTTTTTTGAAGCAAGTTCATTAAAAGCTGTCCTTCCGCTAAAAAAATTGTTCCTGACAACCGTAAACGGCAAGAGAATGTTCCGAACATGCCTCATCTAATGGAGCTTAAATAAAAACAGAGAATATGAACTCTTTTATCTGCTGTGTCATTTATTTTTTAAACACCATATATGATATTTTCTCACACACATACATCTGCTTATCTCTCAGCATGAGAAAACGTCTGTTTTCCATCTTTTAGTTTTAAAACAGACTGAATCGCGGCACAGCGCGAGTTTGCAAGCATCATTACAGTGTAAACTGATGAACATACAGAATCATACCTGAAACAGAAAACTAATAAATTCAGTAATATTCCCTCCTCACTTCGGAAACGCTAGTTACGTATGTAACTATGGTTCTGTGATTTCCGGATGACCGCCAGAGGCGGTGCTAAGCACTAGTGGATAATCGCTGCGTCAGCTAGATAGGTCGAGAAAAAGTAACAACAAAGTCATGACGTCGACCGAGATGCGAGGATATAAACCACAGCAGCTCGATGCCCAGCTTCGGAATGCGCGAGAAAGCATTCCGAGGCTGGGCATCGAGCTGCTGTGGTTTATATCCTCGCATCTCTGTCGACATCATGACGTGACTTTGTTGTTATTTTTTCGAAGATCTCTGGCGGTCATCCGGAATTCACAGAACCACAGTTACATACGTAACTGGCATTCTGTTTCATTCCTCCTGACCACCAGAGGCGGTGCTAAGCACTAGTGGATGACACATACCAACACAGTCATGAGGAATGCCACCCACCTGCAAACATCAAGGATCTTCCAGGACTGCAGAACTCACATCATGGGAAGCAGCCACGTTGACCTTGTAGAACCGCACAAAGGTACATGGAGAGGACCAGGTAGCAGCTGCACAGACTTCCGCCAAGGAAACTCCCCGTAAGGTGGCCCAAGATGAAGAGACAGTCCTAGTAGAGTGACAAGTAACACCCACTGGTAAAGGCTGGTTAGAATTACTGTATGCTAGCTTTATCACCTCAACAATCCAACGTGATAATCTTTGCTTAGACAAGGGCGTGCCCTTGCGTATCTCAACATAATGGAAAAATAACTGATCTGTCTGTCTAAAAGGAGCAGTAGACTTAACATAGCACCTCAAAGCTCTTACAGGACAGAGAAGATGAGACCTCCCCCCACCTGCATTGGAAGGAGAAAGAGGAGGTTGAAAAGAAGTCAAATGAATAGACTGATTCACAAATTGTGGCGACAAGACCTTAGGGAGGAAGGCTGGATTAGACCGAAGAATGACCCCAGAATCCTCTGGTAACCAGCGTAAGCACGGTACACTCACTGACAGGGCATGAAGTTTGCAAACGCATTTAGCAGAAGCAATGGCTAACAGGAAAGATACCTTTAAGGACAACCACTTAATATCCACAACATCCAATGGTTCAAATTGCGGTGTGCAAAGAAACGCCAGAACAAGTGGCAAGTCACAAACAGGAAAAGGAGTAGAACGAACAGGCTTTAGATGTTTTGCTCCCTTCAGAAAACTACATACAAGGTTGTGAGACCCCAAGGATGCACCATCAACATGATAAGTAGATATGGCAGCAACATAAAGTAGGTCTCGTCTGATGGGAAGCTGCCATGGTTCGCCCTGTAACAGACTCAGAAGAACAAATATGTGTTATTTAACACACATACTTATTTACATTTCAAATTTGCACATATCACACGTTTCCAGGGTTTCAGTGTTCGGACACAAGCAGGAGAGACAACAATTATGTGACAACGATGTCTCGTTGAGCTTAGCCCTAGGCTGTTGCTCCACCTCTGTAGGGGCCTGAGGTGTAGCAACCCTAAGGGAATCACAGATGTGGCAGCAGCCAACATCCCCATTAGTTGTAGAAGGACACCATAAGGTATCCTTGCTCCCAGGCGGAAACGATTTAGTAACTGAAAAATACTGTCTGTCCGAGTGTGAGACAGTGTAGCAGATATTGTGACAGAATTGAGCGTTATTGCTATGAAGGTTATGGTCTGCTCTGGAACCAAATGACTTTTTGTGTCGTTCACAGTAAGGCCCAGCTTCTGTATGTGCTCCAGAACAATCTTGGTGTCGCGTAGCGCATGGACTTTTGTTGGGGCGCAGAGAAGCCAATCATCTAAATAGGGCAGAATCTTCATGCCCTTGGACCAAAGAGGAGACAGGGCTGCACTCATGCATCTCGTAAAAACACGAGGAGCCAGAGATAGCCTGAATGGCATGACTCTGAACTGATATACCTGACCCTGAAAGCTGAATCTTAGGAAGGGGTCGGTGAGTCGGTGTCAATGGCATCCTAAAAGAAGGAGCCCTTGGGGCCTGAGTTAACTGTCGTGTGGCCTCTGATAACTTCATTCTCTTTTCTAATAGTTCAGAAATGTTGGGGCCAAAGAGATGTCCCGGTACAATTGGTAGTTCCCTCAATGTCTTCTTACAATCTTCAGGCAACCTTGCCTGAGCAAGCCATACCTGGCGTTGTGCTGTTAGAAGGGTCGCCGACAGTGTCCCAAGTTCACGCGTCACATGACCTATAGTCAACAGGGCAGTCTGTAAGAACTGAGACACAGAGGAGTCAACATTCACTGACCCTAATGTGTTGTTACAAGGGAGCAGCAGCTGACAAATTCTCCGCCCGATCTGTAAGAACTGAGGTACAGAGGGGTCAACATTCGCTGACTCCAATGTGGTGTTACAGGCAAGCAGTAGTTCGCAAATAGTAATCTCCGCTCGGGTTATGTCGGCTACGGACTGCTTTTTTCAGTAATGTGTCAGTACGGCCACATTGCGCACTTTGGCAGTGTACGTTGCCTCTAAGCACTCCATCTGGTGATACCATCAATGCTGCTACCGCCTGTTCAATTTCAGGTGCCCGAGCCACCCCAATAGAATCAGCCTCAGCCATTGAGGCTGACTTTGACCTCCTCCTAGGCGCATTGGAGCTTGTTAATGCACTGGAGAATTCAGTAACAAAGTCCTTGCATGGTGGCATGGTAAATGTACTATCAGCATTTTGCCTGAAGAACACATTAGATTGAGCAGGCTGAACAGATCTATCAAGACCTAAACGAGCCATTGCCATCTGCAGAATTGAGAGAATGTCATCAGGAGAAGACTGGCCTGCACTAGATGAATGTACAGACCCACCGCTTGAACCACCAGCAGCAGACCGGCTGGAGAGAGCACTCTGTGGGGGGCCAGGCTGCATGGCAGGATCCACCAACTCTTTATCAAGGAAATGTGAATTAGATGCACTCATGGAGAGAGCATCTAAATCAATCATATTTGGAGGTTGGAAATCACTCTCATTCACTGAAGCAGTCTCAGTAGACGCGGCTGGTACCAGAGGTTGTAATGACTGAAGAAGGCGTTTCATCTCTGCCATCTCTGAAGAAAGAGAAGCAACAGTCTTCGATAGTGAATTTTCTGTCCTCTGTAAAGATTTCTTCTTGATTGGCGGAGCACCAGCAGCCGCTGATGTGCAATGGTTTTGAGTGTGTCGTGGCACTAAATACGTTTGTGTGAGGTTAGCAGACGAGTTAGGATCTAGCTCTGCAAGACGCAACTGTCTCTCTGACAGCGGCAGCATGGCACAATACAAACACGGATCAGTGAACGCTTCTTTCAGATGCTGAATCCCTAAACATGATGGGCAGCGATCGTGTCCATCATTGGGAAGAAGTGTGTTCGGGCACAGTTTGCAGCTCAGTGGAGAAACAGAGATATGAGAGCTGTGAGCCATGACTCCATCAAAATACATCCTCGGTAGCACCATAGGAACATAAACTGCGATAACGCGCACAAAAAGATCAGGCATTGATAAAATCTTTGGATGGAACCGAAAGACTTATTAAGTAAGAGAAATTACATTTGGATTATCAAAACTGCCTTCGGATAGCACCGCTGGGCATACGAGAGCTTGCACGACGGTGAGTAAGCGACGAAATCAATGATAAATAGGTCAGCAGGGAAACGCTACCTATGTGCGGTCGAAACCAACCACTGGATAGTACCGTGAAGCACAGGGTATCGCCGACACAACGATCAAATGCAATAATGTGTACTCATGTAATGAATAAGAAAATCCAAAAACATCTGTCCTGATGATAGTGCACAGCGCGCTGTCACAGCTTGGGAGGGCGAATTCTCGCAACTCAGATAAGCTGCACGGGACAGGGCTGAACAACGACCTATCATAAGCGAGAAAGCGAAAGAGGCTGGGCATCGAGAGCGCGCTGTCACAGCTTGGGAGGGCGAATTCTCGCAACTCAGATAAGCTGCACGGGACAGGGCTGAACAACGATCTATCATAAGCGAGAAAGCGAAAGAGGCTGGGCATCGAGCTGCTGTGGTTTATATCCTCGCATCTCGGTCGATGTCATGATGTGACTTTGTTGTTATTTTTTCTCGACCTATCTAGCTGATGCAGTGATTATCCACTAGTGCTTAGCACCGCCTCTGGTGGTCAGGAGGAATGAAACAGAACTGTGGGCTTCCACACAGACACGCGCACACATCTCCGCATGAGAAGTGTTTATTAGACGGGGAAGGACGGGGTCTCAAAATTAAAGATGAAAGATGCAACATAACGCCAGCAGGGGTCACTCATACTTCATTAAATAAATAAACAGTTAATTCTGCCGAAATACATAATACATGAAACAGTTTTGGTGCTCCACCGCCAGGGGTCCTCATACTTCATTAAATAAATAAACAGTTAATTCTGCCGAAATACATAATACATGAAACAGTTTTGGTGCTATATTATTGATTGTTTATGTTGCTAAGGTTGGCTGCTAAGGGTGTTGCTCAGTGATGCACAGAACCGTTGGGTGAAGCGGTCATAGCCATGCTATATCGTGAATAAAACACAGCTGCTGACCAATCAGAATCGAGGAATGGAACTAACCGTTTTATAATACTTGAAACAGTTTTGGTGCTATATTATTGATTGTTTATGTTGCTAAGGTTGGCTGCTAAGGGTGTTGCTCAGTGATGCACAGAACCGTTGGGTGAAGCGGTCATAGCCATGCTATATCGTGAATAAAACACAGCTGCTGACCAATCAGAATCGAGGAATGGATGGAACTAACTTATAATACTTTGTACAAAAGCCTTTGTTGGTAATGACAGCTTCAAGATGTCTCCTGTATGGAGAAACTAGTCGCATGCATTGCTCAGGTGTGATTTTGGCCCATTCTTCCACAGAGTCTTCAAATCTTGTAGGTTCTGTGGGCCCCTTCTATGAAATCTGATCTTTAGTTCTTATTTTCTATTGGATTCAAGTCAGGTGATTAGCAGCTTTATTTTCTGTTTCTTAAACCAATTGAGAGTTTCCTTGGCTGTGTTTGGGATCATTGTCTTGCTGAAATGTCCACCCTTGTTTCATCTTCATCGTACTGTAGGTGTTGGAACTGAACCAGCTAATATTAATTTCCACTGACTAGGGGCAGGGTTGCTTTCTAATTACTGATAGATTTCAGCTGGTGTTTTGGCTTTCCATGCCTTTTTGCACCTCCCTTTCTTCGTGTGTTCAATACTTTTCCCCGGTGTCATTCTATTTTATTACACATAACTTAATTTCTGAACTGGTTTGTTTTGTTTTCTTTGTATGCATGGATTACTTTGGTTGTTACCGACATCTGGTGAAAATTTCAAGTCAACAGCACCTTTAGAAATATATTTACTGAGAAAAATGGTGACGTGTTCAATACTTATTTTACCCGCTGTATGTAACAGAGCAGACTTACACAACAGAGCAGCTCTACACCACATTTACAATACTTTACAGAGCACCTTTACACAACAGATCAGTTTTACAAAACAGAGATTTACAACACCTTTACACAACAGAACAACTTTACACCACCTATATGTAAAAGAGTAGGGTTACACAACAGAGCGACTCTACACCACATTTACTTTACAGTGTACCTTTACACAACAGTTACACCACCTTTATACAACAGATCAGTTTTACAAAACAGTGCATATTTACAACACCTTAACACAACAGAACAGCTTAACACGTACATATTTGAATAATTGTACACCACATTTATGTAGCAGAGTAGGTTTACACAACAGAGCAGTTCTACACCACATTTACTTTACAGAGTACCTTTACACAACACATCAGTTTTACAAATCAGAGCAGATTTACAACACTTCCAAACAAAAGAACAGCTTAATATGTACACATTTGAACAATTGTACACCACCTTTATGTAACAGAGCAGACTTACACAACAGAGCACATTTTACATAACAGAACAGCTTTACAAACCTTACATAACAGAACAACTTTACACCACCTTTATGTAGCATAGCAGGTTTATACAACAGAGTAGCTGTACATCACATTTACTTTGCAGAGCACACAGCAGTTACACCAACTTTACACAATGGATCAGTTTTTACAAACCTCTACACAACAGAACAACTTTACACCACCTTTATAAAACAGAGCAGATTTACACAACAGAGTAACTCTACATTCAGAGCACTTTTACACAGATCATTATTATAAAACAAAACTACTTTACAGCAGCTTTACACAACAGAACAGGTTTACAAACCTCTACACAACATAACTTTACACTACCTTCACATAACAGAGCAGCTTTACTCCACATTTGCTTGATCAAGCAGCTTTACACAACAAATACAGCACCTTTTCACAGCAAATTATTTTTACAAAACAGAGCAGGTTTACAACACCTTTACATAGCAGAGTAGCTACCATTTGCTTTTGGCTTCTTAACTTGTTGGCTTGTTAGCCTGTTGTTTCAGTTCAATCCTCTTGTGACACTGTCCACTTTCTCTAATCTTGTTTTGACGAATCCCACTGATGTTACAGTATAGGCAATTGTAATTGCCCTGCAAAGTCTGAAAGATTCCAGTCTGAAGGAAGCCTACTGTAGATGTAAATTTTGAAGGGCAATGCAAACTGTATAGGGAATAAGAGTGCATCAATTGTTTCCAGTCAATAGCAATCGGTGTCCTAATTTGCCTCAATTCACCCTACTGTAAGAAGTCTTACTAAAACAAAAAGTTACAGCAGCCTAATAAACTTGCTTGTGGTCTGTCACTTAATGTTAATCAAACAACAAAAGAAAACGATAATAGTTCACTGCTCTTCAGAATAACTTTAGTAACTTTAATAGCAATCAAGGTACTGTATGATTAATACATATGGTGAAGATGACTTAAATATTCAGTGCATATTTGTCCTATATTGTTTGCAATTTCCTTTTTTTATTACTGAAAGTTTCAACTCACTTATTTGTTGACAGTAAACCTGCTTTGAAAGAACAGATTAAGGGGTTGGGAGTCATTTTGGGGTTCTTACGAATGCACTGCCAAGGGCCCCCAGACAAACTTTTGCTTAGGGCCCCCAGAAGTCTAGGACTGGCACTGCTTTAAATACGTAAGAGGAGAATTTAATGACTTATAACACCTCTATAAATGTATTTCAAACCTTTAACTCAAGGTTCAATTACTGTCTGTCATTAACATCCTTCACAGATATAAAAAGCTTAATAGGAACTTACTGAAGTGAATCTTACATGTGCAACAGGACAGGATTACTGGAGGGACGCTCCGGCGGACAGCAAGGATCAGAGATGATGACCAGGGCAGGCATCTCTTTAGGTAAGATTGCATTCCCACCCATGTTTGCATGATAATCAGCTTTGCCTGCACATTGCTACCAGGGGAGAAGCAAGGGGAAAAGCCCTTATTAAAGCTTAAGATAATGGGACTGAAACAATCCCCCACCTCCTCATACTCAGTGAGTGGTGTAGACTTATCATCACAAAAATAAATGATTATTCAGCATTTTTAATTCTATTACAACAGAATGTTAAGATTTTAAGGTTCTTTAATTACCTTAAAATTGTATTTGATGCCATTTTTTATCTCCATGGCAAAACAGGACAACTTAGAAAAAACAAAAAACAAATAATAAAATAAAACTCTTACACAACTTTAAAAGTACATACATTTCAATAATAGATTTGACAAATCTACAAAACTTTGCACAATATGCAGTTTTTGCATAATACCAAAAAACTGCAAATATGCCCATTCTCTGAAAATCTTTAAAACGCCTAAAACATTTCAGCAGTTCTGTGTTGTCTTGAGATGTTCAAATGAAATAACTAGAGCCCGACCGATATATCGTTTTGCCGATATTATCGGCCGATATGAGCCTGTCGCCGATCACACAAAGAATATCGGCCGATACCTTTTTTTTTTACTCCCTAATATCGGTATCGGCCCCAAAAAAACCCATATCGGTCGGGCTCTAGAAATAACATTGCTTTAAAAGTACAGCTCACCCAAAAAAGTGACAATTCTGTCATCATTTACTCACTTAGATAATTTACTACTTCATTGGTCACCCTGAAAATGAAAGGTCAAGTTGAATGCATTGCATTGTGGAATTCTGGATTCCTCAGTGCACTGGAGACATTGCAACTTCCACAATACAATACTTTATCTTTTAAAATATTATTTCAACTTGATTTCTAAAATGCAATGTTATATACACACAAATTAGTATTGCACACACAATGCAACTAGAAAATATTTGGCATATGTGAAACATTTATTGTAATGTGTGCCTTTCCAGACGGGAATGGGCTGCTCTAGTAGTCTGGTTCATGTAAAGGGTTTTTTTTCTCCCACAATCTTCACATGTTATGTATTTTCTCCCCCTTGCCAGAGCCGCCTTTGGCTAGCTGACTGGGGAAACTAAAGCATAACTGCAACAGTGTGGATTGCGAAAAACAGTATAGGAATAAAACTGACACTACATTTTTTTTTAGACACACCCGAGACAAAAGGTTGTTGGAATATATCAGCTTTTTTATTGCAGTATGAATAGCACAGCATCATTTGTTGGAGGACTGAAAGGAAAAACACAACACTGTGCATCACTCGATCTCTCTGAAGGCCCTCTTCTCTGAGTACTTCAACTTGTACTTCCTCTTAAACCTGAAAGGAGAACAGGAACGATTAAAAATGGACATGCAAATGAAAGTTAAACAAAGCATTGCAGCTAACACCACTTAAACGCTTCATTGATTTTATACAAATAAAGCAATAAAACGCTGAACTTACCTGGCTCTTTCTCTGGGCTCGATAATGTTTCTCTTCTGTAAGCTCTTAAATCTATCTTTTAGGATGCTGCCCTCTGGCTGCATGACAAAGAAACACATGTTATTAGAAATAACATGCAACTGCAACTCAGTAAGTGCTCAACACTAGCAGTTAAACATACCTTTAGACTGCGAAGAGAGCTGGCAAGCTCGTCGCTAAGCTGAACATCTAGATCAGGTGTCTGGAACCTACGGAAAAATAAAACACTTTCAATTCCAATCAAAGAACAACAGGTTACAATCGCATCAACCTTTGTGTTTTTGTTCCATAGCTTTTTATGCAGGGACCTATTGAACAATATGATACAGGAATAGATGATCCTAAACAACCCTTTTAAGAAAGCCAGTATCCATCAGAAAACAGTGTACCTGGAGATGCCAAATGATTGTCAGATTAATCTCACTGATATTTTTTTGAAAGATATGTTTGTTTCCACTGGATGTGTGAAAACATTTGTGACCCTGGACCACAAAAGCAGTCTTAAGTCGCTGGGGTATATTTGTAGCAATAGCCAAAAATACATTGTATGGGCCAAAATTATAGATTTTTCTTTTATGCCAAAAATCATTAGGATATTAAGTAAAGATATTTTCCATGAAGATATTTTGTAAATTTCCTACCATAAATATATCAAAACTTAATTTTTGATTAGTAATATGCATTGCTAAGAACTTCATTTGGACAACTTTAAAGGTGATTTTCTCAATATTTTGATTTTTTTTGCACATAATAAACCATACATCAATGGAAAGCTTATTTATTCAACTTTCAGATGATGTATAAATCTCAATTTCGAAAAATTGACACTTAAGACTGGTTTTGTGGTCCAGGGTCACATTTGTGAAACATTATTTGTTAAAAAAAAAACAACACTTCTAATGAAACGTGATAATACATTCAATCGAGAGTTACACCTGTGCATTATGCATCATCACAATCAGGTAGTTATTTAATAATTTAAACAACCATTTACCTTTACATTATATATTTATATATAGTTAACTGAACTGAGAAAAATAAAAAAATTAATTATGCGAGTTGCAAATGGTGTACAAATTGCCATAATTTCCCCCCATAATAACAGAATTGAATGGTTGTTTAATGCAGTTAACATTACAATTTGTCGCAAGAAAAAAAAATGTAACAAGAATAATCTGTAAAAAATTGTTAAAATCATCACATCCTGGGTGTCACTGATATGTAATACTACTGGGCTTATTTAATAAAATAATTAACAGAATACCCATTTGTACTGCATTCATGGATAGTACAGCAGACTAACTTCAAATCAGATGAAAATTTTCTCTATCATGATGTCATGAAGTGTGCAGGAAAACAAATGCAACTGGGGTTCCTCAGGGATCAGTTCTTGGACCCCTCCTCTTCTCCGCTTCTATACGCTACATCACTGGGACCCATCATACAGGCACATGGTTTCTCCTACCATTGCTATGCTGATGACACACAGTTCTATCTTTCATTTAGGCTCAGGCTGCCTGGCGGACATCTCAGCATGGATGAAAGAACATCAGCTGTGGCTCAACCTGGCAAAGATGGAGCTTCTCGTCTTCCCTGGCACTCCAACTCTACAGCATGATTTCACAATCCAGCTAGGTTCATCAACAATTACCCCATCAATTCGGTCAGAAATCCTGGTGTAAACTTTTTTTTAACCGGTTACAGCTCTCATGTTCAAGACATTGATGCTTGCATATAGAACAACCACAGGCTTAGCACACCGCCTACTTCCACTCACTATTATGAATTTACATCCCCTCCAGAAGTCTGAGATCTACGAGTGAGCGATGCCTCGTGGTACCATCACACACACACACAAAAAAAATGTTGCTTTCTCTTTCCTTAATCCCTCCGTCTAGCTTGTGCTAATCTGAACAATGCCTGAAACTTTGTATTACGAGTACTTCCTGTGTTTATTTGCCTCTTTATGATGAATCACTTGTTGTATTCCTCAATTATAAGTCGCTTTGGATAAAAGCGTCTGCTAATTGAATACATGTAAATGTAAAAGAACTGACTTGAGTCTGCTCAGTCGGCGAGGCATGCTTTTCTGTGCCTCTTGTTGGGCCTTGCGTTGAGCCTGCCTCATCTTGGTCCTCTGTTCCTGCTTCTTCAGGCTGGTATGGATAGATCGCAATTGGAACAACTGCTGCTGCTTATCAATCACCTGACGCTCCGCCTTCCTCTGCAAATCCTGTTCAATAAATTAAAGCTTTGAATGTTAATCAAGAGATTCATACCCAACTTGGTCAACAGGCTAGTCCATTCTGCTTCTTTACCTTAATCCTTTTAGCTTTCTCCTTTTTCCTCTGTTTCTCAGTTTTCTTTTCCTGTGTTGCAGTTGGCCCAATGACTGTGTCTTCGGTGTCCCCTTCTGGCTCCTTTGGTTCAATCTCCTCTTCCTCAATCAACCCCTCCACCTGCTCTTTAAAGGTGCTCTCCTAAATAAACACACACACAAAAAAATGCATATTTAGGAGAGCATGTGGATACACTCCAATCTGAACTTGGAACTTATGTCCAGAATGCTAGCTTACCCACCCGACATACCAGAGATTCTGATATCGCTCGATGCTGAAAAAGCCTTTGATCGGGTGGAGTGGGACTACCTTTTCTGCACCTTAGGAAAATTTGGATTTGGTCCTAATTTTATATCATGGGTTAAAATCCTCTATTCCTCCCCAATGGCTGCGGTCCGCACCAACAATAATCGATCTGCCCTATTTAGTCTACAAAGAGGCACCAGGCAAGGTTGCCCGCTGTCTCCACTTTTATTTGCCATTCCAATTGAGCCACTGGCAATAGCCATACGGCAAGACATCTTTATTAAAGGGATTCGTAGGGGGGATATGTAAAAATTCGCTTTATGCGGACGATTTATTATTGTACTTATCAGATCCCTTGCCGGGTCTCTCAAAATTATTTAATATTTTGGAAAGATTCAGCAAGATATCCGGCTACAAAATAAACCTCCAAAAAAGTGAGTTAATGCCAATCAATGCAGCTGCTGCTCGTATTTCTTTCAATTCGATTCCTTTTAAAGTTACCATAAAAAAGATTAAATATTTGGGAATCTGGGCTACACGCAATTACAAGGATCTATATAAAGCTAATTTTCTGCCCTTGATAGAAGTTCTGAAACAGGAAATCAAACGCTGGATTTTGCTGCCCCTCTCTTTAAGTGGAAGAATTAATACCATTAAGATGAATGTATTGCCTAAGTTCCTATATTTATTTCAAAATCTTCCTATTTTTCTAACTAAATATTTTTTCAACTCCATAGAGAAGCCTATGTCAGCATTTATCTGGAACAACAAAAATCCTCGGATTCGGAAAAGTGTATTACAAAAGCCCTGCGCCTTAGGTGGCATGGCACTTCCCAATTTTATGCTTTATTATTGGGCGGCTAATATGAGAGGATTGACTTACTGGATGAGGGACAGTGATAGCCCTTGCGCCCCTAAATGGCTTAGTTTGGAGAAAACCTCCTGTAAATCTGTTTCCCTATCTTCTTTAATGTGCTCTGAACTTCCAGTGCTTAAACCTGCCTCTCACTACTCCTCGAATCCTATGGTGATACAATCACTAAAAATTTGGAATCAATTTAGAAAGTAATTTGCTTTCCGTAGTCTCTCTTTATGTGCCCCATTAAGCAATAACTGCATGTTTACTCCTTCAATATTAGATAAAGCCTTTGATGTTTGGGCTAAAAGTGGGGTTTGTACATCTCAAGATCTTTATATAAACAAAATGTTTGTATCTTTTGACGAACTGGTTAATAGATTTAAGATTCCTAGGTCCCATTTCTTTAGATACCTGCAAGTACGAAATTTTTTGGTTTCGCATACTGATTGTTTTCCCTCATATCCTCCCACATCTCTATTAGACTCTATTTTTAAGATAGGACAAGACTTAAAACAAACCATAGGTAAAATTTATAAGCTCCTCAATCAGCATAGCCTGGCAAATAATTAGACCATCTGAAGAATGAATGGGAGGAAGATTTGAATGAACACAAATCCCAGAAACAATTTGGCAGAAAATTATTAAACATATCTACATGTCAACGTCACGTGGTTATACAATTCAAGGTGGTACTAAGTATTTTGACTACATTGGTCAAAGGTTAGGTTATCTAGATTCAGACCAGACCAGAACTGGATCCTATTTGTGATGGGTGTAGACAGGCTCCTGCGTGCCTTATACATATGTTTTGGACATGTCCAGCTTTGTATAACTTTTGGAAATCGATCTTTGATGCTTTCTCAGAAATGATAGAATTGCCAATAGATCCATCTCCTTTTATTGCTATATTTGGCATCACAGCACAGAACATGCGTCTAAGTGGTTATAATTGTAAAATGTTGGCCTTTTCCACTTTACTTGCCAGAAGATTAATATTGCTTAAATGGAAGGACCCTCTTCCCCCCACTTTTTCTCATTGGATTAAGGACGTCATGCAACATCTTAAACTGGAAAAAATAAAATACTCACTTCCAGGGTCTACCCAGAGATTCTATGCAATCTGGCAACCTTTTCTGTCATTTGTTGAAAAACTCAAGTAGGGAATACCGTCCCAAATTAACTCAGGGTTTCCTTTTTTTTTTTTAATGTAATTGATACTTTCTGTCTGATGGGTAGTGGGGTGGGTGGAGTTTTGAATATATATTTTGTATTGTTTTGATCTTTTGTTTGTTCTTGCATATTATAAAATTTTAAATAAACAGACCTTGTTCAAAATGCTAGCTTACCCACTACACAGCACTGTATAATGCTTACCATCACACACAAAAAACACTGTATAATGCTTACCATCACACACACACAAAAAAAAAAAAAAAAAATTAACACTTTAGTATAGGGACCAATTCTCACTATTAACTAGCTTATTAGCATGCCTATTATTAACATATTGGCTGTTTATTAGGGCTTATAAAGCAAATATTCTGCATGAACATATTCTACATCCCTAATCCTACCCAATACCTAAACATAACAACTGCCTTATTAACTTATTAATAAATAGCAAATTAGGAGTTTGAGGCAAAAGTCATAATTAACGGTTTGTTAATAGCGAGAAATGGACCTTAAAATAAAGTGAGACCCAAAAAAAGAAAGAAAGAAATGTGTGAGGTAACCACGTGAAAATAAAAACAAAACTGTTTACAATAAATAAATAAATAAATAAATAAATAAAGCAATAAAAAAAAATACTAAGTATTTTGAGTTTGAGTCGAGAAAGATGTTAAAAATGGCAGCTACAATTATGTTTGGTTCATTCTTCAGACAGAAATCAATTTGATTGCATTACACTGTGAGATACAGTATTTTCAGCTGAATATTAAACATTTTTGCAAATGCAGTTATTATCGTAGACGGTAAGCCTTTCAGCAAGGACAGAAAAATGATGTGAGGCAGGAGACGTTAGTCATGCCTAGTTACGGTAAACGTGGTCATATTTACTGTTGTTCTATGAATTTGTGCAGGCAGAATCCGGTCACCTCACTAGGAATTCTCATGATTGGGAATTTGGCGTTTGAAAGTGATTTCTGTGTGAGCTGTGCTTCATACATCACTACACTATTTACAATAGACATTTTTTAACTTGCAAATTTTTGCTAATTTGACCATAGCATATGGTTAGAGGTTGTACCTCAGTGGCCTTATCCTCATTCACAGCCAGTTGACGTGCCAACTTTTCCTCCGCTTTCTGCTTCTTGACCTCTACCTCATGAGCCTCACGAAGCAGGTCCTAGAGAAACACACACACATTGATTTCAAAACAAACATATTGGTCATTTGATCATCAAATCAAAAGGTTTTCTGATACAATGAGCTTTGTGTAGCAGAAACAGGCAGTATTTTACCTGGTGAGAAAAGAAGTCTGGGTTGTATGAACCTCCAGGAGCGATAACTTCAATCGCAGGAAGAACGGAAGGTTTCTCATTCAGTCTATCTGGTCTCTTAAAAAAAGTGGACAAAAATGAACAACAAATTCAGCACATGACCACAACAACAGCTAAATATAGTGGTTCACGGATATGAATTTTTTTAATTGCCGATGCCGGTACCTTAGGCCCCATTTACACCTGGTATTAAGAAGCTAATAAGAAGCAAGTAGACAAGGCAGACACATTCTAGTTTGCCCCTGGTGTTTTAATCCATCTCTTTTGTCCACTTATGACCACTTCTGTCCTGATTTTGAGGGGAGGGTCTATGAGAGAGAGTGTATGTATGGGCTTTTTCTGATCTTTCGATCTAATATTGTGAAATAAGCTTATGAAATTTACATAAGAATGTCAAAGGGTACAACGCAAAAAAATGATACGGAGAGCAGCAGCTTCCGTTTCTGCTATGATAGCCACAAAACTGAAGACTACCCTTGAAAATGGTTGAGAGTGGACAAGCTCAAAACATTTTATACCCCATCCACACCTGTATTTAGCGTCGTCCACTTGTGATTAGATCGTCCAAAACGCATCTTAATACCAGGTGTAAACAAACAGCATCTTAGAGAACAAGCTGGCTGATGGTTGATATAAAGACAGTATATATCTCAAATCACACTACTAAAGATAGTAAATAACATATGCATGATAACTGCTGCAATGAAACTTAAAGTGCCCTTATTATGGGTAATGAAAGTTTCATATTTTGGCTTTGGGAGTCCCCAACAATAGGTTGACATGCATGCAAGGTCAAAAAACACTTTCATTGTCTTATATGCATTTATTTTTACTTTACTTTTTTAACGACTCCCAAACTATTCGCTCGACGATTAATTTTTCCAAAGCCCTACTTTGCGTGACGCTAATCTGCGGTGATTGGTCCGATTTGTCTCATTTTCATTTCATCTTGCCTGTAATGCCTGATAAAGCAGCGTTTGTGAACGCAGTGCTGCTTTGTTTACAGCCGTTACCGGGGAACCCGCTATTTTACAGCTCCTAAAGCGGCAACTAGTGGCAAAGAATGAATTTGCATTTTCATTCAGACCAACGTGAAAAGAATAAGAAGTGGGCGGGCAATATGGTAATGTTTCATGTTGACGTCAACATGAAACGGCTTGGGATTCGTTTTAAAAACGACTCGTTTCAATGATTCAGTCGACTCTTTCTTTTGAGAGACAATAACTTTATACATGGTGCACTTTCAGATTTAAAACTTTGCAGGATGTTTTCATTCACTTAGAGCTGTGTTACACACTGCATGAAAGGTAATTTTAAAAAATCCATAATAGGCGCACTTTAAGAAATAGTTTGTTTAAAAAGAAATAGTTTGAAAGTGAATCAATTTGTGGAAATAAAAGATAAATAACTTTCAAAATAAACATTTCTACTTTAGATTCTACTTCTTATAGTCTTAGTGTAGTATTTTTTAGTAAGAATGGACTCCTTGTACACCTGTACTGTCAAAATCCTGTTCACAACATTTATTGATTAAATAAATAATACCAGATGACGATTATTAATAATTAAAAAATATCAAATAATTAAAAGTAATTAGTGATAATTAAGAAATAAAAAATGATCATTACAAAACACCAAATAATGACTGATATATTGGCCGGCCACTAGCAACACCATTGTCAAAATGGCTATGAATTATCACATCAGAAAACACACTGTTCTCACCTTGACAAGCTTTTTCTTAGTCTGTTCAAGATAGTAGGGATCAGCCGTCTCTGGTGCTGTTGGACATTGAGAAGACACCAAGTCATATTATGCCACTTGCGTACATCACATCACAAGAGAAAATGTAAAGACTAACTCTACTCACTGCCTGCACTCCACAGGTCATAAAATGCTCTATCTGGATTATTATTGGCCACTGGATGTTCTTTAACTGACACCCCAGAGGCGGCTGCAGCCCTTCGGAGTTGAAGAAGCTTTTCTCTTCGTGGCAACACTCCCTTGGCCGCCAACTTTGCTGCATTCTCTGATATGCGCCGCTGCTTTTTAGCATTGGGCTGCTGGAATGCCAAGATACTAAAAGAATATTAGGAGAATCAGGGTCATGTAAAAATAGGGTTGGAGATGATCAAATTATCCTAATATGTGTGGTGCAGTATAAAATCCAACTATTCGGTTCTCAATAATTTTCCTTAATATTTAACATCACTTTATAGCAAATCTCAATTGCTTTCTCATTTCTAATCACCACAAAATGTAAACTATATTATCGATCAGAGATATATTTAAAGTTGAATATACAGAATATCCAACTTTACCCGCATCCATAAATACAATAAACTAACACAAATAAATACATGCTATATAGATCATTTTGGCTGTGGGATTGTTTAGGCACATTGCACAGGACCCTATATAATGTTGAATACGTAAGTATCTGCAAGTACTCAAGTAAAGTGATATTTACTATATAGCAATTCTCAACTTCTTGACTGTTTATGTTGGCACAAAATGGAAACTATTATAGCACAGCGCTTATCTGCTAAATGTGACTATAAGGTATTAAGATATTACAGATATTAACACCATAACTTTCTGTGAAGCTGCATTAAATGAGTAGTTCACGTCCAGAAAAATTGACAGATAATGTACTCACACCCTTGTCATCTAAAATGTTCATGTCTTTCTTTCTTCAGTCGTAAAGAAATTATGTTTTTTGAGGAAAACATTTCAGGATTTCTCTCCATATAATGGACTTCTATGGTGCCCCTGAGTTTGAACTTCCAAAATGCAGTTTAAATGCAGCTTCAAAGGGCTCTAAACGATCCCAGCCGAGGAAGAAGGGTCTTATCTAGCGAAACGATTGTTTTTTTCCTACATTTTTTTACAATTTATATACTTTTTAACCTCAAACGCTCGTCTAGCTCTGCATGAACATTTTTTTTTTCTGGTTCAAGACAGTTAGGGTAGGTCTAAAAACTCCCAACTCATTTTCTCCTCCAACTTCAAAATCGTCCTACATCTCTGTTTT
>NW_015660895.1:412208-420851 GCF_001515625.1 Sinocyclocheilus rhinocerous
CTTCTTTGCATGTTCACTTTGTAAACACTGGGTCAGTACTTCTGCTGCGATGTAGGACGATTTTGAAGTTGGAGGAGAAAATAAGATGGGAGTTTTTAGACCTACCCTAACTGTCTTGAACCGGAAAAAAAACAAGAGTTCACGCAGAGCTAGACAAGACGAACTTTGAGGTTAAAAAGTATATAAATTGTAATTGTGTTTTTTAGAAAATAACAGATCGTTTCGCTAGATAAGACCCTTCTTCCTCGGCTGGGATCGTTTAGAGTCTACATTTTGGAAGTTTAAACTCGGGGGCACCATAGAAGTCCATTATATGGAGAGAAATCCTGAAATGTTTTCCTCAAAAAACAATGTCTTTACGACTGAAGAAAGAAAGACATTAACATCTTGGATGACAAGGGGGTGAGTACATTATCTGTAAATTTTTGTTCTGAAAGTGAACTACTCCTTTAAAAAATAAAAAGTGTATTGCGAAAAGTGCTATACAAATAAAAAAAGACTTAAATCTACAGCGAAAACATGATATGCTTATGAAGTATTAATCCCCAATTGTGTGCATGTTTCATATGCTGTTATTTAACTGTACTGTAATATATAATTTTTTCACCATTAAATCATCACCATGTTCTCTAGATAAAATGGCACTGGTCAAAAAGAAAGAAGAAAAAAAAAATCTCAAACCAAATTTTAAGAAAATGCCCTCAGATCCTGGAAGGCCGTTCACACAACAGCCTTCCAAGTTCCATTGTTTTATCTTCACATTCCCAAAGAAATACTGGGAGCGCAAGGATGAGATCATCAGTGGGCAGAAGCTCCCTCCAGAAGAGGATACAGGTTACAGCTCATTTTGAAAGTAAATCTTACAGGTAGTCGTACTGTACTCACTTTTTTGGGGCCGGTATGTGTGAATCTGGCTGAAGGATAAGATCTATCCGCAGAGGTTTAGAGTGTTTACCTTTCTTGACTGTCGTCTCTAATAACAAGAACAGCAGTTATGGATTGCACAGGAAAAAAACAGTTAACTTAGTAAAGAGAGGAGTTTTTACACTTACGTGCTTGTGTATCTTTTTCATCTGTTTCACCAGTGTCCACAAAGAAGAGAGAGTCATCTGTTTTTTCAGATATCAACCCCCTAAAGAAGACCAAAAATTCAGTTTAGCTGACTGTATCATGAATGGTGAGGTGGTGTAGCCTGGTGGTTAAAGATTCATTCTGTTAACTTAAAGGTTTTAGGTTCAAACATACACGAGGAGCAATCGTACCAGCCACGTGACGCTCAGCAACGCTTCATATTGTAAACAACCATACATTGCCAAAAATAAAGTTTTAACATAGATTACTGGTGTAAGGTATACTATATGCACGCTAACAGACCAATGCTAATAATTTCTATTAATTTTATTTTCGTAACAATCTCACCCGGTGGCTCTCTCCTGAAGCCGCACGTCATCCAGAAACTCCTCCACATCCTGGATATCACTGAATTTGTTCCAGCTCTTTTTCTTATTTTTGTTCACGCGTTTTCGCGGTTTAATAACCGAACTGTTGCCGTCCAGACTCGATTTAACAGGCAAAAACCCCGGCTGAGCCGCGGCCACGCGTTTATGTCTCCTAACGGCCGCCATGATGGTACAAAAAAAGGTGTCAGCGTCACGTCACGTCTATTTATTTGACTCATGAATATTATATTAGTTCCTGTGACAAGGGAGCAAACGGGGCGGGATCTCCAAAATGGGACCCTGTGCCTTGGGTGGTATTTTAGATATAAATATAATTCATTCGCTTTTGAATTTTCTTTAAAATGACCAAGAAGAAGAAGAAGAAGAAGAAATTAACTCGTGTGTTGCTTTGTTGTTTGTCATTTGTAACTTGTATTTAATGCTTCTGTAGCAGCCTAAATTGAAAATACACAGGAAAGTTATGAAATTATAATTATTGGTAATTTTTCTATCTATCTATCTATCTATCTATCTATCTATCCATCCATCCATCCATCCATCCATCCATCTATCATCTCTTTCTCTGTCTATCTATCTATATATCTATCTATCCATCCATCCATCCATCCATCCATCCATCCATCCATCCATCCATCCATCCATCCATCCATCCATCCATCCATCCATCCATCCATCCATCCATCTCTCCCTTGCCATTGGTCAGTTTTTCGCGGGCAAGTACACTACTGTAAATTGATTTACAGTAGTGACGAAATACAGTAGTGACCGTATATTTTCCCATAATCCATTGCTGTTTACAGTAAAATACTGTATACACATTTTACAGTATCTTACTGTACATATTACAGTAAACTACTGTTCAAATTACAAAAATCAGTTACAGTGAAGTCATTAGTGCTTTTTGCCCAAATTAGTGCCTCAGTATTAATTACCATATCAAATGTATAGTAATTTATATCAGGAAGGCAGGTAGAATGGAAATGCAGAAATAACTGCTTTGAAAGAACTCGAAGAAATAACTGCAAACATACTTTGCAAGTGAGAGGAAATATGCAATATGGATGCAGACAAACTCATGAAGACAATCATTCAAAAATGCTGTGCTACCATCCTTTATAACTAAGAGCAACAAAGACAAAATCATTTAATAGAAAAAAATGTTGTATGTTAAATGTTAAATTTATAATATGCATAGTTGATCACTAAATTTAGGGCTGTGTGCGCTATTGGCATACAGACTGATTTACAACACATGCATTCATTCATTTATCCTGAAAGAAATGGAAGTGACATGAGTGCCTGCAAGAGGGAGAAAAATTGAGAAGCCTATATTTTATAGTTATATATACAATACTCATTTTGTGAAAGAAACACTTCTTCAAATTATATTTTAAATGATCATTAGGCCTATTGCCGCTTACTCACTTCAGACATTAGGCCTATGTGCATTTATCTTCTTCAAATTATAGCTAAATGGTTTGCAATGATTCATTTTAAATCTAGATTAAATCAAGGTTTATCTAATAATTCTGTTGCACCAAACTTCAAACCTTTAAAAATAAGCAGTTTACATTTTTAACCCATCATGTTGATCGGATTTAAGTTATATTTAAGATGAACTTTAATCTTGTTGCACCATAACTTTAAACTCAGATTTAAATCTCAATTATGGATTAACTTTAAACTTAACCCTTAAATGCATACCTCGGGTCTTTAGCGACCCGGGACATCAAGTCTTCTTTAATTTTTTGTAAAAAGTGTATAGGGTCACTAGAGACCGAAGTATGTAAATGTGTAAGTATTTTTTCCCTGTGCAACTATATTTACATATCTGTTGACTCAATATGTGCAATGCATCTTTTTTCCTCAAGGTGGCACTGTTTGATACACAATAATGACGTGACGTTTCACTCATTAGAGCCAGATGCTGAATGTACTGTGGAAGTGTGCTCTAACAATGACAGCGATGGTAAAATCATCTGCTCAAATTGAACCCTTTTAAGTTTCAAAAGGTAACGAAATATGCTTTATTTTATTCTTCTGTAATTGTTCTTAAAATATCAAGTTATCACCCCTTTAAAAATTATTTCCATATCTATAGAACAAATACAACACATAAACAGTATCAATGCTAAATAAATTGAGTTTGAAATATTTTGAATGTCCTTGTTGTTCACTTTTCTTTTGGCATGAAATGCCCCAGTTCCCGTACATGAAAATGAAGTCAAAGTTCATTTCAGTTCATTGCGCAATTATTCATTTCATAAAGTTAAATGCACATTATTTATTTGTTTCTGTTAGGTCATATTGTATTTAGCATTTCTAAACTCCTTGTTTACAGACTGCAAGTATATAAAATCCTCTAAAAAGGACTAACATTGTACCGAAGCGATCAAGCAGCGCTAAAGTGAATCGATATTCATGAGCTAGTACTGTCTCAGTCCTTTAGATGGCAGTAATGAAGCTCAAGCAGCAGGAGTTGAGTGAAGAAGAGCTGGAAGGCGGTACTGATGTGACACGCATGGAAAAGAAAAGTTGAAGAAACGGATGATAAAGAAAGCACTGTAAGCAGACACATAACAGATACACGATTTTAAAGCAGATTTTCGGTATTGAATAGATCAAGTCTATACTCCGGATCAATAGTTTTGACGCGCGATGATGCGTTAGTAAGCAGATGCAGCAGGATGTACATTGACAGACACTTGTCACAGAGATCTCTGCACATACTCCATTAAACAGCTGATGAACTGGATTAATTGCCTCTGAAAGACAATGAGTCTGGCGCTGCATGAGCTGCTGGTGTGCTGCCGAGGACTTGAAAACGAGAAAGCCACAGAGAGAAAGGTGTGTGAAACATCTTGTCCATTCTTATGCATACTCTGAAATCAGTGGCCTGATTGATATGAACCTCCACCTTAGAAATGCTAAAATATTAAGATCAATCACTGTAACTTAGCTCGAATGTGGGCGATAGACGGGTCAGTGACAAGGGGGAGTTCTAATTCAGTTCCTGAATTTGAATTGAAGTTAGCATTTAAGATGCGAAATGTATTTCGAAATGTCAAGGAGGTAGAATTAAAATGGACTGATACATTTGTAAATTTTAATTATGAATTATCAATTTTATAAATCAACATATGAGGTACTTCCAGAAAAAAAACAGGATGATATTAATAATTAATATTTGACAGTATAGAAATTTGTATTTAGCTTATATCTGTTAATGTATGCAGTGTATGTTTTTTTTATATGTACCGTTAATTAATGAACTTTAATTTTGTCGACTATGAACAGGAAGTTCATTTCTTAGAATGCTGTAGCTTGCTCCATATTCTGATGTCAAATATTTTTGTAGTTATCGGAAAGCAATGTGGTGCTCAAAATTAAACTCACTTTTGATGACTACAGTACACGACGTAATGTAAAAAAATCACCTATTTTAACTTAAAAATGTACTTTAGTTGCTGCTTTAAATTTTAAGTATAATCAACTTGATTGGTTGTGTAAGTATTTCAACTTAAATTATAATGTACTGACTTTTAATTGTAATATAGTTATTTCAGTGAGTTAAAATAATGTAAAAACATAAGTTGCCATGATGTATATGAAATCAATATATCAAATCAAAAATAAATTCTGCTTATTAGTGAATGATAGGCATACTTAGTCAAAATGAATCAAGGGGTGTAACTGCAGCTTGAAAACAAAAACTAAAAAAAAAAAAAAATTAATGATTAGGTCTGGACCCACATAAATAAGCATCAAGTCATTGATCCAGATACCACTGAGCAGTGAACTATCTATGAGATAAATATGATTGAAGATAATCAAGACACAAATAAACAGACCATTTGTTTTTCCAGAAAGAGGTGGATCGCTTCAGGAGACACATCCGTTCACCAGACACGGTGGAGGAACTTGATCGTACGTCAGGATGCAAAGGCTCCAAGCAGCTCACCTGGGATGCTGTTTTCCGGTCTGTTTTTCAGTTCAATCCATTGTTATTCTATGGTGCAAGTTGACAGTGTGCTCATTCTATACTGATTCTTCTGTACAGGTTTTTACAGAAGTTTCTTCAAAAAGAGACAGAACTTCTGCAGTCAGGAAAAGCCAACGTTTCCGCCACCACGCATGCAAACCGACAGAAAAAGATGCAGGAAATTAGCAGCCTGATGAAGTATTTCATCAGATGCGCCAACCAACGTAATTATCTGAGCCACTAATACTAGAGTTGCTGTTCATGACAGTACAAGAGAATAAAAGATTCTCTCTGTATTCATAGTAGATATCTATGTGGATGTTTATTACCGTGCATTAGATAAATGTCCATGAAATCCATTAAAGAAAATCACACCTCTGTTCTGCAGGCGGTCCAAAGTTAAAGTGTGCAGAGCTGATTTGTCATGTGGTGGAGGTCTTACAGAGTCCGTTCAGCTGTGCGGCGTACGGCGAGGACTACAGCAGTATTCTGCTAAAGAACATCCTGTCTGTCCGTAAATACTGGTGTGAGATGAGCCAGCAGCAGTGGCACAGTGAGTGCATGACCAGTGTAACATGTTGATTTGTGTGTATAATTCTGCCTTGTGCATTCTTTCGTTCTTAATTTTTCACGCAGGAATTAATATGCTCTATATTCCAAACCTGCATGCATTTTATTAATCTTCTGTGGATCACAGGAGTCAATGGGGCCAACATTGTTCAGAATGCAACATCCTTCAAAAATATCTTATTTTTTGTTCTGCAGAAGGAAATGCATACAGGTTTAGAATTAGGGCTGTCAAAATGACTGAAAAACTAAATTCGAATTTTCTTAGCGGAGCTGCGCAAGCCTATGGCGAAGCAGCGCGCCCAAGCCCGCCAAAATGGGTGGGGCATCTGGCTATATAAGCAGGTGCTCGGCATAGGATCACTGATTCATATCGACTGAAGTGACGACAGAGTCGTGCAGCATCATAGCATGGCTAGCTACGTAGTACTCGTTCCCGTATCTCAGGGAACCGAGGTTACGTTAGTAACCGAGTACGTTCCCTTTCGATACTTCACTTCGTACTGCATCGCTAGACGCTACGGGAACCTATTCAATCGCACCGTGCTATGGTAGATGAACAACTTATAAGTAATTGTCCAGGGCGTCCAGAAGGGAGCCCTGTAGATCAACTACAATGAAGCAGGCCATAGCCAGAGACCCAGATTCTTTTCGGGGTCAAGAGGAGGCAAAGAAATGGGCTAACTCATAGAGGTCGAGCCCGGCCTTACATAATCGTTCTTAGAGCTTCGCACAGCCTCGGAACTAGATAGGGCCGAGAGCGTGCCGGAAGCTAAGCCCAGATGTGGGAACTTCAGCGGGTTCGAAACATAGTAAAACCCAGCAAGGATTAAATCCAGCCTTAGGGCGGGGATATGGTTCCTGGAGCGTTTTGAGCTCAGAGAGACAGTTAAGCAGAAAGGACCTGAGCCTGCAAAGCAGGGACGTCTAGGTTGTAGAACCTGACAAAGGTGGATGGCGAGGACCAGCCGGCCGCCGCACAAATTTCTGCAATGGACACACCACTGGACCATGCCCAGGATGAGGCCATGCCTCTCGTGGAATGTGCTCTGACCCCGATGGGGCATTGAAGGCCCAAGGAGGAGTATGCAAGAGCTATTGCGTCAACTATCCAACGGGATAGTCTTTGCTTTGTGACCGGAAGCCCCTTGGTGCGGCCACCAAAGCATACAAAGAGCTGCTCCGACTGCCTAAAGGAGACGGAGCAGTCATTGTAGATTTTTAATGCCCTGACAGGACAGAGCAGATTTAGCTCCTGGTCCTCCTGCAAGGGGGGGGGCGCAGAGAGCGTAATTACCTGTGCTCTGAATGGAGTAGAGAGCACCTTAGGTACGTAACCATGCCTAGGCTTCAGGACGACCTTGGAGTCGTTAGGCCCGAATTCAAGGCAGGAGGGGCTCACAGAGAGCGCCTGTAAATCTCAAAAGCCAATAGCAGAGCGGTCTTTAGCGACAGGGGTCGAATATCAGTGGATTGCAGCGGTTCAAAGGGGGGGCCTTTGAGCGCCCTCAGAACCGTAGACAGATCCCACGTAGGGACCGTAGAAGGGCAAGAGGGGTTCAACCTCCTAGACCCTTTCAAAAATCGAACAACGAGGTTGTTCCTGCCGACTGATATCCCGTCTATAGGAGCATGAAAAGCTGCTATAGCCGCCACATAGACCTTAAGAGTGGAGGGGGTGCGACCCTTATCCAACAGCTCTTAAAGGAAGGACAATATTGAAGATATGTCACATGTGGATGGATCTTCTCCGCGGTTTGTTCACCAAGCGGTGAAGACCGACCATTTGAGGGCATAGAGGCGCCTTGTGGACGGGGCTCTAGCCTGAGAAATGGTATTTAAGACACCCTCTGGGAGGTTCATAGGCTCCCATCGAGAGGCCATATGTGTAGGGTCCACAACTTGGGTTGGGGGTGCCATATCGTCATGTTCGCCTGAGAGAGGAGGTCCCGTCTCAGGGGAATGGGCCATGGAGCTGCCGTGAGCAGCTGAGACATCTCTGAGAACCATAGTTGGTTTCTCCAGAGCGGGGCCACTAGAAGAACCTTGTGCCTTTGTTCCCTGATTCGCCTGATGACCTGAGGGATCAGGGCGATCGGGGGAAAAGCGTAAAGGAGAAGGCTGGGCCAATCGTGGGCCAGCGCATCCCTTTCCTTCGAAAAATAGATTGGGCAGTGAGAGTTGTCTTCTGAGGCGAAGAGGTCGACCTCTGCCTTCCCGAAGATCTCCCATATTCTCCGATGGAACCAGGGGTTTCAGGGGTTTCAGAAGAGGCCGCATGCGAAGGAGGCCTAACTGTAGTACTGGCGATGCAGAGGCCATAAGGCCCATAAGGCCCTGGCAAAATTGACCCTGAGTCCCAAGCACTCTAAGTGGCTAAAGAGGAGGGATCTGTGGGATATTAGCTCGGCCTCTGACTGGACTAAGATGAGCCAGTCTTCGAGGAAATTCAGAATGCGGACTCCCATCTGCCTCAGAGGGGAGAGGGCTGTATCCATGCACTTCATAAAAGTGCCGGGAGCCAGGGACAGTCCGAAGGGCAAGACCATGTACTAGCCGGTCTGAGGGCTCCCCAGCCCGTGCCTGACGCATCTGTGAAAATGACCTTCCTTTTGTGCATCATCTGCATCATCC
>NW_015660895.1:421633-423743 GCF_001515625.1 Sinocyclocheilus rhinocerous
GCCAAAGGCTGGTCTGCCGTCGCACAGGGCTCCCCAGCCCGTGTTTGACGCATCTGTGAAGATGACCTTCCTTTTGTGCATCATCCCCAGGGGTACGCCCTGTTTGAACCACGAAGGGTCCTTCCAAGGGGCAAGGGCTGCGATGCAGGCTTGATCCACCTTGATACGAAGGCGTCCGTGACGCCAAGCTCGGGATGGAACCAGGGGTTTCAGCCAGTGTTGAAGAGGCCGCATGCGAAGGAGGCCTAACTGCAGTACTGGCGATGCAGAGGCCATAAGGCCCAGCATCCTCTGAAACACTCTGAGAGGAAGGGACGCGCCAATCGTGAAGGCGGTTGTCAGCCACTGTATAGCCAGGACACGTTCCGGCGAGGCTACAGCTCTCATTTGGGTTGAGTCGAAGACAGCCCCCAGAAATGAGATTCGTTGGCTGGGAATCATTGAGCTTTTGGCGTAATTGACCCTGAGCCCCAAGCACTCTAAGTGGTTGAGGAGGGAGGATCTGTGGGCTATCAGCTCGGCCTCTGACTGGGCTAAGACAAGCCAGTCGTCGAGGTAATTCAGAATGCGGATTCCCATCTGTCTCAGAGGGGAGAGAGCCGCATCTATGCACTTCGTAAAAGTGCGTGGGGCCAGAGACAGCCCGAACGGCAGGACCGTATATTGATATGCCACTCCCTCGAAGGCGAATCTCAAGAAGCGCCTGTGACGGGGGGCTATCTGAATGTGAAAGTAAGCGTCTTTCAGATCCAGAGAGAAGAACCAGTCCCCTGGGCGAATTAGCGAGAGGATCTGTTTCAAAGTGGTCATTCTGAATGCGCACTTTACTAGGGCGCGGTTCAAAATCCTGAGATCGAGGATGGGCCTGAGGCCGCCATCCTTTTTGGGGACGAGGAAGTAGCGGCTGTAAAAGCTTGACTCGCTCTGAGCTGGCGGGACGATTTCTATGGCCCTTTTCGCCAGCAGCACAGCCACCTCGGAACGAAGATCCCCTACTAAGGTGGGGATCACACCGCAGAAACGCGGGGGTTCTCGAGCGAATTGGAGTAGATAACCTTGTTTTATAATCCCCATAACCCACTTTGACACGCCGGGGATGGCCTGCCAGCCGTCGGCCCTTGTGGCAAGGGGTTGAATTGGTTCGGGTGGCGGGTCACAGTGAAGGGACCCGTGGCTCGCCGTGTTTGGAAGAGGAAATTTGCTCTCTTTTTGAGTATGTGTTTTATTTTGTCCGCTATCACAGCGGTTGTACACTTGGGCGCTAGAACGGGCCCTTTGCATGCAATAAACACATTTTTCCCAGCACCCGGAACTGGACGGGGCGACTGGGAACACATACGAGGCAGTTTGGGGGGTGGTCCGGCCACAGCGAGACTTCTCCTCTTCTCCTCTGCCCCCTCCTCTTCCTTCTATCCGCGAGCGCAAAGAGGCGAGACTCATGCCCTCGCAGTGAGAGCATGACGTCTCGGTGAGCGCGGCTTCTGCGTGGGATTTCCCCAAACATCGCACGCATTCACTGTGCCCGTCATCAGTGTGCAGTGGTGTCCTGCACGAGCCACAGCCGTGGCGCGACATTTGCAACAACGTCGCAGGAAATTTGCTCAGAAATTTGCTCTTTTTTTTTTTGTTACCACAAGCAGGAAAGCGTCAACACAGGCGCTCTGCAGACGGCTCGTGAGCGAAGCGCTGACCGGGGCTGCCTTGAGAGCGACGCGGGAACAGAGCTGCTTGAAGCGGCGATCTGATCCGGTGCTGCAAAGCGGCGCGCTGATCAGTGCTGCTTGAGAGCGGCGAGCTGTGGGCGGCGAGCTGCAAGTGGTGAGCAGAGAGCAGAGGCGGCGAGCTGATCTTGCTGCTGTAGAACGGCGGCTGGATCAGCTTGCAGGCGAAGGCTTCAAATCTCGTAGAATCAGCGAAGAGCAGTAGATGTTGTCGCTGAAGGAGAAAGAATCAGTGATCCTATGCCGAGCACCTGCTTATATAGCCAGATGCCCCGCCCATTTTGGCGGGCTCGGGCGCGCTGCTTCGCCATAGGCTCGCGCAGCTCCACTGCGCCATCATTGGTTCATTTCTGAAACAATGGCAGTGCAGATGCACTGCTGTGATTGAA
>NW_015660895.1:427863-437819 GCF_001515625.1 Sinocyclocheilus rhinocerous
CGAAGGCTTCAAATCTCGTAGAATCAACGAAGAGCAGTAGATGTCGTCGCTGAAGGAGAAAGAATCGGTGATCCTATGCCGAGCACCTGCTTATATAGCCAGATGCCCCGCCCATTTTGGCGGGCTCGGGCGCGCTGCTTCGCCATAGGCTCGCGCAGCACTGCTGCGCCATCATTGGTTCATTTCTGAAACAATGGCAGTGCAGATGGAACTCTGCAGAAAAGGAGTTTCCCGTAGCGTCTAGCGACGCAGTACGAAGTGAAGTATCGAAAGGGAACAACATCTTCTCCACACTGATGCTCTTGTTTTCCACAATATATGAATGAACAACATAGCAGCGCCACATCTAGTGGGTTCAACTGGATAGGCTAACAAAAGCATTCAAATGCAATCAATGACACATACATCGTCATCGCATCTCGTGCGCCACTGATAAGGCTGCCTGACGGCTGACGCAGACCTTAAATTCTGTTCTGAATTTTTTTTGGACAGCCCTATTTAGAATAAGTAAATGATGACAGAATTTTCTTTTTGGATGAACTTTTCTAATTTTAATATTTTCCCTCTGTATATATGTAGTTTCTTTATGCTGACTTGTATGTCAGATTTGTGATCCTTGTATTGCACTCAATCTTATTATTCCCAATGCTGGTTTTACAAATACTACCATGATGTATAATTATTTTAAAACTTTCATAGTGTTTGCTTTCTCATTATGATAATGAGAACTGGAGAAAATGTGTTGGATTGAAAATATCTTGTGCAAAAACGGTCAAATATTTTTGTATAATGGCCATTAGACTCTATATTGATTCGTCCATCCACAGCAACATATCAGTGCTACTTTCATGCCTGTTGTATCACTTCTTTTTCTCATACTGCAAGTTAAGTATGAGAAGGGACAAAAAAATACTATTAATATAATCAGTTAAGACCGTTCCAATGCTTGTCTTATTGCTAGGGTGCTTGCTAAGTTAATAAGACAATATAATTTCAACTCATTTATTTAATGTCCATGTATTTATTTAGGCTATTTGGTAAGTGGTCATGTAATAAGCATGATAATATGCAATCAGCAAATTATTTTCCTAAAATAACCCAGTTTATGTTGACACGAGATCACTTTGTTTTACCCTGTCAGTGTTTATTTTAATCTTTTTCTCTTTCTCTTTCTCTTTCTGTTGTTTTTTTGTTTGTTGCGCAGGTCTTTTGGATTTGTACTGTGGGTTGTTCAATAAGGGATCCAAGTCAGGGACCAATAGAGTCCAAGTGAGTCGCATCATCTACACGGTCGTTTGGGGCTGTTGTGTCCAAACAGAGGGATTATCTCACACTCTCTTTAACTTCTTCCTGAAGTCTCTGAAAAGGTATCATTTAATACATGCCACATATGTTTTTTTTTAAATCTTATGACGAATCGTATGTTTAACTTATGTTTAGGGCTGTCAATACACAAAATGTTTGTGTGATTAATCACGATTAATTGCACATTTATCATGAAATTAAACATTCACCATTTATCCTGTTTAACACATTCATTTTGTTATCATTTGCTTTATCCAGCAAAGTAAAGCATCATATTGAAGGGTGATTCTCACAAACTGTATTTTCTGCAAGCTTTTTTCAGGGTAATATTAGGTGTCTTTCCAAAAAAGGACACTTGGAGACTACAAAAGGACACCAAATATGCAACTTGATATGTGTCCATTAGGGCTGTCAAAATGGCTGAAAAACTAAATTTGAATTTGTACTTAAATATTATCAAAATTCAAATTATATTCAAATTTAAAATGCATAATTTAAGTTAGGGTGAAGAAAAGCTTTTGGCTTCTCTTCTGAGGCCACAAGAGGGCGCATCGAGCCAAATATTACTAATGCGCATTTATTCAAAGCATAAGATAACATGACTATCTGTGAAAAAAAGTGCATAATGTTTCAAATAATGTTTATAAACCAATTATAATTAAGTTGCTTAAACAATTATAAACAAAACAGCATCATGTATGTATGCATAGTTTAATACAAAGGGCGGAAAGCCAATCACACAGAGTACATTTTTCATTTAAAAACATGAGATGCAGTGGGATGGGGAAAAAAACCCCGCCATAAAGTCTCGATATATGTTTTTTTCAAAGTTGAAATTGCATTAATTTTACATGGCTTTCTAAACATACTGCTCTTTTGTGCGAGATGCGAGTGCAACGGCGATAGATGTCCCTCTAGAAAATGCACAAAATATATGTTCTGTGTGAACGGCTTGGTTTCAGTTTTGATGTAAACAAGATCCTCTCCGTGTCCATATAATTGATACATTTACAGTGTATAGTATGTGTACAGTGCAACAGCAAAGAGCTTGTTTACATTTTAGACAAGTCTAGCTCCAAACAGGACCACATGGAGATACCAAAAAACCCTAAACCAACCGTCTTGACCTGACTGAATATACCAACTACAGTACACAGATCCATTCAGAATTACTAAACAGCAACATACACATGACAAATCAAAACATTATCTTGCATTTGTGGAAACAACATGAATGTGCATAGATACAATGTGCGATCAGTGCATCAAGAGCACAGATGGTTTGTTTGCGCATCAATATAAAGGACTCAAATGACTCCTGGGTCACCGCATCATCTTTACTTTGGTTGCAATCCTCATCCATCAAAACTTTACTAGCGAGACACTGGTTTGCGTTATACAGCTGAGAAGTTTTGATAGTTTGCATATCATCTGGCTGTATCATATAGTGGTGGAATGTTCTGACGTTCCGTTCAGTCTGTATTTCACACAGCGCGAAATGAATAATTCCCATGTAAAAATACAACGTGAGTCTCTATTCTCCGGTTTTGTGCTAGAACAGTTTACTGTCAATGCAGTAAATGTCCTCACTGTGCCATATGACTGAATCTATATTCTAGCTGAATTTTTCAGATGAAGGGTGAGTTATAGTAATGTGCAGTCTTTACCATGGTAATGCTTCTATATACAGTATCACATGACATAATGTAATGTAAAATGCTGTATTTGATGCCATCTTTCTCCCTTCTTCTAATACATCTCTGATCAATCTCTCATCAGTTCCTCTCCCTTGTGTCCTGCTGTATGTTCACAAATAGCAAAACACACGGTTTTACAAATGAGGACGTCCTCAAAGGAAGGTTTTAGGTGATTTTGTCAAGTTTTGCTTACTTCTGGGTACCAATTAGTCCTCAAAATATGGTTACAGTAAGTAGGCAATAGATTTTGGTTTGACTGTATCTATTTGATAAATGAAGTTAACCAACTAACATTATACATACCCTTTTGGATTCTGTACCCAATATTTAAAAAATTTACAAATGCAATAAAAATATCGGCATCGGTATCGGCAAGTACCAAAAATAAAAGTATCGGTATCGGGCGAGTACTGGAAAAAGTGGTATCGGTGCATCCCTAGTTTTAAGTGATTTTGTCAAGTTTTGCTCACTTCTGGGTACCAATTTGTCCCCAAAATATGATTACAGTAAGTAGGTACACACACACAAACACACACAGACAGACACAGGTTTTCCTATCATTATGGTTACATTCCATAGGAGTAATGGGTTTTATACTGTCTCCCCCTACACTAACCCTACTCCTAAACCTACCCTTACGAAAATAATTTTTTTGTATAGTGTCCCCATCACTATACTGGGCCGTTAGGACCCACACAGACCACAGGGTTAGCTCCCCTGCTGGCCTCACTAACACCTCTTCCAACAGCAACCTTGTTTTCCCAGGAGGTCTCCCATCCAGGTACTGACCAGGCTCAGCCCTGCTTAGCTTCAGTGGGCAACCAGTCTTGGGCTGCAGGGTGATATGGCTGTGTATTTTAAAATATAAATTATTTATTTATTTATTTAGTTAGTTAGTTAGTCATTTAGCAGACGCTTTTATCCAAAGCGACTTACAAATGATGATACAGAATGACACCAAACGCGATATCAGCACGTCTCCACACAGTAAACAAAACAACCGTTTCCTAGCAACGACAACTGCACTAAACACTAATGAGACAAGTAAATACACTTACTTAATTCTATAATTCAGTGCATTTGGTTATTCCTAAATTGCAATCACGTTCTATAGAAACTAAATATCTATTGAATCTATATCTGTAGATGCACCAAATGATCCACTGATTAACCATTAAGATGAGTTAGATTAAATAATAGACAAATGTATTAAACTGAATGAGAAGACATGCTAATGAAAAGTTTGATAGTAATAGCTTTATGAAAGGCTGTTACTGTGAATGATACATTTATATAGATGAAACACTTATTTTGTGTAGTGAAAAGGATATTTTGTGATTGTGTGTAATGTGTTGTACTCACACAATTGAAAATATGCTGAAATGTTTGAAAAAGTGCACTTTTGATGATCTGTTGTGAGTTTTAAAGCAATTAAAAAAAATCTGTAAAGGGTTCGATAGAAATGTCCATCTACCAGTGTTATTATAGATACAATACAGGTATTGTAGATGCTCAGTGTGGTAAACTCCTGACTTCCAAGATTATCTAACTGCGTGACGTTAATTCCATTAATGATGCAATTTCACATGCTTCAGTAATTTATTTGCATTAAATTATTTTAACGCGTTAAGGTTAAGAATCGCACAAGTTAACATTGACAGCCCTACTTGTGTTTTGATGTTCTTCCCCAGGCCGGATGGACAGCTAATGATTCTGGAGAACCTGGTATCTGCTGTGAACGTTTTTCTGCACTCAGTGCTTCTGTCCAGCAGAAAGAGGGTGTGTGGTCTGGGTGAGGAGGTTCTGTCGTCTATGCTGCGTGTTTATACTGAGATGAGACCCAGCTTGGTGCTGAAAGAGGAGCTAGTGAAATTTTTCCACCTCCAGCTTTGTGTTCATCACCCCAGAGGGGCAAAGACTCTTGAGACAGGTAAGAAATACAACAATCATTAAAAAATGACAACATTTTAATATTTTTGCTTTTGAATATAACTTGTAGGGCGTAATGATTTTTGATGCCTTATGATTTGTTGAAAAAACAGATGGAATCACTGAAAACATGGAGTATTGACATTATTGAGTATTGAGTATTGAGTATTGACATTATTCATTAAAATATTAGTGGCTATGTAAACTTCTGGTATGAATGAAATTTGAGGAATCTATTTTAAAGAAATATACAACTATATTTTGAAGAAAGATATTGCTATTATTTAGTAAAATGTACTTCTCAGAGCAGTAGTACAAATAATGATATTGAGAATAAAAGAATTTTGTTTGTTCTTACCGTTCTAAAGGTTTTACCATAAAAATTAGAGCAAATTTGGACAGTTGGTGTGAGTAATGTTCAGACTGTCTTCTATCAGTTTGCCATATCAGCCCTCTACGAACACCTTGGCAATTGAATCGCCATTGGCTAGTACATTTTTTTGTTTACTCGCCAGACTGATAAATATATACATACACATATACATATACACACATATACATACACATACATACACACACACATATATACACACACACACACACATACATATACACACACACACACACACACATACACATATACATACACCCATATACATACACACATATACACACAAACATATATATACACACACACATACACACACGCACACATACACACATATACACATACACACACGCACACATACACACATATACACATACAAGGAATATCACACAATCAAGAGATTTGTCATCCATGTTTCCGTCCATGTTGTTGTAATGCCATATCAACTCCTCGGGTGTGCGTTATTTTCAATAATTGAATGGACCGGAATCAATTAGTCTTTAATGAAAATAAAATCTACTAAGATATGATCATAAAACGTATAGAAACGCATATAAATACCATTTTACTAAAACATATTATTGGGAGATATCGCGTTACAGCTGATATTTATGTGCATTTGATGTAAATAGTCTATACTGTTGTAAAGATCTCATTGATTTATATTACAAGCAATTTTTACTTACTTTTTAGCCATATAAATATCAGATGCACCAAATTGACCCTTTGCAGAGACCTGCCCCCCTTAGTTACTGTTGCTACATCCGACAAGTTACTTAATTCTCAGCTTTCAAATGTTGTCATTTTTTTAAGAAATTCAAACAATAAATACCATTTTGTGGCTCTTTAATGTGTTGTGACAGATCGCTGTAGTGCCTCGGTTCATGCGGCATGTGAACCAATCGTCTCTTCCTCCTTTCTACAGTAGTTGAAGAGTTAATTTGCATAAACCGATAACTCTGTTTTTAACCATTTTCAAAAATCAAGTTTTTTAATTGTGCATTCCAATTAATCTCAATCAAACTGCAGTTGGGTTATTTTGATTAGGGAAAAAATACTAGCTAACTAACACAATAAAACACAATAAAAACATGATAACATAATAAAAAAAACATGATTTTTGAAAATAAAAAAAATTATCTGTTTTTGCAAATAAACTCTTCAGTTAGCTATAGCATGAAATAAACATGAATGAACATCAGAAGGTATCTTGTTTCAAGCGCTGAAAGACGTAAATACATACCATTTTTCAAATTCAAGGCCACCAATGTTAATGTACTGCATTCGAATTTTAGGTGTTCGAATTATCAGTGGGGATGTAAGTGTCGTTGCATTATAATGTTTTTGTTAGCCTATCCAGTTGAAGCCACTAGATGCGGCGCTGCTGCGTTGTTCATTAAAAATATTGCGGAAAAAGAGAACATCAATGCGGAGAAGATAGAATAGAATAGAATAGAATAGCTTTTTATTGTCATTGTACAGCTGTACAACAAAATTTTTTTGCTCTCACACTGAAGTGGTTTGTATGGCGGACAAAATGGCAGATTATGCATTATGATTGGTCAGACTGCCTGTTAATCAAACTACTGGCGAAGGGTCAACTGCATATTTCTGAGTATTGAAGTGTTTATTTTTCTTCATTGAGTGTGAGCTCCATTTTCTCCTACAGTATACAACGTGAGCCATAAAAGCCTAATGTATCGAATATGATATTCAACAAAACACACATACTTACCAAAACCTTTTGCTGGCACAGGTGCTTATGCAGAAGACTGGGTCAGATGGCAGGGTCAGCTCTGCACCCTCTATGATGCTCTTGTCAGTGAGATCAGTCAGATCGGCAGCAGAGGGAAGTATGCCACCGGCTCTCGTCACATAGCTGTGAAAGAAAATCTCATTGAACTGACAGCTGATGTCTGCCACCAGGTGATTATTGGATGTTTTGCTCAATAATCTGTTGCTGCTCATTAACCTGTTTTGCTTGTAATTAATAGGAATTCGGTACTTTGGAGTACAATAATAATACCATGGTATTTGTATATGTTAAGGGTCCATAATATTACCATCATCACTGTACCATGGTACATAACAATGCTTTTATTTAATGAGAAAGCCCATTGTCTGTTGCATTAATGTAGTCCTTTGCTATTTCACTATGCTTACAGTATTCATGAATGTGCTCTGTTTCTCTAGTTGTTCAATCAAAGCACTCCTGTTTCGGAAGTGACTACGTCTTTCTGTCGGGATACTCAGCGGGACAGTCCGCAGAGCTGCAAACGCAGACGAATTGAGCCATCACTGATAAATTGGGAGGTGATACGTTCCAAACTGCAGCCCCACCACAGCGACTTCGACATGATTCCCTGGTAGGGTTTTATTTAAACATTAAAGCACAAATAATTCTCAAGTAAAAATCCATAAATCCTTTAAGCATTGATTAAAGGGAGGTCATATTGGCAGTAGGGATGTAACGATTAACCGCGAGCCGGTTGAAAATCGATTCAAATATGTGACGATTCAAATCGGTTGAGATGCTAAACAATTCGCGATTCATTTAGGTGTAGGAGTTTATATGAATGCATGTCTGAGGGGAACTTACTGTCTTTAAAATGCGTCGCAAGATTTCCTAACTGAAGATCACATGATCACAAACGGAAATCACTTCCGTGAAGTGACCATCGCATGTTTCCTTCGCTAACGGACTTCTGGAAGGGCCCTTCGCGAAGGGATTCAGTTGCTCACTTTCGTTTGGAACGTCCCTACAAATGGCGTCCCCTTCCCGAAGTGCCATTCAAGGGCGTAAAAAAGCCGTTTGGAATTCGCCCATTATATTTAAATTTTTTATTTAGCAGATGCGTTTATCCAAAGTGACTTACAAATGAGGACAATAGAAGCAATCAAAACCAACAAAAGAGCAATAATATGCAAGTGCTATATTAGTACATTATTATAGTGTTATATTTTAATTTCACAAAGAAATGTGCAGCATTTTGTCCAAGCAATAATAAAAGGACACATTTAATTTCTAATTTTGTAAAAAAATTTAATAAAATCGTGAAATCAAAATCTCGAATCGAATCGTGAGTTGAGTGAATCGTTACATCCCTAATTGGCAGTATTACAATTTGTTACTGGCACTAGTCTCCACAATCCTAAAATACAGATGTTTGCCTGTCCTGCCCTGCCTCAGGTTTTGACTGCATCCAGTTGTTTTTGACATAAACTGTTTATTTTAAGTCGTTATTAATTAATATTCCGTTAAAGGAACTTTGCAGAGCTTTGTATTGTTACAGTGTCACTAGTATGAACAATGGGTACTCTTTCTCTGTGTTTTCTGCACTGAAATATTCTTGCTTATTTGTCAACAAAAGTCTGCCGGATGACATGAAATGCACCTTTAGTGCAAAGTGTCTAATATTGAAGTAATATGTAGTGCTGTAACTCTTTATGTCATTTGACAGGTTACAGGTCACAGCTGCTCTGATATCCAGATACCCGTCTGTCCTGTGTGCTGATGATCTTGTGCCTCTGCTGGGGCTGCTCTGCCAGCTTCAGGGTGAACAGCAGCGGCGGGGCGAGAGGGGGCCGTACGTCCTGCGCTGTCTGAGGGAGGTGGCGCTCTGCCATGCCAAGAGCTCAGCCAACTGCTCTGCTCACGCAGCTGAGGCGGGCCGTCTGTGGGGCAGAGTTTGGGCTCTGGCTCTGCGTGGAGTCGGCTCAGTCCAGACCGGGAGCTTGTGTCTGGAGCTGTTGCGTATCATGGTGCAAGAATCTCTGGTGCCTGTTGATAGAGAGTTCTGGAAAGTCTTCTCTGGTGCTGTTTGCAAGCCCTCTCTGTGAGTTTCACAGTGCATCTTTACAAGCTTAGTTTGAGTATAAAAATCCAACTGAATCTCTCATGCGGAAAATAATTTGCACTCATCTTTCAGTCTATCAAATCGGAAACATTTATAGTAATTTACTGAATGATATATTACTGTGACTATCAGTGACACTTTTAGCAATGTAATTTTTATATTTATACAGTGGTGGCCAAAATTATTAGAACACTAGTATTTTCACAGCCAGTTAATTCTATTTTTGTTGTAGTGTGTCAGTAGGAAATATCAGTTTACATTTAATTGTAATAATCCAGTGAGATTTTTGTCTGACAACAGCCAGTGCTCCACACAGAGATCTGATCTGATCATCATCCAGTCTGTTTGGAATGACATGAAGAAACAGAACAAACTGAGACAGACTAAATCCAGAAGAACTGTGGCAACGTCTCCAAGATGCTTCAAGAAACCTACCTGCAAAGCTACAGTACTGTTAAAAGTTTTAGGCACTTGTGTATAAATGCTGTAAAATGAGGATGTGGTCAAAAATAATGCCATAAATAGATTTTCTTTATCAATTAACTTCTATTAACTAAACTAAATCAACATTTGGTGTGACCATCACTTGCGTTTAGAGCAGCTTTTGCCCTCGGTGCACTTGCACATAGTTTTTCAGTAGCTTTGCAGGTAGGTCTCTTGAAGCGTCTTGGAGACGTTGCCACAGTTCTTCTGGATTTAGTCTGTCTCAGTTTGTTCTGTTTCTTCTAAACTGATATTTCCTACAGACACGCTACAGCAAAAGATAGAAATAACTGACTT
>NW_015660895.1:437995-448941 GCF_001515625.1 Sinocyclocheilus rhinocerous
TTCATGTCATTCCAGACAGACTGGATGATGATCAGATCAGATCTCTGTGTGGAGCACTAGCTGCTGTTGTCAGACAAAAATCTCACTGGATTATTACAATTAATGGCAAAATGAATGTTTGGAAATGTAAACTGATATTTCCTACTGACACACTACAGCAAAAGATAGAAATAACTGGCTTAAAACCATTTTTTAGTTGGTGAAAATACTAGTGTTCTAATAATATTGGCCACCACTGTATATATATATATGCATAATTGCATTGAGTTTTCTTTGCAATAAATAAATAATAATAGAAAATAATTTTTTTTTTTCTTTCCCCATAGATTTCCATTGTAGATGCATTCCTTTCTAAATACTATCAACCAGTTGTAGTTTGTTTTTCCAAACTGAGTCAAAATAATTACAATTCTTAAATTCTGTTTGTATTTAAAGCTGCAGTCCGTAACTTTTGGCGCTCTAGCGGTTAATAAACAGAACTGCGTGCGTCTTGCGGAAGAACATTGTAGCCGGAGCTACTTCTCTCTGTTTATGTCTATGGCGAATCACGCAGGTACTGGGCTACTCCGCAGTGGTACCTACCCGAACCAGTCTAAAATAGATTGAATATAAACACTTATTATAGGTGTACCGTAGTGATTCAGGACAAGCCAAAAACACGGTTTGGAAAATGGATTCATGGTGTACTCGCTTATTATATAAATTTTGTAAATTTTGAACACAAAAAAGTTACGGACTGCAGCTTTAGTAATATTTCTTTAATGTCTATAAACTCTCAGTAGTGCTCACTTTTTATTGTTTCTCCTAGCGTTGGTGCCCTCTGCTTGGCCCAGGCCTTGTTGAAGTGCTCCATCCCTAAAAGTGTTCACAATCAAGACGTCACCAGTGGAGGGCTGATGGAGACGGGTGGAGAGCCGCCCACTCTGACAGACTCAATCATCAGCTGGCTGGTCATGAACGAACAGAATGAGGAGACGGAGGAGAACAGCAGACCTCATCTCATTATCACCAGGTCCAGCGTCACTATATTACTAGTAATTAGCATAGCATAATGGGAAGTTTTTTTTTATGGACAAGAACTGCTTGGGTTTTCTTCAAAATTGCAAAACAATTAGGTTTAGTGGTTAGTCATTTTATTCAATTTCACATTTCTCCTTTGAATTTTAGCTGAAGTTGCTACTAATGTAAGTATGCCAACGTTTCTTTGTTTTGTTTTGGTCTTTGCAGGGATTTTCCACTGAACCTCATTCCTAGAATTCTGGTCTCTTTGACACTGAAAGACAGCAGAGCAGGACTGATGTTTCTGATGGGCAGCCTGAAGCCAGAGAGGTGAGTGTGGTGCATTCAGAGACCAGCTGTAACAAAAGTAGTTAGTAGTGTTGTATACCGTGAATAATATGCAGATCAGTTTATATTTTATTGTATGTTTTATTTTTTATTTTATTTTTGTTGGTTACTGCTAAATGTTTATTTTATTTTATTTTTTAATGTTACTGCTAAATGTTTATTGTTGAATTTTGTGTATGATTCATGTTACTTCAACAACAAAAAATAAATAAAAATATTTATAATAATAATGTCAACTGTGTGGCACTAGCAATGTCTGATTTGATTTCCAGGCAATACATCTGAAGCACTGTCATGAATGTTTGCCATTTTTATTATTAATCTTTTGTTAAAAAATGTGTGTGTATGTTTTTATTTTTTTTATTTGTTTGATTATTTATTTTATGGTTGCTGTTTTAGTTTTAGTTACAAATAACCCTGTTGTGGAGTTGCATCACTTGACATTTTAAAACTTGAACTAACCCACAGTATGTCCAAATGAATTTTTATTCAGAAATCAAAAGCATACTTATCATATAATATAATCACGTCATTGCCCTGTTAACTAATAGCGCAGTAAGTTAAATAAGAGTGCTAAATGCAGAAATGTAAATGCAGTATATTTCATTGTGAGTGTGCTATTCCGTATCTCAGTGTTATTCCAATGTGAGAATTTAGATGCTTAAAAGTGGTTAAGAATTGTTTCTAATGTCTAACGATATTAAAAGCCAAGTCTAATATTATGTCTCTGTGTCCTATACAGTTTCTGTCCACAGAGTTCTTCCTTCACTGAGGGGAAAGACAATTTGGGGGAGATTGAGAGTCTCTTCCTTCAGTTCAGTTTTGATGACACACACTCCAATACTGGTGCTACAATTGACAAAGACATTGTTTACTCCGAGAAACCACAGTTCACTGTTATTCAAGCTCTCAGAAGCAAATTGGAGCACAGTCTCCTGTCTGTTGCTGAACAGCTGTTTAACTGCTACTCTCCTGATGTAAGTATAGCTGGCTGTACTATAGATTATGAAGGTCAAAAGCAGTACAGTGTCTGTAGTGTCTTCATATAAATGCACTACAGCTTCTGTCAGTGTTGTGATTCTGCCTTACCTCACTTTACAGAGTTCAAACACTCCCCACGTGTGTGTGTTGCACTGTGTTTCGCTGCTCACTGGCGTTCTGGCTGCTTATGTGTGTATCGGGCTCCTCACAGAAGAGCAGGCCTGTCACTCTCCCCTCTTCCTAAAAGCCAAGGTGGGATTTTCCATCAATGACATCCGTCAATTTTCATCAATATTGTTTTAAGTTCACTTACATTAAAAGATGTTATAGTAGTTTCGAATTACAAATCAGACCTGGCTTTCATTTATACTGTAAATGCTGAATTTCTATAATTACTGATTTTATCTCCAGAAATGCACAAAAAATCAGTTTAATAAACAAATCAGTATCAGTGTTTGTATCATTGATACTGGCCTTAATTCATTGCAATACTAAAAAAAAAATGCCTTTAAAAAAGCATTTAAAATCATTCAGTATTTGAAATTCTGTCTTCATGTTGTTTGCATATTGATTTGGAGATTCAATAAAAATATGTGACCCTAGAGCACAAAACCAGTCTTAAGTCGCACAGGTATATTTGTAGCAAGAGCCAACAATACATTGTATGGGTCAAAATGATAGATTTTTATTTTATGCCAAAAATCATTTGCATATTAAGTAAAGATCATGTTCCATGGAGATATTTTGTAAATTTCCTACTGTAAATATATTAAAACTTAATTTTTGATTAGTAATATGCATTGCTAAGAACTTCATTTGGACAACTTTAAAGGGGTCATATGATGCGATTTCAATTTTTCCTTTCTCTTTGGAGTGTTACAAGCTCTTGGTGATTATCTGAATTACTCTGGACCCTGGTAATTAATTGATTTTTCCTTCTTTTGTAGGCATTGGTTCATGAATTTAGTCACTACATATCGATGGCCAAGAGCAAACTAAGTGAGAATGATACCATCAAAGCAATTCAGTCAGTGATGCTGTTGTGCTCTGATAGTATTAGTAGAAGAGAAAAGGTAAGGGGCAATAACCATATACAAGATATGACTATCATTTCTAACAATAGTTGATATCTATCTATGCTAACTAATTAGCATAGACAGATTTTCTCATTTATAATTTTCAATTCTATAAATACTATGATAATACCACTCTGCATTATTTTATCCAAATAAATATTTTTCAGTTTTATGCTTTAAAACGTCAATGTTTCTTAAAGGGATAGTCCACCTAGAAATGAAAATGCTGTCAAACCTTCATGTTGTTCCAAAATTGTTTGACTTTCTTTCTTCTGCTGATATGTGTGGAATAAAACGAGGTGATTTCTGACTTTAAAGTCAGTTCTTTTTAATGTGTTTGCAGACAGGTTGATAGATTGGTCAGAATGGCTCATTTTTAAAGCACCTTGTCTAGTTACTCCAGGATAATTCCGCTTAATTGTTTTTTTTAGGAGGACGGAATTTCCACCACTTCGCGCAATTTATTCATGAAGACTTTGCCTGTGAGGTTGCTAAATGACCTGTGTGACATATCTAAACAACTGGTGAGACTTACTTGCACCTCATCTCTGTCCAATTTCTCCTCAATGTTTCCTGAGTGTATTTGAAAACATTATTTTTATGATTTAGTCCCTCTAGTGCCGCCGAAATTATACACTTGAACACCTTTAAACATACAAATGCATTTAAGCATAGTTTCTTTCAGTTAGAAATGATACTGAGATTTTACAACCAAACTGTTACTTATCTTGCTGATTGACACTCATCTAAAGCACGCCTTTTACGTTTGCAGTTAAGCAACTCGAGTAAAAAGGACAACGCAGTCATGGAGAATGACCCCATGGATGAAGATATGGATATGAGCAGAACCCAAATGGACAGTCGGGAGGAGATTGATCTGTTTGAAGATGGAGATGGGACACACCACAGCACTTTCAGACCTCACCAGTCTAATGAAGAAGCTGCTGATTCAAAGTACACAACAGGTGCTCAGAGAGATTGGAAAACTCAAAGATATAAGCAGGGATTCATGTTGTGTGATTTAATGTTCTTCAGCAGTTGAGATCACATAATTGAGTTTTTTCTTCATTTTTGATCGTATAGGGACCAAGAGTGCATTATCTGAGGAACATTTATCCAGACAAGACTTGGCCTTCCTGTCTGTGCTTGGTTTCCTGTCACTATGTGCATCTTCAGAACTCAACGGTGGATTCTCCTTCAAACCTCTGGACACCCAACGTAAATTGCTCAAACTGTTGGACCTCATAGACTTCTCTCAGATGCTTCACCTCCACATGGTGATTATGCTGTTTAATGCACTGATTCTCAAATAATTGAAACATTGGCTACAGTCATGAACATAAATCAGACTCTTGACTGTTGTCCTGATATATGGTCCACATCTTATATTAGCACATCTTGGGTGTATCTAATGCATCTAAAGTCTTTATCATCCTTTGCTTGTGTAGTATTTTTCATTGCTGAAGAAACTCCCAGCAGAAATCACATCTCTGGATCCTGAAGAATTTGATACTCTTCTAAGGCCTCTGGCGTAAGGATACCTCAATTTCCCTTATGATCTTATTTTCAGTATCATATATATATATATATATATATATGATACTGAACATAATATATATATGTATGTATATGTAGTGCAGTCAAAAAGTTTATCCTGAAAATTAGTATTACATTACTTGTTTACCATTAACAGTGAATGGGTGCCATCAGAATGAGAGTTCAAACAGCTGATAAAAACGTCACAATAATCCACAAGTAATCCACACCACTCCAAACCATCAATTCACATTTTGTGAAGTGAAAAATTTGTAAGAAACATCGATCAATAAGGTGTTTTTTCTCACGACTTCTGGCCAAAATAATAGTTTATAATCCATAATATCGCTTCCTCCAGTGGAAAAAGTCCATTTAAAAAGTCCATTCTGTTGTCCTCTCACGTCAAAATTCACCAACACATTTGTTTAGAACTTTTTGGACTGTTTTTCCTTGTAAATCGTGCTTGATCTGTGAATATTTCTCTTCTGATTCAGACAAGACTACTTTTTCTCTGGAGAAAGCAATATTATTGATAGAGGATTTATTTTAGAGGGCTATTTTAGCCAGAAGCAATGGTTTGAAGTAAAAAAAAAACTCTTAATTATGGATTTGTTTATTATAAACACACAGCTTTTTATTTCACAAGACATTAAATTGATGGATTATAGTTGTGTGGATTATTGAAGTGTTTTTTTTTTTTCAACTGTTTGGACTCTCGTTCTGACGGCACCCATTCACTGCAGAGGATCCATTTGTGAGCAAGTGATGTGAAATGCTACATTTCTCCAAATCTGTTCCAATGACCGACATATCTACATCTTTGATGTCAAAATGTAAGTAACCGTTCCAATAACTTTTTTGTGATGTCTTTCGGTTTTCCATACAGAGATGTTTGTTCTCTATATCGGCAAGACCAGGAGGTGTGTGCTGCCATCCTGTGCTCTCTTCTGCCATCCATCCGCTGTCTGGGCCACACTCCTTCTGTGAGCGAGCAGGAAGATGAGATGTCACATATAAAAGGAGCTCTGCTCAAAGTCATATCAGGATTCTGGTGAGCTACAGAGGCTATGACCATGGTAGTACTGTGGTATATTAAAGCAATAAGCCCCAAGAAGCCGTGGTTTACAGTGAATTTATAACAGCAAATGGGCGTTGTTAGACACGACGAAAAGAGATTCTTTAAGAACTTCTTTAGGTTAAATTATATTCACTTTCTATGTACAGCATCTTGGGTAAATCTGGCAAATGTACTTCAGCTGTGAGAGTGGCACTAAGGCAATGTTTACTGGCTTTGCTGGAGGTAAGTACAGTATCATGTTTATTTTAGTACAATAGTAGAAAATAAATAGTACTGTACAGTATTAATTTGCTATTGTAATAGTACTATTTTAAATAACAGTCAGTTATGCCATTATTCATTTTTTAAAAGGTGGACCCATGCTGTAAGTGGGCAGAGCTAACACTGCGGGAGGAGGAGCTACCGGTGTCTGTGGTTCTCTCCTCTCATTTAGCAGATGCCCATCACCATGTGTGTATGTTGGCAGCACTGTCCGTGGAGAGGTTAGCTGAGCATACCTGCATTCTACTGAATTCCCTTTTCTGTAAAAGCTAAGTTAACCTAATTCAAACTGGTCTTCCATTATTCACATGAACTTTTAAATTCTAGCTTGTTCCTTAAAAAAGGACCGGATGGCAGTGGGAAGAGGATGCTTCCTCTAAAGAACCAGCAGATGGCCTTTGAGAATATTTACCTCAAGGCTCAGGAAGGAATGAGGGGGCAGGTAAAAGTTCCAAACCTGTATGATTTTTTTTATGTTGAGCACAAGAGAAGATATTTTGAAGAATGTGAGTAACCAAACAGTTGCTAGTAGCCATTGACGTTCATAGTATGAAAAAAAAAATGTAATACTATGGAAGTCAGTGGCTACCTGCAACTATTTGGTTACCAACAATCTTTAAAATATCTTCTTTTCATTTTCATCGTATTACACTCAGTATGCTTAATATGCTAGCATTATTAACCCAGTTTTTTGTTACTCTGATTTCAATTTGCATTCTTTGTCAACATTGTGTAAGATTATTGTGCGCACATCCTGTATCTGACTTGTGTGAGAATTTTGTTGTCAAGAGCTGAGAAAAATCCAGTGGTTTTCTTGCATCGGCACTGGCAGTATATTGATTGGCATGTAAACCCTAATAATGAGTTTTATAATTATTATATATCATAATTAAAGATGATTTTGGATAATTAACAGCCTTTTGTTTTATACTGTCAGTACTCCGAGACGAATAACACTCCAGTTTAACAAATTAAATATAAACGTATTTATAACTAGACACACCCATTTCAAAAATCAAAATTGTAATCAAAATTAAATATGGTGTCAATTGATTTGCTATGAAGTTTTTGTTTGTTTTAATTACCCTTGACCATTATATCATTGGCAACTTTTTGATGGCATAAAGAAGGTGAAGCAAATGTCTTGATATTAAAATATATTCTCAGAACTAGGTGAAAGTAATTTATGATATAACCAATCAAATAGGGTTCTTAACACAAAATGTCAGTGGCTGATATCAATACCAGTGAATTTTCAGGATTCTCAATATATGTTTTGAATCAATGCCACAGGAAAAACAAATAATGCGTACTCCCTTATTTTGACATATTAACATACATATTAAATAAAATAAATTGTGTACATTTATTAAAGGCACAATATGTAAGATTTTTTTTATTAAAGGGGTCCTATTATGCTCTTTTACAAAGTCTTGATTTTGTTTTGGGGGTGTACTAGAACATGCTCTCATGCTTGGTGGTTAGAAAAACGCATTATTTTTCACATAATTTACATTATTAAAATACCTTTCTCCCCAGCCTGGCACAAACGGCTCGATTAGTTCCGGCTTTGATGAAGGTCCCACCTTCCGAAAATAAAATGTGTTGTGATTGGTTAGCTGTCCCAGTGCGTTGTGATTGGCGAACAGCTTAGACGGTGTTTCAGTACTGCCCCGCCCCTTGCTCCGTCTTTCAACAAAAACTTTTGGGCGTTACACTGAAGCTTGCAGTAGGCGGCTATGGTAAGGGGCGTGACATTTCCCGACCAGGCGCCGAGTGCTGCCAATCACAACACACACTGGCCCAGCTAACCAATCACAGCACATTTCATATTTCAGAAGGCGGGCCTTCATTTGATACAGGAACCATTTGAGCCGTTCGTGCCAGACTGGGGAGAGTGTTGTAATAATGTAAAATATGTGAAAAATAATGTGTTTTTCGAACAACCTAGTATGAGAGCCTGTTCTAGAACACCCCCAAAACAAAATCAAGACTTTGTAAAAGAGCATAATAGGATCCCTTTAAATCTATATCTTGATCTTAATAGAGTTTTGGAAAGGATTTTAAAGGATTTTGGAATTTTTTAATAGATAGAACACAGCGAGCAAGTGTGAATGGGCATTTGTCTGAAAACATGTCATCATTGGTGGGGTCTCCTCAGGGATGTGTCCTTTCTCCCCTTCTTTACATTCTTTATACTGATGATTGTCGTAGTCAACATGATAACAGGTTTATTTTAAAATACGCCGATGATTCTGTTATAGTTAGTCTTCTTCATTCTGATGAAAATGGTCACGGTCCTGTAGTAAATGATTTTGTTCATTGGTGTGATAGAGCATTCTTGCAACTAAGGGTGCTTTCACACCTGGCCCGTTGTTTCGGAACCTGGCGCGTTTCCCCCCTTAGCTCGGTTCGTTTGGGCATATGTGAACACGGCAATCGCGCTCGGATCCGCGCCAAAACAATCGGTCCGAGATGTGTACTTACATTATTTCAAATGTTTTGAAGAATGTTTAAATCCAGAGAAATAAGCAATTTTAACTAGTGACACGAACCGTGTCATTGTGTCGCCTGCCAATGACGTCATAACCCCTCGATTTCCAGTAGAATTTTTTGTAGAAAATATGGAAACACCAAAGACGCTTTAATATGTTGTGCGTTTTAATAGACCGATGACGACCGCAGAGTAGCATTATAACAGAACTTTCAAACGTATCTAGTATGATAAAACAGCGCTGCTTTACCCAACATACGCACGACCGGACGGAGTGGAACCGGTCGACTGTGGCATAATAAAAGCTCCGCTGCTTTCGAGCCGTGTGTCACGCTCGTTCAGCGGCCTCGGTTTGCTTTGACGGCTTTCAGCCTCACCCTGCTTCATACTACTACGTTAATAAATCATTAGCTCATCCATGAACATGATTTCTGCCCAAGTCCCGTCGGATTGCATCGGTTGTGGGGATGAACGGCGTCATCAAACTACGCCTTTGCTTCTTTGTTTGTTTTGAATACGCGCCCTCTAGTGGCGAAAAATTACATATTGTGCCTTTAATGTGATATTAAAACAATGTCAAATAGCCGTCAATTTCTCAAGTAAATACGTTTTTCCAAGTAATTATTAAAGTAAACAGTCAGTAGAGAAATCACCCAGAAATTAAATTTAAACTAAAACATCTTAGTTTTTTGTTTTGTTATTTTATGTATTTTATAATTGATGTATATGCATTTTATGTTTGATATCCCTTCTGACTGTCATTCTGTCATTTTGTTGTTCTACAGAAAAACTGTCCTTCAGAAGACTTGCCTGACGAGACCTTTAATCGACGGGCAGTCTTGCTGAAAAGTGTCTCGATGGTGATGTCCTGCAGTCCTGTGTGTGAGAAGCAAGCCCTGTTTGCACTCGTTCAGTCCTACAAGGAGAACAGCATTGATGAGCAGCTAATCAAAAAGGTCAAGATACAGTAACGATGTTCAGATGTTCCTGACTATACTCCATTAAAAGAGAAATTAAGAACTTTTTCTATGGTGGCCCCTGCAGGTGCTGAGAGGTGTTTCCCGGTCGCTTGGGTACAGGGACTCTAAGAGTTTAATTAATGCACACCTGTATTATCTAGTGGCCGAGTGGCTGAACCAAAAACAGTCCGATGCAAGTTACACATTACAGTCCTTTCCCTACACATTACTGGACCACTGCAGTCTGGAAGAGTTTTACAGGTATATGCTACTATAATGTTCTCGTTTACACTTCTAGACTGGTCACTAGGGCACATCTCATGGAAACGTTCTGGTCATATTTCATCTTAAATCAAAAGTAATAATGCATTGCATATATAGTATAAGAAGCCTATTTTAGGACCATTTATTTAATGTCAGTTATCACTTTTCAAAAAAACAATATTACAAACTTTTACATCTGGGTTCTTCTGTAATTATACTGTAATTATGTATTCAAATTTCAGGTCATCCTACCATGTGCTGATCCCACACCTGGTCTTCCTGAATGATTTTGAGGAGGTGAAATCCATTGGCGCTCACTTGGATCAGGACTGGAAGCAGCTGCTGGCTAATTGCTTTCCCAAGATCATGGTCAACATCCTGCCCCACTTTGCCCTCGCTGGGCAAGACACCCATGTGGCTCAGCAGAGAGAGAAAGCTCACAGGGTGTATGATATACTGAAAAACAGCAACTGCCTGGGAAAACAGGTGAGGATGCAGTAGGGCTGGGCGATATAGCCAGCGTATATCAACGATATATGTTTCATATCGTTCGGTATCGATAATTATTGACATTTTTTATAACCTTTTTTAAAACAGAGCAATAGAATTTTTTATTTTTTATTTAACCAATGTATTTTTAAATTGCCCACTCTATTAAGACAAGCAACAACTATATATAGGCATATATTATTTTAACAGTCAAACACAAAATAAAATTTAAACAAATATCTCCTTTCTTATGTTTTATATGCAGATTAAATAAGTTTTAAGGAAACTTTTGACTTGTTTCCCGAGGCCACAGGAGGGCTCAATGAGCAAAATAATGCAGCGCATTAAACTGTCAATTCAAATAACTCTATAAAAACGTGCATAACGTCTAAATTAACATATATAAAACAAATATAATTTTGTAAACTGCATAAACAATTATAAACAAAACAGCATCATGT
>NW_015660895.1:449351-450547 GCF_001515625.1 Sinocyclocheilus rhinocerous
TAAAACTGTTTGCACTACAAACCAGTGTGTTCGTAATTGAGATAATACATTAAAATAACATGGTAAGACACACTAGTTTGCAACATCAAGCAACAGTTTTGTACAGCTAAAAATAGCTGGAAGCGAATGACACCAGAAGCCTCGCACATTAAATTTACAAATGGCCGCACCCGCTCTTACGGGAAAAATAAGGTGGATATGAGATTTTCTCACATACATACATCTAGCATGAGAAAGCATCTGTTTCCCGTCTTTTAGTTTAAAACAGACTGATTCATGGCACAGCACATGTTTGCAAGCGTCATTACAGTGTAAATTGATGGACATACTGTACCATACCTGAAACAGAAAAGTAGGGCTGGGCGATATAGCTTAAAAATATATCAACGATATGTGTTTCATATCGTTTGGTATCGATAATTATTGACATTTTTTATAACCTTTTTTAAAACAGAGCAATATAATAATTTTTTTTTTTATTTAACCACTGTATTTTTAATTTGCCCACTTTATTAAGACAAACAACAAATATATATAGGCATATATATAATTTTTTAACAGTCAAACACAAAATAAAATTTAAACAAATATCTCCTTTCTTATGTTTTATATGCAGATTAAATAAGTTTTAAGGAAACTTTTGACTTGTTTCCCGAGGCCACAGGAGGGCTCAATGAGCAAAATAATGCAGCGCATTAAACTGTCAATTCAAATAACTCTATAAAAACGTGCATAACGTCTAAATTAACATATATATAAAACAAATATAATTTTGTAAACTGCATAAACAATTATGAACAAAACAGCATCATGTGTTTATACATTGCTTAGCCTAATACAAAGAGCCAAATCGCCGATCACACAGATTGCATTTAAAAACAAATGAGACGCAGTGAAATGAAATAAACCTTCACAAATTCGCGTCACGTTTTCTAAACGTTAAAACTGTTTTAACTTTGCAGGACTTTCTTTGCATCTCTTGCATGAGACGCGAGTGCAGCAGTCATATCTGTCCGTCTAAAAATGCACTGAATATGCGTTCTGTGTGAATGGCTTGGTTTCGGTTTTAACCTAATCAAGATCGTCTACGCATCGAGCTTCTATGTTTCTCTAATATTTTGAACGAATAACACAGCAGCAGCGCGTCTCGTGGGCTAGACTAACAAAACATTAAAATGCAACGTCACTTACATCAT
>NW_015660895.1:452654-455335 GCF_001515625.1 Sinocyclocheilus rhinocerous
TGAAATGAAATAAACCTTCACAAATTCGCGTCACGTTTTCTAAACGTTAAAACTGTTTTAACTTTCCATCTCTTGCATGAGACGCAAGTGCAGCAGTCATATTTGTCCGTCTAAAAAATGCGCTGAATATGCGTTCTGTGTGAATGGCTTGGTTTCGGTTTTAACCTAATCAAGATCTTCTAGGCATTGAGCTACTATATTTCTCTAATATTTTGAACGAATAACACAGCAGCAGCGCGTCTCGTGGGCTAGACTAACAAAACATTAAAATGCAACGTCACTTACATCATCATCACCGCATCTCGCGCACCACTGATGACACTCCCTGACACACTCCTAACATTCGATTGTACCATTTTTGCATTCAAATGCAAATGTTTATTTTAAATTCGACTAATATTAATGTTTTTATTCACGATCTCCTCATCACAGGCAGGCACAGCACTCAATTCAGCATGTGTTCGTGTTTGTGTGAGCTGTCTGCATCACTCATAGTACGTGCCTATATCGTGCGCTATATCGAACATTTTTTATATCGTTACCGATGAAGGTGTACCGTCGATAAATATCGATACCGTTTTATCGCCCAGGCCTAGGATGCAGATAACTGGTTTTTAGTACAATGCTGATCTACACTTAGACTGGCTTATATCTTCTGTAGATGCAGTTTAAAATATGTTACACAGCTCTAGAATTATTTATATGCACAGATAAATGTGTTCTTTGCACTGAATTCTTCTACAACTTCTTTTTGTCGTTCAGCAAATTGACGGTTTGATTTGCAACAACCTGGCTGACATTGTGGTGGAGCTGTTAATGACACTGCATGAGACAGAAGGGGCGGCAGCGGGTGGAGGAGACCTACAGAAATTTACTGGGTATATTTTCATGCCATAATACAGATCATTACAGGGGTTATATCATGAGGAATCTACGTCCATTTTCCATTTGAGATAGAATAATTGCACTAAAACATTCTGTAGCTTTAAAAAACTTTCTCCTCTCTGTAACTCATTCTGACTCTCCACATTTACTTCAGTGGCACCTATAGGGTGATCAATAACTTGTCCTGTGCAGTCAATATAAAGTATTTACAAGTACATTTACAGGTACACTGAAGTTCAAAAGTTTGGGATCAGTAAGAATTTTAATGGGGTCTCTTATGCTCATCAATTATTATTTGATCAAAAATACAGAAAAAACTGTGATTTTGTGAAATTCTTATATTGGTTTCCTATTTTAATATACTTTAAAATATCATTTATTTCTGTGACACAGCGCTGAATTTTCATCAGCCATTACAGTGTCACATGATCCTTCAGAAATCATTCTAATATGCTGATTTATTAGCAGTTTTGAAACCGTTGTGCTGCTTAATCCCAGGTCACAGGTCCCAAAAGAAATATTAATATTAAATATTAATTGTTTCCAGCATTGATTATAAATCAGCATATTAGAATGATTTCTGAAGGATCATGTGAAACTGAAGACTGGAGTAATGATGCTGAAAATTCAGCTTCCAGCTTCACAGGAATAAATTGTATTTTAAAGTATATTTAAATAGAAAATTGTTATTTTAAATTTCAATAATATTTCACAAAATTACGCTTTTTTCTGTATTTTTGATCAAATAAATGCAGCCTTGATGAGCATAAGAAACATCTTTAAAAAACATTAAACATCTTACTGATCCCAAACTTTTGAACGGCAGTGTACATTTAGCATAAAATAGTGGTCAAACATTGTTTTAGTGCCAAGTCAATACCAAAATAATACCAAGACGTTTAAAGATGCCAAATTATGCATTGTCATGTACTGCCAACTCAGTTTGGTAAGCAGGTGACAAAATTATGAATCCTACTATCCTGATTAATATTAAAGTGCCCCTATTATGGGTAATGAAAGGTTCATATTTTGGTTTTGGGAGTCCCCAACAACAGGTTGACATGCATGCAAGGTCAAAAAACACTTTCATTGTCTTATAATATGCATTTATTTTTACTTTACTTGTTTAGTTTTTGTATCATCAAGCATAGGAAACCCTATAGGAATCAAGAGAAATTTCATAAACATGCTTTAATTTTTGTAATTAGAGAATTGGATCCTGCTCCAAACCCACCGTTCTTCAGCTCATATGTGATTAAAGCCACGCTGGACTACCTGAGCAAATGCCATAGTGCCAATCACAAGTCTCTGGTCGCCATCCTGTCCAAGACTCCTGTGAGCCTCCCACGCAAACTTGCATATTCCTATTTCACCTGAGCATCTGCTTATTTCTTTTTAAAACTCCTGCGTCCGTCTGTGTTCTGTATGTTTCAGATGTCCATTCAGAAGATTCTCATAGCAATCTGTCAGAAGGCTGCTGAGACCACCAACGGCTACGAGAGGCACCGCATACTGATGATGTACCACCTGTTCGTCAGCCTGCTGCTCAGAGAGGTGAAGGACGGGCTGGGCGGAGCCTGGGCGTTTGTGCTGCGTGACATCATCTATACGCTCATTCACCACATCAACAGCAGTTTAACGACTCCCAAACGATTCGCTCGACGATTCATTTTTCCAAACCCCTACTTTGCGTGACGCTAATCTGCGGTGATTGGTCCGATTGGTCTCATTTTCATTCATCATGCCTGTAATGCCTGATAAAGCAGCGTTTGTGGGCGCAGTGCTGCTTTGTTTTA
>NW_015660895.1:455768-463570 GCF_001515625.1 Sinocyclocheilus rhinocerous
CTCTCAAAAGAAAGAGTCGACTCTGAATCATTGAAACGAGTCGTTTTTAAAACGAATCTCAAGCCGTTTCATGTTGACGTCAACATGAAACGGCTTGAGATTCGTTTTAAAAACGACTCGTTTCAATGATTCAGAGTCGACTCTTTCTTTTGAGAGACAATAACTTTATACATGGTGCACTTTCAGATTTAAAACTTTGCAGGATGTTTTCATTCACTTAGAGCTGTGTTACACACTGCATGAAAGGTAATTTTCAAAAATCCATAATAGGCGCACTTTAATAAGCTCACCAGTTGATTGTACTTTGGGTTGAAGGTTAAATGCCATTGTTTTAAAGTCTTGATGGCTGCAATGGAAGTATATTTTGTTCTGAATTGTGGCATGTATCTGAGTGAAAGGGATTATTGAAAAAGAAAAAAAAATCTGTCTAGCAGTTGTTGATTTGGTGGAGGCAGATTGGCTGTATGCAATCTTGAATAACTAAACCTGGCTCTCACCATGAACATGACGTTTATGGCGTTTAAAAAAAGTGTTCATTTTCATTTGTCACAAAAATTTGTCAAATTATCTTGCTATTTCAGTTTTTGTATCATCAAGCATAGGAAACCCTATAGGAATCAAGAGAAATTTCATAAACATGCTTTAATTTTTGTAATTAGAGAATTGGATCCTGCTCCAAACCCACCGTTCTTCAGCTCATATGTGATTAAAGCCACGCTGGACTACCTGAGCAAATGCCATAGTGCCAATCACAAGTCTCTGGTCGCCATCCTGTCCAAGACTCCTGTGAGCCTCCCACGCAAACTTGCATATTCCTATTTCACCTGAGCATCTGCTTATTTCTTTTTAAAACTCCTGCGTCCGTCTGTGTTCTGTATGTTTCAGATGTCCATTCAGAAGATTCTCATAGCAATCTGTCAGAAGGCTGCTGAGACCACCAACGGCTACGAGAGGCACCGCATACTGATGATGTACCACCTGTTCGTCAGCCTGCTGCTCAGAGAGGTGAAGGACGGGCTGGGCGGAGCCTGGGCGTTTGTGCTGCGTGACATCATCTATACGCTCATTCACCACATCAACAGCAGGTCTGTGCGCACACAAAATTAGGGATGTTTTAGGGTTATATTTAGTGGTGGCCAGTATTTTCACCAGCTGAAAAATGGTCAGTTATTTCTATCTTTTGCTGTAGTGTGTTTCCAAACATTCATTTTGCCATTAATTGTAATAATCCAGATTATTACAATTAAATGTAAACTGATATTTCCTACTGACACACTACAGCAAAAGATAGAATTAACGGACTTAAAACCATTTCTTAGCTGGTGAAAATACTAGTGTTCTAATCATTTTGGCCACCACTGTATATGCAATGAATTCACAAAAATCTTCTAGTATTAGTGGCAGGATGGTTTTTGTGTGTGGTTCATGTTATCAGAAATCATTGAGAAACAGATAAGTGAGGTCTTATTTTCTTCTGTAGGTCATGTCAGCAGGACGAGGTGTCCACTCGGAGTCTCTCCCTGTGTTGTGACTTGTTGTCCCTGGTCTGTCAGACAGCTGTTCAGTACTGTGATGATGCTCTAGAGAGCCACCTGCAGGTTATTGTTGGTACTCTCACAGCACAGGTCACTGATCAGTCTGCCATATCTCAGCAGGTGAGAGAGAAGAGTGAATGAGCATGACCTGTTAACTTTAGGTCACAATCTGTTATTTTATAATGTACTATTTCAGCTGCTAAGTTTAGCTAATCATGAAAAGTGTTGATTATTGCATTATATTTAGATCTACTCCTGTAGCATTCAAGGTTGCAGCGCTGCGCTGCAGCTTAACACAGTCATGTCTACTGAGTGAAAACACAATGTAAATAAGAGATCAGTTAAGCAGTGTAAACGGTTTCATTGATTATAATGGGAGTTTTGGCAAAAATGCAGAAATCCAATCACTGCTCCAGCAATTATAAAGAGAATGATCTTTGATCGATTTCTGAATATAAAATAATTACAGTATAGATAACAGATGGGTTTAAACTCAACTAGCAGGAACAGCATTTAAGTTGATTGTTTTTAGTTGTTTAGATCACACCTCTGTAATTACATCAAATGATGATTCACGTTAAGGGGTGTATTCTCCCGATTTCAAACCCTGGCATTTCAGACGGTTCGAATAGAATCATTCATATTTTGGGTTTGGAAACTTGCAGTATGTTTTTTATTGCAGCGTAACCTCTCATATGTTTAACTATCAGGAACATTTTGGTTAGTGGGCAGTGGGGAACCTTAATAGCCTAAAAGGTTGAGAACTACTGTTCTAGTGTGTTTTCCCATTGCTATTTTGCCTTAAATGTATGAGATAAGTTGTGTTTACAGGGCTGGGCATTGTTGCTAAAGGAAATTATAAAAAATTTTCATGATATTTTTCAGCCTTGTTGATGTCTCTATATTATTATTATTAGGGCTGTCAGTCGATGAAAAATTTTAATCTAATTAATTACATGATGTTTCGATTAATTAATCGCAATTAATCACAAAATAAATTTGATTGTGAAAATACCCACAAAAGATTTTTTTAAAGTTATTTTTGTGTTAAATTAGAAAGTATCAAGTAGACATTACAAATTGTAGCTTTAGAAATATTTATTTGATTTAACAAAAAATGTATTACACATAAACATTTAGGCAATAACGGCCTAACAAACTATGGAACATAAAAGAAGATAATTCGAGAAACATCTCAGTATTGTTTGTTCATACAATGAAAGTCATTGGTAACCAAAACAGCTTTGTTACCAACAGTTCAAAATACCTTCTTTTATGTTCCACAAAAGAAAGGTTTGTAACGACATGAGGGTGAGTAAATAATGACAGAATTAAAATTTTTTGGGTGAAATATCCCTTTAATGTTATTATTATTATTATTTATTATTATTATTATTATTAATTAAATGATACTCTAAATAAGAAACTAAATCTGCCAGCAGTGAATGTCTTTCATTCGATTCGTTCAAACGGCTGATTCATTCAGGAATGATATTTTAAATAAGAAACTAAAACTAAAAGCGTTTTTGAGTCATTCATTCATTCGATTCGTTCAAACGACTGATTCATTCAGGAATGAAGTAAAGGGCTGTGTTTATGAATGGGCTTTTGAATCATTGGTTCACCGATTCTTTCACAACGTGGATTCATTCAGAAACTAAACACCGCTGTGTTGCTCGGAGATGCACAACGATCACTGCTGTGGTTTTAAAGGTATTATATTCTCTGCAAAATCGAACAAAAACACATAATATTGTGTTTAAAATATAACACAATATCAACTTCTTATTTACTGAACTGTGGTATAAAATCACACTTAAACTTGTGATATTCGGGACAAACAGCACTGCTGTGATATTGCTCTCGCTGCTCCTGTGATATCGGTTTATCTGTGATAATTTTAGGGCATAACTGCATTTATGGAGTTGTTATCCTGCACCATAGATATTTGTCAACAGTCAACTGTATGAAATGTAAGATGACGTACAGGTCTGGGGGCGGGGCCAGTGCGTTTACTGCATTAAAATATTTTAATCACGTTATTTTTTTATATATTTGCCCTGGAATTACTTATTTTCAAAAAAATCTTAATTTTAACCATTGTAATAAAAAAATGAAATGTTAAAAAATATTGTAGTTTAGTAATGTAATCAAGGCTTGATGATAAACAAAATTGTTTTACATGATAACAATCAGTGATGTGTTATTAAAAAAGTCATTGAAAAAGTCTGTACATGGATATGGTACATGTAAAAATCTAATCTAAAATACTTTTTTAAATGGTCAATCTAAAAAATATACTGATTTACTGAAAACTGATTTTATATCTAAACTGTATTTTTTTTTTTTTGATGTTAAGTTTTTAAGTCAGGAATTTAAAACTGGTTACTGTACTGATTTAAAGTCAATTGCGCTATTAACAATGTTGGTTAATTTTATATCACTAACAGAATGATAATAAATATATTGTAAATATATTTCCTAGCCCTATTCGCATGTGTGACTTGATTCATTATTCAGCAGGGAATTATAACACATCGTATGCTTTTAGGTCCTCAGTCTACTAAGGTTCCTGGTAATTGAAAACCCGGAGAACAGCATGTTGAGAAATTCCATACCCCTATTGGAGCCTTTTCCTGACCGAGCACACTTTAGAGATCTGAGAGCCGCCCAACACGCTCTCAAATACAGCTCAGGAGCCTTCACTCTCAGACAGGTCAATATTATAGTCTTTTTCAGAAATGCTGTGTAGTCCCGCATTATTTACATTTACATTTATCCAAAAGCGTCATTTGTAATTGTTTCAGATCCAATTGACACAGGTGATCTAAGATATGCCTGAACATTGACAATTAATCTCGTCCCTCCCGTTTTTCTGTCTATCGCAGGAAATTGAGCATTTTCTGTCTGTAACATCTTGTGATTCTTTGCCCCTGGCCCGTTTGGAGGGGTTGAAAGATCTAAAAAGGCAACTTCACAGCCATAAACAGCAGATAGGACAACTCTTGAAAGAATGCCATGGTCAGAATCACATTAGTGAGCATTTTTATGCAATCGTTAAATGTGCTTTAGCTCTAACCCTACTAGCAGTGTCCCAATGCTTCATGTCCATATCTGATATTTGTGTTTGTTTAGCTGATCCTGCCAGCTGTATTTTGGTGAAGCTGGTTCTTAACCTTCTTCAGCTTTGCAAAATCGCAGCTAACCATCCTGGTGGAGGAGACATCTTGAGTAAGTGGTTTTCAGTATTGACGTGCAATATAAGAAATGAACTGGCATGACGAGTGCAGTTTTTATGACGTGTTGATATATATTTTCCTGATGAAATTGCAGAAGGACATGTTGTCCTCCTTTTTTATGTGAACCATAATTTACTGGAGGCAGGTGGAGCTTTTTATTAGACACAAATTACTAAAATGATACCAACTTATGTACCAATACCATTTTCGATTCTGAAGGCACAGCAAGACTACTTTGTACTCTGTTGAAATTTTGATTTCATTTAGTCATTAATTAAATAAGCTGTGTAGCCTGTCTTTTTTATTTATTTTTTTGCTTTACCAAATGTATTTTTTTAATCATTTACTTTTCAGAGGCTGCTGGCCGGTGCCTAGGAGAACTTGGTCCAGTTGACTTATCATCCATTGCCTTGCACCATGGGAAAGACCAGCTGTATGCTAGAGCAGCCGATTTGTTCCCTGACGTTCCTTTTCAGTGGATCTTCATCATCCTGAACTGCATGGACAATGCACTCACACATCACAGGCACTTCATTACAACTTAATTATCAGATCATACACTTTTTCACACTTAGTCCTTAGATCAAGAAACTATTTCTAGACTTTGCTTTCTGATAGCAATAATTATGAATGCGCGTGCACCGATTAGACCATAATTCTGTGTCTTATCTCTTTTTATTTCAGTATTGCGGTGCGTCAGGCTGCTGGCATATGTCTGAAGGACATATTGGCCACTCAGTGTGGGATTGAATTTGGGGAAATGTATAAAAGCAAAAGGGACCCTTTGCTGGCATACCTAAACCCCTTTCGCTCTGCCAAGAAACGGGCAAGTCTTTCACTTTGGCATATGTCTAGATAAATAATTTTTATGGACACTTTTGATTCATACTGCACGCTAAATATTTGTGAACTGCTAAACCATTAATAATCAAATGAGTGAACGGATGTTTAAATAATTGCTAACATCAAAAAGAGAAGTTATCCATAAAGTGGTTCATTCCTTATAGCAGTGCTTCTCAAAACTGTCCTTGGGACTGCCCACCACTGTACACTTTGTATGTCTTTCTTGTCGGACGCACCAAATTGCAGTCTCTACTAATGAGCTGGTGACTTGAATTAGGTGTGTTATATAAGGGAGACATGTCCCGGGACAGGTTTGGGAAGCACTGCCTTATAGGATTTATCTGCTCTTTTATACAGGAGACCATTGTGAGTATGGAAGTGACCTCAGAGTCCAGACATAGGCTGGACAATTCTGAACTCTGGTTAGTGCAACCTGGTGGACACAAGGACTGGTTAAAGAACCTGTGTATGGCCCTGTTAGACAGTGGAGGTGTCCGCAATGAGGCTCTGCTTCTCACCAGGCCTTTATGTGAGGTACACTGACGAAACAGTAGCCATGCTGTATTTTGAGGATCCATTGTAATGGTTTTACACACGAGTATTTGTCTGACCCAAAGTGTCTGACCCAAAACAGAGTCTAAGTGAAAAACTCTTTTACTGCTGTAGGTAAAAACAGAATTTTGTCAGAGGATGCTGCCACTCTTTGTTCATGATATTCTTCTGGGAGATGTGGATGGTTCCTGGAGGCAGCTCTTATCCACACACATCCAGAGTTTCTTCAATCAGTACCGCAGACCCTCCACACCCACCAGCCGCCCCACCACCCCCATGCTCTCTGATTCAGGTACAAAGCTATTTGATAGGAGCTGAAGTGTTGACTGTGACAAAACAGCTTGGTCTGCTGCAATGCTGCCTTAATTTTCATTCCTTACAAGAGAATGTTTTTTCTTCTTCTTTTTTTCCTGTTTTAACAGGGAACAGTATTGATGTTGGCAACCAGAGCCAGATAGACAAAACCTCACTCCGCAGCATGATGGCAGTCATAGACTATCTCAGGCAACAGAGCCGCCCAGTGGCACCTGGAAGGTTGGACAAGTTTTCATTTCTGTCAAATTCTGTGTATCCAAAGCAGTATATAATTCTAAATGTGATTTTTGAATATGCATGCACTCTTACTGCCACTGCTGAAAGTATAGGTGGTGTCACATTTATCATTCAGACCCGGTTCTACGGAGGTGCTAGATGGTGCTAAGCACTAGGGCTGTCAAAAATTTTTTTTTTGAATTTCGAATATTCGTCGAATTTAAAATAAAAATCCACATTTGAATGCAAAAACTCTGCATTCGAATTTTAGGTGTGCGTCAGGCAGCCTTATCAATGGCACACGAGATGCGATGACGATGTAAGTGTCGTTGCATTTTAATGCTTTTTTAGCCTATCCAGTGGAACCCTCTGGATGCGGCGCTGCTACGTTGTTCATTCAAAATATTGCGGGAAAAGAGAACATCAATGCGGAGAAGATGTTGTTTACGTCAAAACTGAAACCAAGCCGTTCACACAGAACGCATATATATCACATTTTCTAGAGGGACATCTATCACCGTTGCACTCGCGTCTCACACAAAAGGGCCACATGTTTAGAAAGCCATGTAAAATTAATGTAAGTTTAACTTTTAAAAACATGTCTCGAGACTTTATGGCGGTTTTTCCCCATCCTACTGCATCATGTTTTTAAATGATAAAAAAGTACTCTTTGTGATTGGTTTTCAGTCCTTTATATTAAACTATACATACATGCATGATGCTGTTTTGTTTCTAATTGTTTAAGCAACTTAATTAATTATATGGTTTATAAACATTATTTTAAACATTATGCACTTTTTCCAAAGATAGTCGTGTTATTTTATTGCTTTGAAGAATTGTGCATTAGTAATATTTTGCTCGATGCGCCCTCTTGTGGCCTCAGGAGAGAAATTATAACCAATTATGCCTTTTATATTCGAATGTAATTTGAATATTGATAATATTTAAGTAAAAAATTCGAATTTAGTTTTTCAGCCATTTTGACAGCCCTACAAAGCACCCTCAAATGAATTCAATAGCACCCTCAGTTAAAGCTGTAATAATGAGAATTCATTGCAGATTTGGCAAACTATCCAGTGCGTAATGGTTTGCACTCTGGGAG
>NW_015660895.1:463628-474585 GCF_001515625.1 Sinocyclocheilus rhinocerous
GCACAAGAGAGCCGCATGTTTAGAAAGCCATGTAAAATTAATGTAAGTTAAACTTTTAAAAAACATGTCTCAAGACTTTATGGCGGTTTTTCCCCATCCTACTGCATCATGTTTTTAAATGATAAAAAAGTACTCTTTGTGATTGGTTTTCAGTCCTTTATATTAAACTATACATACATGCATGATGCTGTTTTGTTTCTAATTGTTTAAGCAACTTAATTAATTATATGGTTTATAAACATTATTTTAAACATTATGCACTTTTTCCAAAGATAGTCGTGTTATTTTATTGCTTTGAAGAATTGTGCATTAGTAATATTTTGCTCGATGCGCCCTCTTGTGGCCTCAGGAGAGAAATTATAACCAATTATGCCTTTTATATTCGAATGTAATTTGAATATTGATAATATTTAAGTAAAAAATTCGAATTTAGTTTTTCAGCCATTTTGACAGCCCTACAAAGCACCCTCAAATGAATTCAGTAGCACCCTCAGTTAAAGCTGTAATAATGAGAATTCATTGCAGATTTGGCAAACTATCCAGTGCGTAATGGTTTGCACTCTGGGAGGTCCTTTGTCTATCTATTTGCAGCGTTGAGCACTGTAGATAATCACAGACATGTCTGCTTATTTCTTGAACGCAACAGCGGATCAGTTAGAATTACTGTTTAAGTTAGAAATTAGAATCCCCTTAGAATAATCTTTTTATTGTCATCCTGCAAATCGGTTCCTGTGATGGCAAAACTGATTTTTTTTAGCAGCCATAATTCCAGCCTTTAGCATCACATGGTCATTCAAATATGCTGATTTGCAGCTCAAAAAGCTGCTTACTACTTTTTTTGTAGAAATCGTGATACTATTACTATTTTTGTAGAGGATTCTTTGATAAATAGAAAGTTTGAAAGAACAGCAATTATTTGATATAAAAAAGAAACGTTACAAGTGTCTACTGTCACTTCTGATCAATTTAACACGTCCTTGCTGACTAAAAGTATTATATGCATTAGTGTAATTGCTTACCGAGAAAAGAACTGTCACTATGAGTATGCTTGAAATGAAAAATGACAACCATAAAGTATTTGGATTTTGCAGTCAAATTATACAAATATGTGACATTAGGTTGTAGAAAAAATGCTACCTTTGTAGTTAGCCTTATCGTGACTTAAAACATTCCACCATGAAATATGAAAACAATCAAAAGAATACATCATGGTGGAAAAGCTGATGACTTGGAAAAAAAGCATAACTGACATGAATTTACTGCATACGTTTGACATTTGTTAGTAAACAAATGAAAAATTTATTTGAGAAAAACTCATTGGCGAAATGAATAAGATGAATGTTGCTGATTGGAGCGACGACAGAATCTTTTCTGTGTGGTACCAGTTTGCTTTTTTGATCATTTGTAATGACACCTGGTTAAATAGTTAAAACACATTGTTACATTCTCACAAATTGTACACTGCACTAATTATGGATTAAACTTTTGACATTTTGTTTTTTAAAGTCATGAATATGGGACGGTGTGTGATTCAAATTTTTGGCTGGATCTAAATTATCTGGAGGTGGCTGGAGCCGCTCAGATGTGTTCTGCCCATTTCACTGCTCTCCTGTACTCTGAGATCTACTTGGACAAGATCAGATCCGACATGGAGCAGATCCGAAGGTACTGTCTGCCAGCGACTCTCTGCTTACTGTTAGGCTATATGTAATGTGTCATCTACTTAATGTGTACTGTAATCATGATCATAGTGTTCTATACTCCAGATTCATTAGTTGTTTTGAAGAGCTGTGTGGTGACCAGATGCATGTGTTTGTCTCAGGCCACAGTCTCGAGTGTCGAGACAGATCATGTTTGAGGAGAGCAGCCAGACACTGTCCATCAGCAGTGTGAATGAAAAGAGTTTAGAAGACTCTGGCATCAGTCTCCAGGTGGGTGATGGGTATCAGAGCACGTAAGTAGAGTGGAGCGACAGCCATTTCTCTTTTTCTCTCAAAGCATATTGCAAACATTTCTCAAAATCATTTCTTGTTACATTTCACTGCAGTTTCACTCCATGTTCTGCTTACACTCTGCACCGCTCAGACACTCTACAGTACTTCATTGATCATAATGCAGTAAAATACTGGGGATATTAAGTAAGACTAAGTACAGTACATGGTTTAATTTTCCCATCTCAGGATCTTCTGATTGAAGTGTACAGATGCATTGGAGAACCTGACAGCCTGTATGGATGTGGAGGAGGCAAGTTAATCAGTCCTCTGACTAGGTGAGACTTTCCAATCATAAATGATCGTGAAGTAAATCCAGGTATTTTAATAAATGTAAATGTCTGTACTGTATGCACAACAGGCCTCATTCACAAAACTTTCATAAATATATTAATTAAAGGGGTGGTTGATTGTGATTTCACTTTTTTATCTTTAGTTAATGTAATGTTGCTGTTTGAGCATAAACAGTATCTGCAAAGTTACGACGCTGAAAGTTCAGTGCAAACAGAGATATTTGCTGCGTCCCAATTCGCATACTATCCGTTCTAAATAGTTTTTGAAAATAGAATTATTATGTCCCAAATCGTAGTATGTTGAAAAGAGTGCCAAAGATTCCTGGATGGCTTACTTCTTGAGATTAGAATTGGAAGTGCAGATCTATGCACACTCTAATGGCTAATATTGCCCACAACTACATTACAAACACGCATAAAAAGTGTTTAAAAACTAGAAACATGCGAGAAATATGCGAGACCGACGGACAGGCAGAGAAAGGGGTTTGAGTGATAAATAATCAATGTCTAACCTTGTTAAAAATATTGATTTAACGTTTTGCACGTTATATTTCATCTGCAGCAGCATTGTGAACTTTTATAATGATACGTTTGGTCATTAACTTTTAAATGCATCATTATGCAAACACATGAGCCGTTCGACTGGCAGATCAACGTGCCTCTTCATTCTCTCCGGTACGGTAGGAAATGAAATGAAACGAAATGTGGATTTTGTTAACTGTGACAAGATGATTGACAGTGACAGAATGCACGTAACTAAGCAACAGAGCGCATCCGTTAAAGACGCAGTTATGACGAAGTAGTATGTCCCAAAGCTTGCCTACTATTCTGCTACATACTCAAAAGTATGTACTTTTCTTCACAAAAATAGTACATACTTTTAGGGTGTAGTATAAGTAGGCGAATTGGGACACAGCAATTGTCTTTTAAAATTATGGCAGTTTAATGCCTACAAATATGGCTCGTAGGGACTACAACAAGCTACTTCCTGGGTTGGTGACATCACAAACCCAGACATTTGCATAACCCCCGCCCCCTTTGTTTGCCATGTTGCGCTGCTTTAGAGAAGAGGAAGAGTTGTTGCCAATGCTGTCAAAACTAGGGGTGCACGAAAAAATCTATTCAGATATGAATCGTGATTCTGTCTTCTGACGATTCTAATGGATTCACAAGTTTCAAAATCAGTGTTTTAAAGCAGCGGTTCTTAATCCTGTTCCTCGCGTCAGCTCAGCTCCAACAGTGAACTGTGTTCCAATTATACACTTTATGTGTATAGACAGACAGATATTTTTCACATAGCTATGAGAAGCGTTAAACATGGACGCGTATGCGGTTGCCGTGGTAACGAGCAATACTTGCTGGCAAACACTTCTTACTGTTACAAAGTAAACAATTACTTTACGAAAATGCTACAACGCAATCATGTATTCTGCTGTATTAAAGCTTTGAACAGGATAAAACCGTATATTAAAAGCTAACATAAGCAGTAGCATTTACAAATAACAGCGTATCTAAAAGTATGAGACAACAACAAACAAAAAACATAACATTAAGAGCCATGCTTGCACAGGTTCTGTGCGATCCTCTTCATGCAACGTTGCAACGCAACGCGTAAAAAGACAGTATAAGTCATTATAATCCGTAATTATGTCCCCACTGGATGCAACAAATGCCTCGTTTATAATGGGTTTTAATGTTTTTGAATCGTCGCTCCGGCCGGACATGGCATCACAGTATGGAAAGGGGCGTAACATTTCCGTCACACGCTTGAGGTAATCGGCCAATCAAGCACACCTCGCTTTTTCAGACCGATGAGCTTTGTAAAAATCGACGTGTTTCAGAAAGGCGGGGCATAGAGGAGAAACAATAATGTACAGTATGTGGAAAATAATGTGTTTTTTGAACCTTAAACCGCATAAACACATTTCATTACACCAACTACACAAAATAATGTTCTTTTTAGCAAGCATCATATGACCCCTTTAAAATCTGGTAGTTGTATCCGTTAAAATCTGGTAGTTGTATCCGTTAATATTATTTAATGGACCTGAGCTAACGTGCTAAGAATGAACAGTTGCATTTGTCTTCACTAACATTAGCAAAGATTAACGAATACTTTATGTATTTAGATTAATGAAACAAATGAGTTGCTCACTGTTTAATGTTAGTTAATGCATTAATTAATTTTAACTAACAGGTCATTATTTTACTTTCTTACTAATTAACATCTAAATGTAGAAGTGCTGTTTTTTTCTTCTTTGTGGTCTCCAGAATTCGAACATATGAACATGAGGCCATGTGGGACAAGGCTTTGGTTTCATACGACCTCCACTCCAACCTCCCAGAGGTCACACGGCAGACCGGCATAGTAGAGGTTCATTGTCTGCAAAATTATGAGAATGGTTGCAATTTAAAATTGTGATCTCCGGTCAACACTGGTTAGTTTGTGTCTTTCTCAGGGTCTGCAGAACTTCGGTTTGTGTAGTATTCTAAACACGTATCTTCATGGGCTGGAGAAAGAAGGGGTGGAGTGGGGTCCTGAACTTCGAGAGCTACGCTTTCAGGCGGCGTGGAGAAACACACAGTGGGACTGTGACCTGCCTGAGAGGTGTGGGTTTGTATTTACACTCTTTAATCATTAGTAGAAGTTTGCATTAGGGTTATGGTAGAAACGTGTCAGTCAGTTGAGATTCTATTGTACCTTTTATACTGTGGTATATTTAGTCTACTCTGCCACTAAAATAAATGTATAATTAAATATAAAAATGTGAGATATGAAAATGTAATTGTTATATTTTAATTTTTCATTTTATTTTTATTTTCAGAAATGAGAAGCTGAAGCCTGGCATCAATGAGTCCTTGTTCAATGCCGTCCAAGCTTTGAGAGATAGAGAATTCTCCCTATTTGAGCAAACCCTCAACTACGCCAGGTAACTAGACTACTCATCCCTGTGTTCAGGCCTGTTCACACCAAAAACAATAACTTTAACTATAAAGTTTTAATAATTGTTCTAATTCTATGAGAATACCAAAGTCCACCCCACAACTCTAATGATAAAGACACAGAGGAACAATATCATTCGATTGATTTTTTTTTCCAGCTGATGAATGATAAAAACATTGACAGCCAATTAGAGTCCTCCTGACTGAGCTTGAGTATTTAAAGGGGCAGACAACTTAACTGCTGCACACTTTTAAACAGAACGATATAGTGTGTTGGTATGGATGCTAATAGTTATCTTTATAGTTATAGTTCTGGGTGTGAACAGCCATAAGTAACAATTACAGATATAGATCCTGTGCATAGAGGGTCCTCTATCTGATTTGTATGTGTTTGTGTTTTGTCAGAGGTCATGAGGTCGAGGAGTTGTGTCGTGGTAGTCTGGAGGCCGTGTCTTCACTCTATCCAGCTCTCTGTAACCTGCAGAGAATTAGTGAACTCCAGAGTGTCGAGGAGCTTTTCTCCAGGTCAGATTCCACATTTTAATTTTAGAATCATAGAAGCAAAAGCTCTATTTCCTAATTACCAAATAAAAGCTTAAAGAAAAAAAAACCTCAAGAAATGTAAGAACTTAAAAGTGTAGTTTCTGTATCAAGTCAGGGTCAATTCTTTGCTGGTTAGAATTGCCCTGCTTGTAAATATTGTAACTACACTATATGGGGTACAAACAGCATCATTCTCATTGATAGTCACTTAAAATATTTGACAATGACAATTTATTTATATAGCACGATTAAAAACAACCCACATTGACCAATATGCTCTACAATAACTAAAACCACAAAAAACAAGAATAAGACAAGAAGACAATTAAAATTGTAAAAGAGTACCATAAAAGAAAAAGTTCTTCAACATAATAAAAACAGTAATATACAATAGAAAATGCTTCAAGTATTAAATGCTTTATCAAACAGAAAAGTTTTTAACTTAGACAAAGATAATGCCAATCGAGATCATTCCAAAGTCTGGGGGCAGCTACAGAAAAAGCACGGTCACCCCTACATTTCAACCTTGATTTGGGAATCGACAAGAGTCTCTGATTTGAATACCTGAGTGATCAGGTTGAATGGTGCTCAGTCAGTAGGACAGAAAGGTAAGATGGAGCCATATGAAGGTATTTTTGGTGCAAAACAACTGAGCGTCTGTGACAGCGGAATTTGTAGTTGAACAGCAAATGACAAGTTTCGCGCACTCTCCCTTTTGCACCACATATATGTGTGAAACGTGGAGCAAAAGTGATTTGTGCATCTGTAGAGGCAACGGCGGGCACTCTTCAGAGACCAAGAGAATTTTGGCTAATCAAGAGGAGCTAGTTTGGGCGCCTATCAGCAGGGAGAAAAAAAGAAGAAGAAAAAAACGAGCTGCGCGAGCATCTTCTGGAGCTGACCAATAAAGGTACATTTTCTTTCTTTTTCTTAAATTACTCACTGTAATTCTGTACATTCTGTACATTTCTTTATAGTTTAAATATTAAATGAGTTTAGCTCTAACCATGATAAAACTAAGTTAATTGGTAGAGGTGTGTTTGATTAGGGTTGAAGCTAAACTCTGCAGGACAGTGGTCCCCCAGTACTCAAGAGGCTTTATAAAAGATTGATTAACCCGTTAATTAAATAGATTAGTATGAGAGTGTCATATACAAGATGATTAAATATATTTGTTGCTGGTAGGTTATCATTGCACAAATTAACACACTTTCTACATCTAAAAAATAAAAGTTAGAAGAGTTCTAAACTAATGCGCTGTCTTCACTGTATCTCACGCACACACGTTTAGTCACACAGATCACGCTTTGCGCACACACAGACATTCAGCAACACAAACTTCTCAGCGCTGCCTCGCAATTTTATCAATAAATCAATTTTATAAATATTAATTGCTCAAGAGCTACATCATCTTTCTCAACAAGGAGCTGGTAACATCAAAAGGAATTAAAGCCACAGGTTCACTGTTAATAGAGAAACGCGGCAAAACGGTGGTAATTCATACATACACAGCCTCTCTCTCTCTCTCTCTCTCTCTCTCTCTCTCTCATAATTGAACACTTGATGAATTACACTTTTCTGAGAATAGAACATTGAAGTGGAGATCACTAAACTGCAAGCTTACCAGTGTTTTCAGAAAGCCAGCGCTTTATCCACAGTGGAGAGAGAGCGCATGCAGATGGTTGCCAGGTTGACAAAAACAAGTAACACACTTAGCCGATATTTCTGTATTGCGCAAGTGTGAAGCTCTGTTTCGGGGATTACGTCTCTTTATATCAGGCAACCCCGGCTGTGTTCCTCTGCGGCCAGATTAAACCTTGTTGTAGCCTATATATTATGCTCTATTCACTATTTTTTAGAAACCTCTCACTTTTCTACTCCATTTTATACGGTATTCTTGTATTCAAATTAAGCACGGTCCACTGCTGAACACGTGGCATAATATCAATACAGAGACAGCTGTATCGATACTCGTATCGTCAAATCTCTGTGACACAGCACTAATAGTCAGCATCTGTGTTTTTGCTTGGAGAAATCTCCTGTAACAGACAGAGTCACAACAGCCTGTTAGTGTTATTACACTTTATGGTCAGAAAAAAAAAATACTGTACAGTAACAGAACTTAAAATAAACAACATTCATAATATTTGTTAGCCAAACTTCCTATATATTGCTAGTCCGTTCCTCCACAACCCGTTCTGTGGGTTAGTGAAGAGCAGCAGCCAGTGGCTAACTCAGCTAATGTAGTAGTTGATGGCACCTTACTCACCTGTTGTTACCACCTCTACGATGCAATCACAAGAAAAGACTCCAATACACCTCTGTTGCAGATGACATGACCAATAGACCACAACCTGAAAATAAAACACAAAAGATGTACATAACAGCGGCGTTTCTTAATTTGCTTCCCTGATTAATTCCGGATAACTGTATAACTTAACTTACCAGCTGATGTAATCACCGTCACGATAGCTCCAAAATACACCCCCGACGTTGCAGAAGATAAGATCCACAAACTTGAACATAAAAAAAACGAAGAACTATAAAGAAGAATAAAAACCGAATACAGTGTAGCTCTTCTGATTGGCCAAAATTCTCTTGATCTCTGAAGAGTGCCCGCCGTCGCCTCTACAGATGCACAAATCACTTTTGCACCATATGTCACATAGATATGTGGTGCAAAAGGGAGAGTGCGCGAAACTTGTCATTTGCAAACAAAACACAGGTTTGAGACTCGTAGCCGTTGACAGATTCACGCCGTTGTCGTTATGCACTTGTGTTTGTGCTAGAAAAAGCATCCAAGAAAATAAAATATATATGTAAGAAAACATTCTACAAGTGTGCGAATCTCATTGCAAGAATTCACATACTGATTTGCGGATGTACAAAATTCATCCGTGACTTCACATTTTTGATGCAGGTGTGTGAATGTGTTTTGCACCATATTCACTGCAGCGATAGTAGCAAAACGTGAGCGTACGAGTTTCTCGATTTGTGATTCGTAGAATAGGATTTGTGCACCTGCAATGAAGGATTCGAGAAGGTGTAACTGTTGTGTTGTGTTTGTGGGAGAGAAAAAAAAATCTACAAGTTTGCAACTTTTGTCTGTGACTTCAAATTTACTGATAGCCATGTGTGGCTATTCTCTACAACTACAAATTCCGCTGCCACAGACGCTCAGTTGTTTCGCACCAAAAATACCTTCATACTTTCTATTCATTAAAGAGTCCTGAAAAATTATTTGAAAATAAAATTGCAGCACAACTGTTTTCAATAATGATAATAATAATCAGAAATGTTTCTTGAGTTTCTTGAAAAACAGCATATTAGAATGATTTCTAAAGGATCATATTGTGACACTGAAGCACTATTACTTTAATATCAAGATGCTATGATAGTTTTTATTAATATTTTGAATGTTTTTATATTTTCTATAAGTTTTTAGTCAAAAATCTTTTGTTTTATGTTTTATCTTTTATATATTTATTTATAATTCTATTGATTTTATTTTATAATTTCAGTTTTAGTTATTATAGTACAAAATTAAAATGAGAAATGTTGCCTTGCCAAATAGCTATTTTAATATTATATATAATATTTTATTTAAGTTAATGTTTATTTAATTTCAAGTAACACAAATTTTTTATTTATTGTTTGTTTGTTTGTTTGTTTAACTATAAGAAGCCTACATTGAAAACTGAATCAATGACAGCTTTGGTAATAATATTTCACAGTGTTTTTTTACTGTATTTTTGATCATATAAATGCAGCCTTGGTGAGTAGAAGAGTTGTATTTCAAGAGCACATATATTACCGATTTATTTTATATTACAATATGATGAACTGCTGTATGGAAAAGAGCTGTGTGAAGATGCATCAAAATTCTCTTGTTGTTTTCCATGGAAACAGGTTTGGAACCACATGAGTAAAAAAATACCAGCATTTACATTTTTGGGTGACCTATTCAGTTAAAGGTTCACCAGAGGTCTGATTATTTGTCTGCAATATTGATTTTGGAAAGATGCGAGAGCTGGTATAACAACAAAAGCTAAATATTTGGAACAAAGCCAACCCCTCTTCCAACACTGTGTAGGATTTCGCCAAGAAAATAAGTTCCCACAGAAGTCCTTGACATAATGCATAAACATAATCTGTTTGTATTCTCACAAGTGGCTTCCAGTTGAAAACAAAGAGTTAACCCAGATTGCCACTCTTAGATGAGTTTGCAGCCATAAAGCGCCACTCCGCGAGCATCCGCTCCCTTCATTCTCGATTTTTCACACTGGTCCAGGGGTTTCATGGCCGAGCAGAGATGGTTTTGGCAGCCTTCCCGGAGTAAAGCCAATTGAGGATTGATTTAGATTTTGGGTGCGGGAGAGAGAGAGGTTATCTATGAAGATATGCTATTCCTTTTGTGGAGGCTTTATCCAGCTCTAGAGATGCATTGTACCCACAGACGTATCTGTGAAAGTCCGTATCCCGGACCCACAGCAACCTAGCCAGCGCTCTCAAAGGTCACTCAAAGCCAAAAGGCATTTGGGAGGTTTATGCAGCGTATCGATGTTGGGACTGCAATGCAAAAGTTGTCTGAGTGGGCTGAAATGTTTCATTGTGTTGAAGTTTTGCGTGGGACTTCTACGGATGTAACTTTTCTGCAGATTTATGTTTAACTTCATATGTCATGCATTTACGGTAACTGCAATATTTATGCACTCTATAATGAAGGATTTTAATACACCCTCACTTATACTGCAATAAAATGCATTTAATTTTTAAATTATTATTAAAATTGCATTATACACATTATATTTTCGGAGGTGTAGTTATGAACTGCAGCGTAGTCAGGTTTATTATAACTAAAACTAAACCATAAAAAACTTAAATGAATGTTAACTGAAATTAGGGATGCACCGATACCACTTTTTCCAGTACTCGCCCGATACCGATACTTTTATTTTTGGTACTTGCTGATACCGAGTACCGATACCAATATTTTTATTGCATTTGTAAATTTTTTAAATATTGGGTACAGAAACCAAAAGAGTATGTATAATGTTAGTTGGTTAACTTCATTTATCAAATAGATACAGTCAAACCAAAATATATTCAGACACCTTCAACATTTCTCACATTATCACAGTTTATTCGCTATAGTTTAGAAAATGGTAATAAAATATGACAAGAACT
>NW_015660895.1:476323-487079 GCF_001515625.1 Sinocyclocheilus rhinocerous
TAGCCGTTGACAGATTCACGCCGTTGTCGTTATGCACTTGTGTTTGTGCTAGAAAAAGCATCCAAGAAAATAAAATATATATGTAAGAAAACATTCTACAAGTGTGCGAATCTCATTGCAAGAATTCACATACTGATTTGCGGATGTACAAAATTCATCCGTGACTTCACATTTTTGATGCAGGTGTGTGAATGTGTTTTGCACCATATTCACTGCAGCGATAGTAGCAAAACGTGAGCGTACGAGTTTCTCGATTTGTGATTCGTAGAATAGGATTTGTGCACCTGCAATGAAGGATTCGAGAAGGTGTAACTGTTGTGTTGTGTTTGTGGGAGAGAAAAAAAAATCTACAAGTTTGCAACTTTTGTCTGTGACTTCAAATTTACTGATAGCCATGTGTGGCTATTCTCTACAACTACAAATTCCGCTGCCACAGACGCTCAGTTGTTTCGCACCAAAAATACCTTCATAGAGCCATACCATTTAATGATTTATAAACAAAAAGTACAAATTTTAAATCTACTCTGTAGTGCACCGGCAACCACCCGTTAAAAGTCTCGCTGCCGCATTTTGGACTAATTGTAATCGGGACATAGCTGAATGACTAATCCCAAAGTAAAGAGAATTGCAGTAGTCCAACCTTGAAGAAATAAAGGCATGGATTACTTTTTCAACATTTTTGAAAGAAAGAAAAGTCTTTACTTTCGATAAAAGCCGAAGCTGGAAAAAGCAAGATTTCACCACATAATTAATCTGCCTAAACACAACACCCACATTTTTTACCCCCGGTTCCACGGCCGAGGACAGCCCACCCAAATTTAGTTTAGGAGTAACAAAGAAAGCGGAGGGTTCAAATATAATAATATATTTGTGTTCTGATGACATAGCTCAGGATGGATGCTAGTTTAATGGCATGGAAATGTGCTTATTATATTTCAGCTAGTTGCAAGGCAACATTCACACATTTGTTTAGTTTAAGTACTAAAATAACTAAAACTACATAAACCTGAACTTAATAGACCAATTTAGAGTAGACGTCACAGTTACGTCACTTGCAGCTGCGCGCGCATAGTGGTTGCAGAAAAACACTGGGAACAAGTGGAGGTAAATGGGTAAAATCCATGGAATAAAAGAAAACAAATAGCTTTAGCTATTAAATAGACATAAAAAAAAACTTTAAAAATTAGTTTTACAAAGCTGGTGCCAAGTTCTTACAAATTTAAAGCAAACTCATTTTTTCATGCTAGAACTTAAAGGCTTTTTGTAAGATCTGGATGTGCGTTGCCCCTTAATTTTCCCCAAATAACGTATTATCACACATAAATAGCTGTAACATCAAAAAACAAATGGCCTCAAATGTTTTATGGCTCAGTTACCCTTTAATTGAAATTGTTTATTTTATTGTTCTTATGAATTCCTTTTTAAATGTTTTATTATTATTATTATTATAGAACAAGACACAATAAATTAGTGTAATATCATAGACCTACACATTAATAATATTATGTTTCTGTTCTTGACAGGCCTGTAACTGACTCCAGCCTTAATGAAGTGTACAGGAAGTGGCAACAGCACTCAGATCTCTTAACTGACAGTGATTTCAGCCTGGTCGAGCCCGTCTTAGCCCTGCGCTCCTCCATACAGGAAACATTGATTTCCTCAGAGACAGATCCAGACCGGAAGAACTACCTGATTTTTTCCTATTCCTCCCACCTGATGGAGCTGTGCAAGCTGGCTCGTTCTGCAGGCAACACGCAGGTCTCTATGTTTGTATGCGTGTCTAACCTCTTTATAGGTGAAAATATCAAGGACATTCTTATTTTCCATTTCATGACTGCTTTAAGACCTAACAAACTTATTTAGCTTGAAAGACGTTTTTGTGGTATATGTCATGAAATAAAACCCCCTTTTTTGGTATTTCATTATATAATGCAAAGCCATTTATTTTCTGCATACATTCTTCTAGCTGGCAGAGCGGGCAGTTTTCCACATGAAGCGGCACAGCCTGGTAGCTGGCGGTGGTGGCGGCAGCAGCTCATGGGCCTGGCAGCTGGAGGAGGCGCAGGTGTTCTGGGTGAAGAAGGAGCACGGGCTGGCTCTGGGGCTACTCAAACAGATGATCCATAAACTAGAGGATCTGGTGAGTTGAAGTGTGGTTAAGGTGGCATCCATAGTCCATTTCACAGGTGTACATAATGGCGGGTGTTCCAAATTCTCGCGTATCTGCTGAATAACTCTTGGTGTGAGCAGGTGTGTGTGAACCCTGCTGTGGTGCCGGTGTATTCGGAGTGCTTGAGACTGTGTGGAAGCTGGCTGGCTGAATCCTGTCTGGAGAGCCCTGCTGTCATACTGGAGAAATATCTGGAGAGGGTAAAGCGCTCACATATTCTGCAAGGCATTATACAAGGAAATAAAAGGATTTCAGTGACATATAAATAGTCTTTATTTCTGAAGTTTCCTTTCTAGTGTCATTGCATTTATCATGTTATAAAACATATTCTGTATGAATATCATCATAATTCTGTACAGTGGTAAATATCAAAATAGGGCCGCTGCACAATTAGTTGATGTGGCTAATATGGTGAATATCTAAATCCAAAAAGCTGTGATTTAATTATCAACAAAAGTGAAGATTTAAGGGATCCCTAAAAGTTATATGTGACCCTGGACCACAAAACCAGTCATAAGGGTACATTTTTTGAAATTGAGATTTATACATCAGCTGAATAAATAAACTTTCCATTGATCTATGGTTTGTTAGGATAGGACAATATTTGGCTGAGATACAACTATTTGCATATCTGGAATCTGAGGGTGCAAAAAAAAAATCTAAATATTGAGCAAATCGCCTTTAAAGTTGTCCAAATGAAGTTCTTAACAATGCATATTACTAATCAAAAATTAAGTTTTGATATATTTATGGTAGGAAATTTACAAAATATCTTCATGGAACATGATCTTTACTTAAGATTTTTGGCATAAAAGAAAATCCGAATGATGGCATAATAATTTTGACCCATACAATGTATTGTTGGCTATTGCTACAAATATAACCGTGCTACTTATGACTGGTTTTGTGCTCCAGGGTGACATATATAACTTAAAAAAAATAAAATAATAAAATATATATATATATAATGTAAAATAAAAATCATTATTATTATATTATTTTTCTTAAATTGTAATATTTCTTATTTTGTTTTCCATTTCAATTTAATTTAATATAATATTTATTGATAAATATAATATTAATAGTTCTGATTTTATATTTTTTAAATAATAACAACAATAATAATAATAATTAATTTAATTTATATCCATATTAATATATAATTTCACAATTTTGGTCAAATTAAGCAGTCCTACAAACAAGCACAGCAAACCTAGATTTTTTTTAAATCACATTTAAACCACAATCACAATTTTGAAAATGAAAAATGCAGCCCTATATCAAAGAGGCATGGTCATGGTCTTTGTGTTTGGGTTAATGATCTGTTGTTGTTGGACAGGCTGTGGAGGTCATTGAGGACCACTGTGGCGATTCAAACGCTAAACTTCAGAGCCAGAAGACCCGGGCTTTCTTTTCGCTTGCCCGTTTCTCTGATGCACAGTATCAGAGCATCGAAAACTACATGAAGTCATCGGAGTTTGAGAACAAGCACGCTCTTCTGGAAAAGGCCAAGGAGGAAGTTGACCTGATGCGGGAGAGGAAGGTCAGCAACAACAGGTCAGCATGAAACGTATCTGTCTTAGGAATCTTTTGCTCACCAGTTACAGAGAGACAAATACTATATGATGTATATATATTATGAAAAATACACGTTTCTTTTGTTCATGTGCAGATACACAGTGAAAGTTCAGAGGGAACTAGAGCTGGATGTCAAGGCACTGGCTAACCTGCAGGCCGACCGCAACCGCTTCCTCCTCAAAGCTGTGGAGAACTACATTCAGTGCCTGGAACTGGGAGAGGAACATGACACCTGGGTCTTCAGACTGGCCTCCCTCTGGCTGGAGAATGCTGATGTCAAAGCTGTAAATGAAATGATGAAGGTATAACAGCATCTCCCATGTACAAAAAAAGCCATTGTGTTGCAGTTTCTTACTATTTTGTTACTTAAGCCTGTAAAGCCTGACATATGAAATCAGAAAATTTTAATTTATTGAATTTTAGATATTTTTTTTTTAAATTGCATTTGTGCTTATTTTGAGTATCATATTTGATTTATCAGGCTTTTGTGACTCATATAAGAGAATATGGAGCTTATACTCAAGGAGAAGAAAAGAACCTCAGTGCTATTCAGAGGCCCAAAACGAACAAAATATGCAATTTGATGCAGTTGCTGATATTAAAATGGCCAAAAATAATATGAAATTCTAATAGCTTGTAATGTGAATCAGTTTTATAATGGTACAACAGACCATCTACATAAAATGCATTTAAATATCACTCTATATCTCCCAATAATGTTGTCTTGGTAGGAAGATATTTAAACGATATTTAATTTTATGATCGAAGCTCTGTCGTTTTTATTGTGGTGGGGAAAATATACAAGAAATAATAATACAATGATGACTGAGAGATGTACAAATAAATGTTCATCAAAAGCCTGATGTATCATATTAGATACATTTGAACATTTTTTCTGAAAAATGGAATGAATAGTCACGTAAAAGTTGCTTGTTATTGTCCAATAAACGTATTACCCGATACATGTCATCACAGAAGAGATGTTATAGCATTTATGTTTTCAATGAAAGATTACGAGGGCACATTTGAAAAAATAAATACATAACCTTTTAATTTCATGGTGAGTTTAAGAGAAATTGCAGTTGACTAGAGTCACCTATGGATTGCACTGTGCACTTTTGTGGGTCACACAGCTTTCAATACTGTGTTATAAATTGTGTGTGTTCATATTAGCGTGGTGTAAAGAAAATCCCGTCATATAAGTTCCTGCCCCTGATGTATCAGTTAGCGGCTCGAATGGGCACCAAAGTGTCCAGCTCCGTGACCTCACAGGACGTGGGATTCCATCACGTTCTAAATGAGGTAACGTTCATCTCCTTTATTTTTGTTCTGAATTTTAACCTCACAAGTAGGGTTGGGTATCGTTTCTTTTTTTTTTCAATACTGGTGCCAAATCGATACTTTTAAAACGGTTCCGGCGCCTAAACGGTGCCTGAACCGATACTTATAAAAAAAATAAAAATAAAAAAATCCCCCAAAAATGTTGGATTGGCCATTAGCAATATAAACACATGATGTCTGTTTCATTCATACTGGACGCCAGAGGGCGCCCTCTCTCAGAAAATCCACATATCCAATCACAGAAGTAGCGGAACTCATGACCCTCCAGGAAATCCCTTATATGGACAAAGGCATGGCTATTATAGCTGTAACTGAGTAAACAGAACATATAAACGTTTTGAATGATAAAACAAAGACAATAAACACTCGACTGCGACAATATAGTTTATCTGTGTTATTCAAGCCATCTCTGGTATTTTCATAACAATTAAGTATATTTATAATCCATTGCTAATCTACGTTTTCTTTTTAAAGTAGCCTGTGGAACATATTTTCTGCCTCATTCTGTGACAAGAAGCCACATCAGATCACAAAAGGAAGCATTTGACTGGTGTTGTGGAGTTAAAAGGTTATAATGTTCTCTTTTGTTGGACAACAGGTTCAGAAATGTGAATACAGGGGAAGTTTAGCTTTAGGCATTTTAATTTAAGCATGTTTAGCTTAGTTAACGGAAGGCTACCTGCTGCCATCAGAGCAAGTGTAATTACTGCATTCACGCGCTCCTCGGATGCTCTCATTTCCCGAGTTGTGCTTTTAAGTCAGAATGTGAAAAAACAACATGGACACTCTCGTTACTACTAAGATTTGTTGGATTTGCATTATTAGAGCTTACCGACTTGAGTTCACGTGCATTTTTTCAGTTGGGAAATTATTTTTCACATGCGGTGCCGGTGAAGATGCTTCTTACGTCCGTTTCGGAGAACCGGAGGACAATTATTTAAATCGATCGCTCAGGCATGGCACCGAAATGAGGCACCAAAATCTGCGTTCTGATTCGGTTCTAGTACATACCGGTTACATAGGTACCGGTGCCATATTGGTACCGGGTTTCGGTACCCAACCCTACTCACAAGTGCAATCTAAAATATACACTCACAACTGAAATGTGTTCTGTATCAGCTGATCTGTCAGTCATCTCTTGACCACCCCCACCACACTCTCTTCATCATCTTGGCACTGGTCAACGCCAACAAGGATGAGACTTTCTCTCGCAGTCGTTCGTCCAAGAGCACTGCGCGCCAACCTTCACCTCTGGACCTGGTATGAGAACTCTGAAATCTAGCTGTGAAATAAATATAAATTAAACTTATTAGTTCTACCAAAAATACAATAACATAGCTTCAGGTTTAAAATCCAAGAACTTGATTTCTGATATTTATATTTGTAATAGTCTTGTCATTTACAACTAAATATATGTTATGAGAAGTCATTTCTGCACTGCTCTTGGAGTTTTTCATGTCTAGTCATGATGTCTAAACGCTATGTAGAAATCCAGACATTTTACAGTAGCATTGTGTCCTTATAACCTTTTTTTTTTTTTTACTAAACGATTAACCTTTATTAAATGTGTTGATATGTAGGAACGGGCTAATGTCGCTCTTAAGATTATTGACGTGGTTCGTAAAAAGAGAGCCAAGATGGTTAAAGACATTGAGATGCTTTGCAATGCCTACATCACTTTGGCATACATGGACGCCAGTCGCCATAAAACTGAAAAGAGTGAGTACAAGTGATTATAGTTGTTTCCTGTCTGTTCGGTTTATGATTAAGGAACTTGGTGTCCCAATATGTTTAATCAATAAATCAACAAATCCAGTGTTTATTGATAACTAATAGGAGTGGTGTATGTTGAGTTGATTTTGAGTTATCCCAAACCCATATGACTGGAACAATAATAATTTAACTTGAGATGAGGCACTTCCCTTTACTTTTATAAGATCTGTTTTACACTCGCTGAATTTGTAATACTTGTACGTTAAGTCGATTTGGATAAAAGCACCAGCTAATTAGCTTTATTAGTAATTAGCAATATTGTTTTATGCTTCCTATCAATGTTTACTGTATTGTGCTTTGCAGTGTGAGCTGTTTAAAAAAATGGGTACGGAAATGTCAGACTGTTATGTACTGACTGATATACTGTCTTTGCAGAAGCCATACCTATTCCACCTGAACAACCCATCATGCAAATCAAAGACCTTGATGATGTCATCATTCCCACCATGGACATCAAGGTGACAAATGCCTCTTTCTTTTTTCGTCAGAGAAGCCTGTGCACTTTGTGAGGTGATCTTACTTAAGCTTGTTGTATATGTTGGCATTTCTTTCAGGTGGATCCATCAGGCAGATATGAAGACCTTGTGACTATCAGCTCGTTCAAACCTCACTTTCACTTGGCTGGAGGCGTCAACCTACCCAAGATAATCGACTGTGTGGGTTCAGACGGCAAGAGCAGGAGACAGCTAGTCAAGGTCTGCTTTTCATGCTTTGTTTTGCTTAATTGCTGCCACATCTTAATCAGACTCGTTTTGAAAGGTATGTCGGTCTGTTGGTCAGTCTTTAATGATTGAATCTGAAGTGAGTTTGTGTGTCGTGGCACAGGGTCAGGATGATCTGAGGCAGGACGCAGTCATGCAGCAGGTCTTTCACATGTGCTCCACCCTCCTGCAGCGCAACGCAGAAACCCGCAAAAGGAAACTCAACATCCGCCGTTACAAAGTAAAGACACCGTTAATACACTATCCTAGCACATGTTTTTATGAACTAAAATATGTACCAACTGTATCCAGCAGATGTTTTCATGAAGTTACTTGTTAAATACTACTAGTTAATTTTTTTGGCAATGTATGTCTGCTTACTAGGTCAAATGCCCAGTATACATTTTTTTCGACCACAGCTATTATATATATGTAAACATGCCTTCATCAGCACTGCTCTGTGTGTTTGTACCAGGTGGTGCCGTTTTCCCAGCGCAGTGGTGTTTTGGAGTGGTGTTCTGGCACTGTGCCCATTGGAGAGTTCCTGGTCGACCCACAGAAGGGGGCGCACAAACGCTTCCGCCCACAGGACTGGCCCAACATGTCCTGTCGCAAGAAAATGATGGTACTGAATTTTATCAGCTCATTCATTCTTATAGGCATTATACTATTAATAGTCCTAAACTGTTTTGGAAGAGTAGAAGAATACTAGTTTATAGTCGGTGAACTTTGCAACACTTTTATTGAACTGAATTTAATTAATGTTCAACTAAATTAATTAGCTGATTAATGACACTATTGTCTTCTGTAGAGCTGCTTTACAGCTTGTTTCTTAGGCTACGTTTACACGACAACGGTGTAGTCAAAAACGGAAAAGTTTTTCCCTTGCGTTTTTAAAAAGTTTCACGTATACACGACAACGTTTTCAAAACGATTCGCGTTTACACATATCCGCGGAAACGGACAAAAACGCTGTACTACGTATGCCAGGCCAGTAGTTGGCGCTGTCACCTTGTTAGTAAACAGTACCTGTAGGGAAGTGACGATTATATGTTGAACATGATGCGTCTCCGCTGTTGGTTGTAATATTGGTGAAATAAATCCACACTTTGCTGAAGAAGCGTTAGCAAACTCTTGAGCAGCAACAACAGTACCATGTACTCCGCTATTGTTGTGTACGTTTGTTCGCGCTTGCCTTTAAAATCGACACGTACTGCGCATGTCTACATACCTGACACATACTACGCACACGCATGACGTCACCGTTTTCAAAGATTCCCGGTATTGGGTGTTTACACAGAAACGATAACGGTGGCGTTTTCAAAAACGTGCACTTTGAAACCCGTTTTCAAAAATATGCGTTTTCAGTCCCCAAAACGCTGTTGTCGTGTAAAAAAACAGTCAAAACGCATAAAAAGTTTCCCGTTTTTGGCTGAAAATGTTTTAATCAAAATTGATTAATTTTGCAACATTAACACTGTTATCTGCTTATTAATATGAAGCTGCTTTCAAACAAAATGTGCGATATAAATAAATGTGACTTGAGTATTAGAGATTGTCTCTTTAAAAAGATTATTTATGAAGCATTTTGCCTCATTATGTTCTCGTTGTAATGGTGTAGGAGGCTCAACGGCTGGAATTTGATGACAAACTGCAGGCTTTCACTGAGGTGTGTCAGAACTTCCGGCCAGTATTCGGATACTTCTGCATGGAGCGCTTTCTGGACCCTGCGGTGTGGCTGGAGAGACAGCTAGCGTACACCCGCAGTGTGGCCACCTCTTCTATTGGTACACACACATAACACTATTATTTAACCATATTATTATAGGTGACGTGTCATTTCGGTTGGACAGAAAAGAGCTGGCCTCAAATTTTCACTTTTAACAGTATTATTTCATGGGCAACTAATTTGAAATGATGTTAAACAAAAAAGATTTTTTATTTATTTATTTTTTTTTTTCTGATGATGGCGCCGACGGTGATGGCTGCCTCCGTGGCGTGCTCCGCAGTTGTTTTTATGTTTTTGTTAGTTTGTCCTGTCTTTAGTTATATCCCTGCAATCAGTTTCACCAGAGACGAATTGCTGGACATTCGGCAGTACACACCACCCGATATTTCACCGGTTTTCGACTATTCTGATGTTTTGCTGGACATTGTAGTCGGGGGAGCTGTGGCGCTGATCAAGCGCTTCAGGACGCGCAGACGGGGGAAGCGAGCCGGCGCGCTTGTGAAGCTAAGGCAGCGTGGATTCAGAACGCCGTTGCCGAGCATCCATCTGGCGAACCTCCGCTTGATTCTAAAATAGTGACATGTTTGTGTCTGACAGTTGGTTACATCGTTGGCCTGGGCGATCGGCACATTCAGAACATTCTTATCGATGAACAGACTGCGGAACTAGTCCACATTGACCTGGGTATGTGTACACAGAAAACTAGCGCTGCAGAAGATCTTCGCTCTCTTCATGTTTTCATTTTCACCTTCATCATCTTTCCACACAGGTGTTGCGTTTGAGCAGGGCAAAATCTTGCCCACCCCTGAGACGGTTCCCTTCAGACTGTCTCGAGACATTGTGGATGGGATGGGCATCACAGGGGTGGAGGGCGTCTTCAGGAGGTACGTCTTCAGGAGGCGACCCTGGGTGTTTTCACACTTGAGTTTATTGATGCTTATTTATACCCCTGTAGCCTATTTCACGAAGAAGATTTCAGTGGCTACACAGGTAAGTTGGAGCTTAGTTTGAGAAAAAAAATAAAAGAATATGGATAGGGTTTTAGATGTTTACCACCATGGTACTGTATCTTACACTACACAACTAACCTGCTCCGGAGCAGGTTTTATTCTGGGTAAGAGATTGGAAAGCTATGAATTACACATGAGCAATTATATTTTGACATTTAATATTTGACCTTTCATTTAAATTAATATAAATATATACACTACCATTTAAAACGTTTTAATTTCTTTAAAAATAAAAAAAGAATGAATAAAACTTACTGACACCAAACTTTTGAACGTTAGTGTATATTGTTAGAAAAGATTTCTATTTTAAATAAATGCTCTTCTTTTTAACTTTTTATTCATCAAAGAATCCTGAAAACAGTTTCCAGCACTGATAATAAATCAGTATATTAGAATGATTTCTGAAGGATCATGTGACACTGAAGACTGGAGCAATGATGCTGAAAATACAGCT
>NW_015660895.1:487278-520537 GCF_001515625.1 Sinocyclocheilus rhinocerous
ATGCTCACCAAGACTGCATTTATTTGATCAGTAATATTGTGAAACATTATTGCAATTTAAAATAATAGTTTTCTGTTTTAATATTCTTTAAAATGTAATTTATTCCAGTGATGCAAAGCTGAATTTTCAGCATCATTACTCCAGTCTTCAGTGTCACATGATCCTTCAGAAATCATTCTAATATGCTGATTTATTATTAGAATTATCAATGTTGGCAACAGTTGTGCTGCCAAATATTTTTTTGGAAACGGCGATACTTTTTTCAGGATTCTTTGATGAATAAAAAATTTAAAAGAACAGCTTTTATTCAAAATATAAATCTTTTCTAATATAAATCTTTGCTATCACTTATCAATTTAACACATCCTTGCTGAATAAAAGTTTTAATTAAAAAAAAAATTTACTGACCACAAACTTTTGAACAATAGTGTATATTGTTAGAAAAGATTTCTATTTTAAATAAATGCTCTTCTTTTTAACTTTTTATTCATCAAAGAATCCTGAAAAGTTCGTACGGTCATGAAAAACCTGGAAAAGTCATGGAATTTTAAAACGGCAAATGCCGTTTATGCGAACGTTATGGAAAAATAAATAAACCCAGAAAGTTTTGGAAAAGTCATGGGAATTTATTTCGCAAATCTTTGTATAATAGAATTGTGTTTTAATCAGGTCCTGAATTTCGCTGCATGATTGCACCTATATCGCATCGTTTTACTCATTCCCGCAACTTTTGACTTTTAAATGAGGGACGTTCCTGTCAACATTTATTCAATATAGCATGTAGGTTCGATGAGTAAATAAATCCACCCAAACTCAGATTAAATCAGTCATTTGAAAACAGGGTGAGTGATTCAGCTGAACCGTGTCTTCTCTCTTTGACTCTCTGTCGCACGCTGCGATACAGGACTTCCGCTCGCGTTTCGGTACAGTTCACAGAATTGTCACTTTGCCTAATCGGGTCGCTGTTACACTGTCACAAAAATGTAAGTCTTTTTAAGCTATTCGGTACTCGCGCGTGCGTATAAAGCTTACACAGCTACTTATTACTAAAACAAATTCGCTTAAACTAGTAGCATTAATAGTCAAATATTTTCAAAATGACATACAGTATGCTATGATAATTTGAAGAGATTTTTATTTTTATTGTAAAAGAATGGAAAATTAGGACATGAATATTGTCTCAGAAGTCATGGAAATTTAGTGGTAAAAGTGTGTACGAACCCTGAGTCGACAGAGAATGTTTATAACAAGCTTTCTGAGCTCACTGAACCTGACCTAAACCAGGTTGGATTTGTTTGCTTTTGGCAACTCTAGGGTGCTTTCACACTTGGTTCGATTGCTTGGTCCGAACCCGAGTTCGATTGCTCCCACTCTTGAGTTTGTTCATCTAGCTTCGTGTAACAGGCTACTGAAATGACTCAAGTGTGAAAACACCAAAATGGGACTCTAGATGTTTTGTGACATTATAATTACAAGTATCTGTGAAAGGAACTGAACGATTACGTATATTATTGTATCATGTAGATGTTGTGAGAAGACGATGGAAGTCATGAGGAGTTCTCAGGAAGCCCTGTTGACCATTGTTGAGGTAAACACGAATTCATTCTTCACATCTCATACCGGACAGGTGTCATTTGTCAGGAAATGAATGCTGTTTTTGTTTTTTTGTGTGCAGGTGTTGCTGTACGACCCTCTGTTTGATTGGACCATGAACCCTCTGAAGGCCTTCTACCTGCAGCAGCACGACGAGCATGCAGAGCTCAATGCCACACTCAACCCCACGCCAGGAGACGAGATCGACGCCCACCGCAAGGCCAGGTATCACCTCTGCAAACACTCCTTCTGTCTGGAGCCCAATTTGACAACATAAACATTTTGTTTAGATGCCCACATAGAGCACAAATATGCAATTTGGTGCAGTTCCTCATATTTATATGGCCATAAAGTAAGAAGAAATTCGATAGCTTGTAGTGCAAATCAATGAGAACTTTAAACTGTATAACAGACTACTTGCATAAAATGCATATAAATATCATTTATCACTCTATATCTCCCTATAATATGTCATAGTAAGATGGTATTTAAATGATTCGTTTTATGATGAAAGCGCCATAGTTTTTATTGTGGGGAACAAAACATTTATTATGTACAATGAAACATTCACTGAAAGCCTTAATATAAAAGTAGTTTTAATGCATTAATTATACCTTGTAATGCATTGTATGATCTCATGAATTATTGTAACCAGTACATTATAATAATTATCTATGCATTGTTATATCTTTAGAAAATAGAATGCATTAAAACACGACAAACTTTGTAACCATTGAAACTTTGGTTACATTTATGAAAAGATATAATGCATTACAACATTCATTATGAATACCTTTATAATGCATTATACAAAAATAATTTGTGTTACCAAACGTTCTTCAAAAGCCTTATGTATCATATTTAAAGGCAGGGTATGTGATTTTTCAAAAACACTTTAGAAAACTGATTCGGGCCGAATCGCAAAACAAACTTGTAGCCAATCAGCAATAAGGGGCGTGTCTACTCGTGATGTGGAGGAGAGCGCGTTCAGTGCATGGGACGGACATTAGCCGAGCCGAGCGACAGAAAGATAGAGATGGCGGCATCATTTTCATCGATTTTTTTTCTAAAGTTGCTTAAATGCAATACATGTTTATCTTGAAATATTACTAATGTTAATTTTAAAATCATGAAAGATTTCTGAGCATAAAGACACATGTACCACAACCTGAACGGGGATGTTTTTACAATTATACTAAAACTTTTATGTGCGTAAAAAGTATGAATTATCAACGAGATGGTGTACAATGTTTTTTTCAGCAAACTTGTTAAACATTTAGAGGCCTTAGAAATTTGCCAATCAAGTATCATACTAGGCTTTATAAGGTCAAATCGATGTCATCTGTCTTGTAAATGTGCTAAAATTGTGATTTTTCTGTGACAGAATGATTTGATTCAGAAGGATTCAGAGCCAGTGTGAAAATTCAAACCCGATAAATACATTAAAAAGCACAGGTGTAGTTACAGTATTTTGCCTTTGTTTGGCAGTATAGAGTCAGTAAGAGTTTTAGTAAGAGAAAAGTATACAGTACACATACACTAATTTGAATAAAGGCTTTAAATGAAAATGTATTACGCTTATGTACATATTTACCATTCTCCATTGCAAGGCCAAGCTTTTTTATATACTTTCTACAATACAGATTTCTTCAAAGGAGCAAAGATTGCTTCAGAGCATAGACTCGACTTCTCTTATGTGTTGATGCGTTGTGTTTCTGCAGTGACAGTCAGAGCTTTAATAAAGTGGCGGAGCGCGTGTTACTCCGACTGCAGGAGAAGCTGAAGGGTGTTGAGGAGGGGACGGTGCTCAGCGTGGGCGGCCAGGTAAACCTCCTCATTCAGCAGGCAATGGACCCCAAAAACCTCAGCCGCCTCTTCCCCGGCTGGCAGGCCTGGGTCTGATGCACATGCTTGTGTGGATGCAGCACTTACCACTTGATAGAACAATCGCACACCAAAGAAAATAAATGCAAGCTGACAATAGAAATGTAACAAATAGCAAGTACAGTGGAAATATCTTATGACTTAGTCTCATGTGCTGGTTAACATTGAAATTCTGAATGTATATCTTTAATACTTGTTGCGCTATTAGCCTGTATATAATTGAATTAAATAAATATATTTAGTACTTGGCAATGATCTCTATAGCTTAATACTTATGAACACCTGAACAGTCTGTTGAACTGTTTTTGTAAGGTTTTGATAAAAAAAAAAACATTTAGAATGATAATGCTTCTGCAACTTTAAAAAAAAAAAAACACAAGCTTTGAATTATATGTATTAAAAAGAAAGAGATAAAAATCACATGCAGAGGTGGTCATTGTTTGGTTCATTTTGTAAGGTGTACTTTATGTACAGTACAGATATTGCTCATACTGTAAATCGTTGTTGTTTTCATGGCATATTTGATGCACAATAAATCACGGTTTAAACCGTTTAGTTCTCATTTTGTCTATCATTTCAATTGAATACAACTTTTGTTAGTAAGTCGTGTCTTTTATTTAACATTTGGTGAAATTACATTTGATTAAAACACATTAATAAGTCTACAGCAAAAGGATTAAACACTGGACTGCCATAACAAAAAAAAAAGAACAAAATGGCCTTAAAATTTCCTTAACACAAAACACCCCATTTTATGTAACATGTATAACAAAACATTTATATGAAATATATATTCAATATATAAATATTCAAAAATGTATATTTACCACAAATTATAAGGTGGTTAAAAATATATTTTTTTCATGTAAAACTATTAGTATTTTTAAATATTTTAAATTATATTAAAGGTAATTCATACATTTATTTCTAACAAACTTATTACAATATTGTACAGTAAAACGGTAACCAAAATATGGGGAAACTAACACAGTTAACAGGTTTTAACTGCGGCATTTTTACATAATTTTTTCTGATAAAAGCACAATTTATTTCAAGTGAAAGAGACCACATGCTTGAACAGTATGCTGCTATTAAGTGTTTATTGCAAACATTATAATGTTATTATTAAATGAATGTTAAATACGAAAATACGGAGCATTTTTTTGTTGTTGTTTTAAAATATACAAATCATCCACAATGAACTAGCCTTTGATAATGTCTAAATATCCAAATGCAAAACCAAATTAAAGTCATTGTTAATACAGTTGCTATATTTGAACTTAAAGGGGTCATATGATGCGATTTCAAGTTTTCCTTTTAATTGTTAATGTTACTTGAATGCATTTATGGCAAGAAATAATGATTCATGCTGATATTGTCTAAAACTTCACTTTGTTTCAAAATTTTTAGAGGGTGCTGTATGCCTGAATATATAAGCACATTTTTATTCCTGAAAGCAGCATGCTGTTCCTACTGTACATATCTGCCTACTACAGTATCCCATGAGACTGTTAGCCACATACTGTACAATCCCTGCTTCATTAATCAATGTGTCAGTGCAGTTAATGAAGTTATCAAGAGTGAACGAGTCAGTGAAAGGACTGGAGTTGAGCTGCAGGATGATTAGAGCTGCTTTAGGTTCATTAGTGGCTTCATGAGGCAAACCTACTTAAAACAGCAGCAGAGAGGCTGTTACATAACTCACAAAAAGACTTGAGCCTGTGTGTATGTGTGTGTGTGTGCAGTCTTGATATATCCCAGCTGATTTCAGACAGGAGTATAGCATATATGAACAAGAGTTCATATAGCATACCCTGTATTTATACTTCTCTTGTAATGCAAGTACATTATTCAATATAGTTCTAGCAGTATAACATTCTATTTGCAACATCGCATTTGGCTCCAGAAAATGTCCCCACTGGTTGGCACCCCATCAGCAACCACCTAGAACACCCTAAAAACCACTCGTAACACTCTTCTCCTTTAGAAAATGCAATCTAGTTAATATCACTCATTATTACAAGTTGGCATTAGAAATTATTTAGCCACTGCTTTATGCCAAGCAATTTATAATATACGATAATACAGATATAGTACACCTGGAGTACCTCTAAAGGCAGTAAACTACTGCAAAAAAAGATTTCATTCAAAACACTCCACATTGGTCAGAAACACCGTCACAAGCCAGTCTGATCATGCTCCGTGGTTAACTTCCAACAGCTTGTACAACTTGCGAAGTCAATAAGATAAAAGATAAAAAGAAGAAATTTGAAGGTCTCAAATGAAGTGGCCACTTCTCAATTCAAATCATGGGTGTTTTGAATTAATACAGATTAAGCATGAGCCGTTATTTAAAATGGTCATATGCTTTATTTATCCAATCATGGTTGTTGACACTGCTAATATGGAAAAATAATGTTAATTCAGGGTTTAGAAATATAGGGCCAGTTTTACTAACAGCTTGCGCCAGCGTAAACCGTCTTTTGGCGTTAAAATAGTACTGTCAGGATTTACTAAAGACGCACAGTGAAGAATTAGCACTGAAAAGGCGTGGACAGTAATGCCGGGTTCAGAATACACAATATTTTTGTCGGTCACGATAGTCACTGTGTCAGATTTCACGATTTTGACTCCTAAAATCTTGTCGTGTCGTGGACAAGAAACATGTCAGACTACACGTTGCTTCCTGACCATTCATCGCATGCCAGACACCCTACGTCAAGCAAATCGTGGCAAAAACGGGCTAAAATCGTGTAGTCTGAACCGGGCTTTATTTTTGCGCCTGACCTTATTGAATATGCATTTGTAGGAGTTTCCCTTTCAGACGCAAAGTTTGTGGGAGGAGAGTATTCAAATGAATCACTCAACGCATTTTACTAATGTTTGCGCTCGTCAAATTACTGGCATTTGCGCCATTATTTAACGCCCAAAGAGCATGTCTTAAACTATTTTGCGCTTGAAATGGCTGCAATTATTGTTGCTTGGAGGAGGCACCGCAGAGAAGTAGTAAATCACCCGCAGAAATTTCCCCTCCCATCGGCGCTGTTTTGCCCCGTTTACTAAAACTGGCTCATAGTGCAAAACATCACATTTTTAATACCCAGGATTAATTGTTAATCCCAGGTATGAACAGTGTGAAACATTAAACAAGATAACCCAGGATTGCATAAATCTGGAGTTTAGAAATATTTTATATTTTGAAATATTTCAAGTGTGAAAAGTCTTAGAATCTACTAGAAATAATCGAATCACGATTCCAGAACAAATCAAGTTCGACAGTTTATTCACCAGGTAGGGCTACACATGTAAATTAAAGCATTAAGAAATAAAAAATCAATCCAAAATCAATCACACAAATAAAACATAAAAGCATAAAGTCAGGTCAAAGATGCATACCTGGGAATTCAAAAGCAAACTGCAAATGTGCAGGAGTTTTGGCTAAAGATTCTCTCCTCACTCTTTTTCCAGTCTTCTTTAAAAACCAACAGAAAAATCTTCAGTCTGATCTCAGGGGTCAAATCTTATCTAGGGCTAAATGTAATTTACACAAGAAGGCACACCCTTAAAAACAGAGAAGAGTTTCCTTAAATCTTCATGATTATGATCTGATCTGATGTTATAAGAATGACATTGTACCAATCACACAAGCACATTTAAAAGGCTACCAAACATGGAGAAAAACAATGGGTCCCATTCACTAATAACTGCGTATTTATATGCACATTTGAACTTCTCACGAAAACTTTCCACTTAATTCACAACACATGCATATGCACACAAATTTGTTCTTACCATCTTTTTTCTAATGTTAGTGGATTTGGAGTATTCAAGATGAGCGGCTGCGCATGCATACAGTTAGTCATTTGCATAAACCACGCCCAAACCATCTCTATATAAGGGCCTTTCCTTTTCATGAAACATATGCCTCTCTTTACAGACACACTCTCGCAGATCCTTAAGCAATGTCAAGTGCGCAGTCCTCAAAACCAGTTAACACAATTAAAAAACAAACTAACCTCTCATTAGCCAACTGTACATACTGTATATGCCTGCATTGCTTTTCAGAGAAACCTCACATTTTTTGGTGAATCATGATTTGTTTGTATGCGGATTTCATGCACAGATTTGCTCGTACGCATGCATAGTGAATAAAACCCAATGAATTCACTCAAGTGCGGCATACAGACACTGGGAGTGAACTTTAAATGAAAGGAACAAGGAACTCTCCAGCCGTCTTTGCCCAGTGAAATGTGAAACTAGGTTTATTATTTTATTGTGCGTTGTTGATTTTTGGCGAAAGTTCCTAAATACAGGTCACAGCAGAAAACTGCTTTATGAAGAAGATCATAAACGTAGTCCATACAGCGTCTGTGCTATATTACAAGTTTTCTGAAGCCATACAATAGCATATTTGAGCTCAACAGCATCCCTTCCCATTGCTTTCATTGTACTCTATAAGCAAGAGCAGCATCACGCTCTGTCAGACATGTTCAATTTACAGGTTTGGAACAACAATTTTATGACAAATTTCATTTTTTTGGTTGAATTATTCCTTTCAATGCACTGCTGAAAGGGACATCTAAAAGGAAACCTCAACCTCTAGATAATAACAGTAAATAAACTTACTTCATTGAACCATGAACCTCATTTAGGCCCCTGAGAGACCATTGCTGATTTCCAGTAGTTTTATTAACTCAATTATATTGAAGACTAAGAATAAAAAGAGCAGCATACTTTGGAGAAACACTGGAGCATCTACATCACCATTTACTCCAATGCCATCTTGATACTCATATTATGGCACTTTTATTTATGATTTCTTTTCTTTTTTTAAATAAGAATCACATGTATAATCATGATTCCTTCATCCTTCAGTAGTTTTATCCTCTTCCTTGAAAAGTTCAGTCAACTGTAAAAGTCCGCAAGCGTCCCAAATCCCAGCATCTTCCACCCAGACAAACAGGAATGTATGTAATCTCACCCGGAGCTCCGTGCGTTACCTGCTCTGATTTCCTTCAGCCCTGTTTTGCTGAGTTGGTGCCTCCTCGTCTTCAGTTGACGCCTGACGTCACTTGATGCGATGCCGCACCAGCGAGGATTCGTCTGTAATCTCGCCGTCTCTGTGCCGTCGGCAAGGCAGTATGAGCAAGATGAGGAGTACGATCAAAACCAAGGCACATATGCCCATCAGAGCGTACGCGATCACCCACATCACCGGTTCCCTGAGAGGCACGCCACTCGTGCAGTCTGACGCTACTCCTTCAGCTAGGAACGGCCCGGCGATCTCTGCAAATGGCACACCACCGTTTTCTGTTGGAAAGACAGAAGAGGTATTTACTTAGATCCCAGACCTCTCAAACTTAACCTGAGGGCCAAATTAAGCAACGGTGGACAGAAACAAAAGTTGTTTTTTTAAATAAGCACATTAAGCACATTTTTCAAGAACCTCTACTTTCTTAGAGTGTTTTTATTTTGGTAAACTTCATTACATTCCAAAGCATAGTATCAAAGTTTTTACGCCACTACATTTCATAAAAAATGTTGTTCCTCGTTATTTTGAAAGGAAGAAATCACCACTCCCTCTGGGATGCTAGAACAATTCTTTGTAATAAACCCATTCATTCATTCATTCACCAAATTTTAGTTGATTATTGTAAATGAAAACCATATTTAGGTCATGACTGTCAGTTATTTGCGAACTAAATCTGCTGTAAATAGAGCGGTTAAGCCCATTGAAATGTTTGAATATGGATGCATTTGTTAGTCACTCACAGTGTGTATGGGTTAGGCTATTTTAGGTTAAAAAAAAAAATTATTGCCCATGCCTATAAAAAGCCAGTATGTTATCTCTTAAAAGGTACAGCCACCATATTTTGCCCCATGTGACATCAGTACGTAGTATTTTTTTTATAGTAATTTTTTTTAAATACCATATAAGCATATTTTTACACACTTGTTTGCACACTTGAATTATCAATAACCTAAACTGACATTTTAGTATATTGTTCAATGTTTTGTTAATGTCTTTAAGTTAGTGTGTAGTATAAAGTTAAATTTTTTGATAGTGTATTTACTGTACTTTTACTGAAGTACTTGATTTTTGTAATTCATCCACCACTGGTTATAAGTATATTTAAGTAAATATATAAGGACAATGCATGTTGTCGTGACTAATGTTAAATTAGAAATAGTTCAATAATCAGGCTCTATCTTGAACTGTACTTTGTCTTTGACATATGTAAGGGATAATGCACGGCTAGCTGTGCATTAAATGATTTTAATGCACAACTTGGAGGCCAAGAATCACCCGATGCGAAGCGGAGTGCGTCTCCGTGAAGTGCATTAAAATCGTTTAATGCACAGCTAGCCGTGCATTATCCCGTTTATACCTTGGTCATTTGCCAGCATTGACAAGTTAAACCTGTTAATGATGTTTGTAGCGCAATATTTAAAGGGAAGGGTAAGGGTAAAAATGACGGTTAAGGCTCGTTAGCACTAGCATTCTGCCCGCTTCAAATCAGACTCGGAGATTAAATAGTGCGGTAATATCACATTTATTTGAATGAATTATAGTCTTTGAATTAATTATCGATTGACAGAGAGAGAGAGAGAGAGATGACAGTTGTGTGTGTGTGTTACCCGTGTCTGCGCGTCTCTCTACAAACAATGAAGCTGTGTCAAAAACAGCGATTTTACACCTCGTTGCTGAGGAATATAATGTAGCGATCTAGTGTCTTGGCCATTTTATTAATAAAATTTGCAGGGAAGCGTTGACAAGTTTGTGTGTGCGTCTCCCCTCTGTGTGTGTGTGTTTGTGTGCATCAATTAAAGCAGCACATTAATATATAGAACGGTGATTAAAATTACTTGGAACTACCTGTGCATTAAACTGTTTTAATGCATACCTGCCAGCCAATCAGAATCAAGTATTCAGACAGACCATGGTATAACTTGAGGTATACACTGTTGTACAGTGGTAGCCATTTCTATCAGAAACTATTTCAAAATTAGAATTTGAAATATTAATCTACACACCCTTGAACCCACCTACCTGCACAAGTGCTAACGGCAAAGCCCACCCTCTTTTGTGCACGGTCAAAGATGACGTAGAAGCCCTCCATCACAGTGGCTCCAATGACCAGGCCGTTTGCTGAAGGGGAGATTCCGAAACGGAAACAGTCCAATGTGCCGTCAATATCGGTGACTGGCTGGACGTACAGCTGCGGAGAAAAAATTAGGTGTCAGGGAAAAAGCAAGTACGTACAATCCTGGTTTCTGATCATTTTAAGAAATTGTGTAACATCACATCAAAAACCACAAAGTATATTATTAATTTAGAGCCTATGTACAATAGAGTGCAATATAGTGAAAATGTATAAACTGTTCAAAAGAGAGCTACAATTTCTTAAATCCCGAAAGAGACAATTAATGACAAATATGCCAAAACCAAACCTGCTTGAAAAGCAAGTTTAATGTAGGTTTATTTTTATTTCAGTTCTAGTATTAGTTTGGTTTAATTTACTACTTCAACTAAATGAAAATTAGAAATATTACCGTGGCAACTAACTGAAATTTCAGTTTTAATTTTAGTAACTTCAATTAACAAAACTCTTTTTTTATTTTTTGTTAATAATAAACTACTACCAAACTAAACTAGGGCCGTTAAAGCACAACATATACTTCGTTTTTTACGCATGTACATAATGCGTAGCCTTTCAGACGTCTGTTGTTGTTAAAAGTCTCCAGTATTTTGTTGTTGTTCTGACTCTTTGGTTTTCTACTGTGAAATAACAAGTGTTGCCAACTTGTGGAACAACTGATTATTGCAAAACAAATTTAATGCGCATATGCAACCTGCATTTACAAAGTAAGGTTACAAAAATCAGGCAGTGCATGTACAGGACGTGCATATTATTCTGGTGACAAAATGCACTATATGCGAAGTATACTTTGGGCTTTAGTCCTAACCTGTGGAAGAATGGTGATGCGAAAGGACTGGCTGGTGTTCGTTGCTCTGAGGTAGATTGAGATTTTCGGAAAAAGCCTCCATGGTGATTCGCCTCTCATCCAACATGCAAGCTTGGTGCCATCAAAAAATCCCGCCGAGAAATCCTCAATCTGGCAGAGCAGGAGAGAACAGGGTTGCATACAATCAATTGTAACTAAGGAGTCATTTTGAAGACTGAGGCCCTTAAACATGCACAAGATTGCCTATGCGAGGCAAGTCGTTTGCCAAAATGGAAGGTCATACCAGGGATGTCTGCATAATGGCCTCCACCACAGCACTAAACACATTTCCAGGAAGTCGCAGTAAAGTCGTCCCACTATCCACAATGGCTTTATCGGAGTTGTACTGAACGAAACGACCAAAGGGAGAGAAAGATCAGTCAAGGCCTCCATCAAACAAAAAGCAATACCTGCTCTGCTCCTCTCAGGATTTCATAAACAAGATCACTGCATTCTTAGTAGTGATATTCTCTGCCGTATATATCTTATTGAATGCTGGAATTACTCCACTGGCGAAAAGGTACGAATTCAGCTCACTCTTGGAGCAATTCCAGTCACGACTCTTTACTGTCCTCACAAGGTCAAATAATCATAGTGTTTTTAACTCCATCACTTATCTAAAAGGATGGACTAGATTTTCTGGTTGAACTGGCTTTATTCATAATAAATGCAAAAGCGCATATTTTTTGAGCTGGGCTGTGTCATGTACCTCTTTGCAGTCTAGGTTTAAATTTTGGGTTCCAACTTCAAGCTTCAAGACTTCCACTTGATAGTACCATTCTTCCAGGACTGGTGTGTACCAAACTGAACCCTGATATAAGGTGGGCTCAACTCCTCCCATGATCTGAAACACAACACAAAGACATCAAAGCATGTATTCTGAGGCATATCTTTCCTTTGCATATATTAAAAATCTTCCAAGATATTAGCAATGAGTTTAAATTAAGGCAAGGCAATACAGGTTAACAATTTTAACTAATAGTTTCCTGTCAATTAGTCACAGTACATTAAGTTATTTTATATTACAAGTTTTCTGAAATGTTATGTTGGAATATGCAAATGAGGTATTATTAAAAAATATGCACATGTTTGCATACATTTGAGAAATTTGAACATTGAATACATTTTTTTTAAATTTGTTGACATTTTAAAGCGTTTTTTTTCTTCTTCCCTTCACTGAGGGGATTTTTGATATTTAGGTATATTTAGACATTTCTACTAGTCTGAAAGATGACAAGTTTTGGAAGCATAATGTACCAAAATCTCAAAATTGACCAGTGTCAGTGACCCCTGTTTTTGTCTGTAGTGTCTTGCTTTAAATAATAAATCTATTTCACAATCTTATGAAACTGATTGATTGATTGACTGATTCATTCATTCATTGATTCATAGATTCATCTAGATAAACACGGTTTTATACTTTTATTAGCTGTATTTAATGTTTATCCGTTTTATTGCTGTCGTCCTAATCGAAAATAAAAGTCGTAATTCTTTGTATAAAAAATGTGAAAATTAAAAATACATTTTTATTATTAATTTAATAATTAATCAATCAATCTGATTTTTTAAACTTACAATACGGTGGCTCATCTACCTATTTTTCTTTAGCTTATGTCTAAGAATATCAGATCAAGCAAAAATAAATAAAAATAATAACAAATAAAAATTAAATGGACTTTCTGGAGCTTCTGACTTCTGCAAATAGCATCCAATTAAGAGGCTAGTCAAATATTTCCAAAAGGCTTTGGACATTGTTCAGCGGTGGACACAGGACACACCCCTCCCCACCGTGCTTTCCATCTGCTCCTCTCTGCGGGACACGCGGCCACCTCTTCTTCCAGCGCTCCCGTATTGCTAACAGAATGTGCCAGCAGCAGGGGGCTCTCTTTAGCTTAATTAGCTTCTCACTAACGAGACACGCCGTCCTATAGGAGGCAGCGGAGGTGTGAGACGCAGAGACGCGCTGAGCTATTATGTTTCTTGAGTAGTACTGAGAAACCCAATCTCATCTGTCCTTGAGAGGTGTTAACTGATCTGATTTATGAAAGCTGGAAGCCTGAACGCTACCTACGGCAGCAACTCATATGGTTAAACTCCAGTTTACCTGTTAATAACATGAGACTCCCGTCTCAAATCTTTCACCAGGGGCCAATTTTGATCAGATTCTCAGATTTTGTAGACTATGGGTCTAGCCACTTTGCTTCAAATTATGGACAATAGCCATTCATATACCTTGTCTTCTAACCAGAGTTTTGTTTTTAAATGCGATTTAAGAACTGAAATAGATCCTACAATTACTGTGTGTGTGTGTGTGTGTGTGTGTGTGTGTGTGTGGAAAGCTTTTGTCTTTCAAACACATTAAAATGCACAATTTACATGATTCCTTATTTACATGTAATGCAGGCATTCTTAAACTTTTCTGTCATCTGAACCTCTTTCACCTAATATATTTACTTGAAGTACCCCTCATATTTTAAAATGAATATTTTAATAATTAAGTATCACATTTGCATGTTCGCAGTTCTCTGACATTGGGTTTATGGTCATATGACATGCAGGTAAACAAATAACATCTTTCATGTTTTTAATAAGTGTTTTAGTTTTGATTGATGTTATTTTAAAGTGATTTATTTTAATTTTCTTTTTTTTATATTTAATTACTTATTAGCTTTTCATTAAACTCTCAAACCCCAATTTAAGAACCATAATGTTGACGTAATGTTATGTTTAATCCACTTCATGTTGTTAATAATGGAATATATTTTCTTTCTCTTTGTATTTTTATATCGATATGGTACAAGATTATATTATTTAAACAATGTGATAACGAGATAGACAGAGTCTGTTGCACCATTGTTTGAATACATGATTTATTCAGTCTAATATTGTGGAACCCTCTATAATAATAATCTATTTCTAATAAACCTCCTCCTAAACACCATGTAAACAAACTAAAGTTAAGTGCCATAGAAGTTTTCTGGATTTTTTTTAACTGAACAAAGACATGTTAACACTTTTTTTTTTAGATTTGATTTTTAAATTGACTTTTCAAATCAAATGTTTTTTGACTGAATTAATATTAATACAAATACTTAATTTTTGGCACTAAGCTTGACAACTGATTATAAACAAAATTGTATAACTTTTTCAAACATCTGCCATGAAAAGTATTATCTACATATGTTAGAGGACCTGTATATAATACATATATAATAGTTTTCATGTGATCAGATTGGTGTACCCACTATAGCAGTTAGTTAGATTAATTTTTAACTAATTTGGATTGTATATTTTTGTAGGTCGGTGCAAGACTACTTCTGGTTTGGTACACACCAGGCTGCCGCCTGCCGGGTCAGCTGTAGTGCTGGCAGAGACTCCTGCTCCACACATCTGGAGAGAAAACACATCTGGAATGCCGGTCTGTCTCACAACAGAGTTGAAAAAGGGCTCCACTGATGGGTCAGGCTGAGAGGAGAAAAATATAAAATTCATCTTAAGGAAATTGAAACCCATTTTTAAATATGTATATTCAAATAATATGGCCAGTGGCCAATTTTGATCAGAGTCTCAGATTTTGTAGACTGTGTCTAGCCACTTTGCTTCAAATTATGGACAATAGCCATTCATATACCTTGTCTTCTAACCAGAGTATATTCAAATAATATAATACTAATGCCTAAACATAGTACAAATCAATATTTGTATTGAGTATTTATTATATATTGACAAAAATTATAAGACAAAGAAAAGACAAGGAGCAGATAGTGAGGAAAAATATGCTTTCATAAATGTTTAAAAAAGTCCCTAAAAGAAAAGAAAGAAAAAAAGTTGGATACTATCGTACAGTAATATATTAGAAATGTACCATGGCACTAATCATTTACCATGGTACATAGTACATTATCCATTACTTTCTGAAACATGGCTCTTAGTAATACCAAATGTACATTGACATTTGAAGATAATAGCACTGCTGTTTGTGGATCTAAGCCACACCTTTGTGACACCAAAATGTAACACGTGACAGCTATAGCTGAGCTAAATCAAACAGTAGCACCCATTTCTAAAATAACACACCTTTTCTCAATAACACACCTATGTAACATGTCACTTACCCGAGCTAGTAGAGGATATGCAAATCCAAGAATTCCCTGCCAGTTGATTCCAGGCAGAAAGAAGCCTTCTGAGGTGAGGATTGCGGCTATGTTGATAGTTATTGTACCACTGGGCCCTTGAGGAATGGTGATGCGGTCAGTTCCCAGTTCCCCCTCCCATTCTCCCTGTGTGTATTTTACTGCAACTCCCCTGCTGGAGCTCTGATATGTACTGGAACTGAGCAAATCATCATGACATTGATTCATCACTAATACACTGCTGAACTTACAAACATCACTCACTGACACACATTAAAAAACTGGAATATAATGAATGTAATTTTTTTTTTCTGGATGCTCTGTTATAAAAGAATGTGATGTAGTGGCAATGTGTGTTTTGATGTTAGAGTGCTCTGTTATAGTAGTGTGTGATGTAAGAATGTGATCTTACAATGCTTTGTTATAGTGGTGGGATTTAAGGATTTTATCTAACAATGCTCTGTTACAGTAGTGTATGATGTAACTAAAGATGTAATGTAGGGATGTGATCTTACAGTGCTCTGTTATGGTAGTGTGTGTAATGAAGGGATGTGATCTTGCAGTGCTCTATTATAGTAGTGTGTGTAATGTAGGGATGTGATCTTATAGTGCTCTGTCATAGTAGTGTGTGTAATGTAGGGATGTGTTCTTATAGTGCTCTGTTATAGTAGTGCGTGATGCAGGGATGCGATCTTACAGTGCTCTGTTATAGTAGTGCGTGATGCAGGGATGTGATCTTACAGTGCTCTGTTATAGTAGTGCGTGATGCAGGGATTTGATCTTACAGTGCTCTGTTATAGTAGTGTGTGTAATGTAGGGATGTGATCTTACAGTGCTCTGTTATAGTAGTGGGTGATGTAGAGATGTGAGCTTACAGTGCTCTGTTATAGTAGTGTGTGTGATGCAGTGATGTGATCTTAGTGCTCTGTTATAGCAGTGCGTGATGCAGTGATGTGATCTTACAGTGCTCTGTTATAGTAGTGTGTGATGTAGGGATGTGCTGCTGCAGCTACAGCAAAGTTGCTGCTTCCAGTATCAACCAGGATGTTCAACTGCAAAGACAGAAAACAATGATGTCATTACCTTATGTATTAACATATGACTAATTGGTGGGTCATTTTTTATGAATTAGTTGGAAATAGTTTCAGAGGAATACTCTGCATTAAATACAGCTTATGATCATCTGTGAAAGCACAGCTGTTGATTACTACAGAAAATACACAACATCCCTCAGCAACAATAAATAAATAAATAACATTTACAGTTATGTACTTTTAATGGAAGTCAAAAGGGCAAATGCTGGAAATTTAAAAGCAGAAATGTCTATCTCCTGTACCAATTGTCAAAATTATTTGCACTGCTTTATTAGGCGGAGCTACATTTTTTGGTTACACATTAGCAATGTAATTCCTGTAGGTGGAGTTATCTCCATGTAAGTATGTTTATGTCACATCCTAGCACCCCCAGCAGCACTGCACATTTTGTATGTCTCCCTATATCTGACACACCCACTTCAGGTCTTGCAGTCTCCACTAATGAGCTGATGAGTTGAATCAGGTGTGATAGATGAGGGAGACATGCAAAATGTGCAGGGCTGGAGGTACTCCAGGACAGGTTTGAGAACCACTGCTGTAGCATATAAATGTTACCAGGTTTATCAATAACATTAACAGCTTATAGTCTTCTGGGAAGGTCTTTCACTAGATTTTAAAACATGCTGTGATTTGGTCCCATTTCAATTGATCCTGAATGTATTAAATGGGGATCAGGTCAATGCTTTTTTGCAGGCCAGTCAGGTTCTTCCAGACTCATGTGCACAGAGGTATTGTCATGCTGGAACGGAAAAACGCCCTTTCCAAGCTGCTGCAATACAGTTGAAAGCACCCAGATCTCTAGAATGTCATTTTATGTTGTAGCATTAAAAACTGACTTAACAGAAGTAACTGAAATAAAATCCATTAATAAAAAATGTGTTTCCTCATAGTTTTGGCCATAATGTGCATGTTCAATTATATGGAAATAAAACAAACAATACATGCACTTCTAAAGCCACTTTTTATATGCCACAAAGTTTTTAAATGTCACATAAATGCCTTGGAATTACTTTAATTCTAGTTTTACTCAGCAAATATTGATATAAGTGATCAATTATGATTCATTTGATTAATTAGTATATCATGCGATTAATTAGATTTTGAATTTGAATAAAGAAAGAAACTAATGTCACAGAGTAAATAAATAAATAAATATGTGCAATAAATCCGAAAAATGACTAAACGTATAATAACAACAACAACAATAATAGTAGTAATAATAATAATACATTATATTAGAATGTCTTCTATCTAAGCAACAAACAAAAACAAAAAACAAAGAATTTGACAAAGTATTATCATGCACACACACACACACACACACACTTCGCTTCCTGTCGACCTACTGTCCTATCTAAATAAAAAGGCATACAACGTCAAAACCCATGAATCTAAGCTTAGGTTAAAATACAAATTGAAAATCAGAAATTTTCTGAAAGAAGCATCCAAAAGTATGTGCAAACAACTATATGGTATTTGTTTTAGTTTATTTATAATATTTTTATACCTAAATGTCAACCACCTAAATCCCATCAAACCCTGCTGGCACAGAGCCCTCCAATTTAGCCTCTGTCTCCACACATATGTTTCTGTTTGCCAGGCGCTTGCGAGGTGGTCACGGCAGTTGGAATAATGTTGTTGGAGCGCTGGTTCAACGAGGGGGAACTAATGAGATAACAGAGCTGTGCCATCTCACCCATTTGCCAAAGAGGCCATTATGGGCATTCCTCATCGTTAACGCCATCATAATATACACACAGATCTGCTATTTATATATTTATATTATATATTTAACCCAGCATTTTTTAGAGTGTATTAAGTAATGATTTTTATATCTCTTTTCAGAAGGAGAAAAAGTGAGAAGGATTTTTAATTCTACTTAATTTGCATGAAATATCTATAGAAATGTAACTCTTCATAATCATAAATAATGAGTCAAAAAGGAAATCATGGATTCTATTATCCATTTGTTCATAATTACAAGGATGTGTAAAGTCAAGCACAATGCATTCCACATACTGTATCCCATATACAGTACCTAGTGCTCTGTTGTAATAGCAAATGCAACAGGTAATCCAGTTATGCATACAGGAAATTTGCACATTATCCACACGTCACTAATGATAATGATCGGCTATTTATACAGGAGAAGGCAAACTCTTTCCGTGAAGTATATTTTAGCATACTTTTAATGGAAATGCTGTACTTAATATACTAAATGCAATGTTTTCGGACCCTTAATTCCATGTAATTTATTATAGCTTACATTGATATTAAATGCAATTAGTTGAACTTAATTATTTTTGTTTTGTTTTTTGACTCAAATTATTACATTATTTACAGAATTACTTATATTGTCTTTGAAATGGATAAAGTGTACTGCCAAAAGTATACTGATGATCATTTATGGTAAATTAAAACATATTTTAAGGTCAATTGAAACTTGTATGTCATGTATTTGAATATATTTGTAATACATTTGTAAAGTTAGGACATTTAAAATAGCCTATTTTAACTTTAAATGTAATATCAAATAACACACTACAGTTAAATATAATGAAGTACTTTACATGTGCTTTATGTTAATCAACACATTAAAAGGACAACAAAAGCTTATTAAAGCCTTCATTTAAAAACACTTAAACTCTAAACCCAGGAATGCATTTTTAATGCCGTGTTTGAATTAAACATTATGGAAAATCTTGAGTTGTTACACTCTAAAAAATGCTGGGTTAAATATAACCCAGCGCTGGGTTAAAAAGGGACAAACCCAGCTATTGGGTTGTTTTGACCCAGTGGTTGGGTTGTTTTGTCCCAGCGGTTGGGTTGTTTTGAGTCAAAACAACCCAATAGCTGGGTTTGTCCCTTTTTATATTTATATATTTATATTATATATTTAACCCAGCATTTTTTAGAGTGTATTAAGTAATGATTTTTATATCTCTTTTCAGAAGGAGAAAAAGTGAGAAGGATTTTTAATTCTACTTAATTTGCATGAAATATCTATAGAAATGTAACTCTTCATAATCATAAATAATGAGTCAAAAAGGAAATCATGGATTATATTATCCATTTGTTCATAATTACAAGGATGTGTAAAGTCAAGCACAATGCATTCCACATACTGTATCCCATATACAGTACCTAGTGCTCTCTTGTAATAGCAAATGCAACAGGTAATCCAGTTATGCATACAGGAAATTTGCACATTATCCACACGTCACTAATGATAATGATCGGCTATTTATACAGGAGAAGGCAAACTCTTTCCGTGAAGTATATTTTAGCATACTTTTAATGGAAATGCTGTACTTAATATACTAAATGCAATGTTTTCGGACCCTTAATTCCATGTAATTTATTATAGCTTACATTGATATTAAATGCAATTAGTTGAACTTAATTATTTTTGTTTTGTTTTTTGACTCAAATTATTACATTATTTACAGAATTACTTATATTGTCTTTGAAATGGATAAAGTGTACTGCCAAAAGTATACTGATGATCATTTATGGTAAATTAAAACATATTTTAAGGTCAATTGAAACTTGTATGTCATGTATTTGAATATATTTGTAATACATTTGTAAAGTTAGGACATTTAAAATAGCCTATTTTAACTTTAAATGTAATATCAAATAACACACTACAGTTAAATATAATGAAGTACTTTACATGTGCTTTATGTTAATCAACACATTAAAAGGACAACAAAAGCTTATTAAAGCCTAAATAAACTGTAAACTGTACTTTAAAGTAAACTTTTACTTGTGAAAGTGCAAAAGTGTACTTGTTAATAAACATTTGAGTGGCCTTTTATTTCATTAATATTTTATTATCTGCAAATACTGTTTTTTTTTAAATATACTTTTAAGATTTGAAGTATGCTACAAGCGCACATTCAATACATTTAAGCACACGTCTTTTTTCACAAAGGTTAAACATTACAAATCATGGTTATTCACATTAATAAGTAAACTGATTAGAACAAGCAGTGGTTAATAACATGTCTGCTTTGTAAAGTATTGCAGAAATAGAATGAATGGTTATTCCAAGCTTAAACAGAATGAATCGTGTTTATTCCAAGCATAGACCTTGTTTTTGCAAGGTGTGAAAGAAATTCAAGAGGAATAATCTTCTTATTGTGTTTAACTACAGACCTTTCCAAACACGTTGCCAGTTATTGTGTATAATTCCTCATTCCTTGCCGGCTTTAACTCAAGACGATTATTAAGTACAAATTTTCAGACAAACAGCACAAAGTACAACCGCTGTTTCCCACACGGCTACAATCACGGTCTTCAGTGGGGAAAGGCAGAAAGTGTTTGTGGTTATTCAATTAAAAATCACAGTGCAAATTATCATGGCTATTGTAGTTATGTAAAATTGGTCATAAAACCAACAGTAACAGTAATGCTTGCCTTGCCACTACTAAGTTTGGAGGATACATTAAGGACACGCTCCTCACTTCCTGTCTGGTACGAAAAATCCAGCCATGACTACTGGCTACTTTCAGTAAACATGAAGTCTGTCCACAACAGGGCCCTGGCACACACATACTCCCTTTGGTTCCAAGAATCTGGCCCCTTCCCTGTGCTTGTCTCTCCCTGTACTCCTCCTCACTGTGCTCCCATGGCTCCTCTACTGGTGAAGTGGGCTCTAATCACCCCTATCGAGGTGGCTTAGCTAATTGGCAGGCGCTCTGTCACTGGGAACGCATCTGCTACCTGTTTGTACCAATTAGCAGATGTGAGGCACTCCAGTCCGACGCCTCCGCACATACGACAGATTCCGCAATTAGTGGCTCGTTTAGAAAGAGCGCCTCAATTAACATGAGTACCCTTAATTACATATTCGCAGAGGATGCGGGAAGATCCTGGCCTCTCGCAGCTTACCTTACTCATTCAATTGTGATGAGATGAGAGAATAAACATGATGTTCAATGACACCGCAGATTTCATTATAATATTTCCAGAGAGATGCTTCAGGCCCTAATCTGAGTCAGCTGCTCTCATCGAGGGGCCCGCTGTCATGTGAACCCATGTGAGTTGGCCCTTACATATTCTCAGCACAAAGATCAAGGGCTCCTTGGTCTCCATCCTACGCCCAAGGCATCTCATAGAGACTTTCACATCACATGCTTCTTGAACTGATATGCTCTTAAAAGCTGAAACGCTGCTTTGAGATCAGCCTTAGCCTACAGTACCCATCTACTCTGATGTTTAACAGCTGATCAGAAATCAGCTGAGTTTTAAACAAGACCGTGAAGGGCAAACCATATGAAAACTGTTGAAACGGATGTAGTGGCCCTAAATGTATGTGGATGCTTAAGCCACACTTACGAATGTCAAAATGTTATTTCATTATAAAATATCACACATTTTCTCAGAATTATAGTAACTTAACTCTTCTAACTTCACTCTAACTGGTCCCAAAGTAATTTTATTGGACGTATGAGAGGTCATATCTTCTCAAATTCGCACAGGTCTTTCTTGCAGAGTAACTAAAGTTGTAGTTCATCACAACAATAGACATGCTTCACTAATGTCTGACAAACAGAACAGTATATCTAAAATGCACACGTGTTGTTGTGAAACTTTTTTTTTTGTGCGTGCTTCTGCCATCTCTCTTTAAAACAAATAATGGCAGATTTGATGTTTATCTAATGCTATGACATTCATTTGTTCGTGCGACTTAAATGTCCAGATACTTGTAAGGCCACCGTATAATGCAGAATCTAGTTTAAATAGGCCTATTTAAAAGTTCCGATGTAACATTAACTGGAGACAGTTACAAAATGAATAAATGTACCGTTACAAAACATGTCACTTCATGTACAAAAGGAAAAAATGATAGAAAAGAGGTATCAAAATGTTGAAAATATTACATACCGTTTGTCCCGGAGTCCCAATGACCAGCTGCATGTAATATCCCCTACCAGAGTCTCCTTTTAAATTATTGATCATGTCCAGAAAGTCGACAATCCCAGCTGGATCCGATGCCAGGGAAAGTCCACTCTCCACTGCGCTTTGATTCTTTCTCAAAGGCCTGAGGTCCAGCTGCACAGACGCGTTGAATTTCCCCGCAAACATTTTTAAAGGTATTTTAAACACTGAATGAGACGTCCAAAAGGAAAGAGAAAGTAGCAGAAGCCCGTAGAGCAGCATCTCGCCAAACTTGACGTTGACCAGACAGACAACACTCAGCTTCGCTTCAAAGTGCCGAACTCTATCACTGATAGTTCCATTCTCATTATTAGTTATGGGAATAATCTTCGGCAGAGAGTATGTGAACCAGACAGATGCCGCAGGGATATAAAGTATGTGTGTAATGTGTTCAATTGTTAACTTCCTGAAGGAGCATATGACGGATATGACGAGCATATCCAAACATTTCAGCGTTTAACGAGGGCCAGAGGCGCGGGAGAGGGAAAGATACTGGGTTGTGTCTCAAAAGCTCGTGTGCTGCTGCTTGACAGCGTTTTTGGGCGGCTAGGCTGAGAACGCGACGGTGACGCTTAGAAGAAGACAGAAGACAGTTCTGTATGTTTTGAGAGTCAGCCTGCAACGCACAGGGAAAAATATTTAATGTTTAATCTGGCTGTTTTAATAAGCAGCATATTCTAACTAAGAAAGCGCCATATTGATGACAACTATTTGCATTTTCCAAAAGAAATACAAATGCTTTCAAGGCAGTGTAGTTTTAATGAAGTAAATATATAGTTTTATGTAATATCTATCTATCTATCTATCTATCTGTCTCTCTGTCTGTCTGTCTATCTATCTAAATCATACATAGGCTAAATGCATCTGGTAAAGTGGTAAAATAAACCAATAGTTTAAAAGTTATTGAAAATAATTAATTAGACGTTGTTTGCAGCAGGTGCCAAATTGTTATATAGGCTATATACGTATTTTATCTTGTCAATAAAATATGATAAGAACTCAAGAGTTAAACTGTCAGAACAAATTCATCTTAAAGGGGTCATATGATGCGATTTCAATTTTTCCTTTCTCTTTGGAGTGTTACAAGCTCTTGGTGCATAAAGAAGATCTGTAAAGTTGCAAAGACTAAAGTCTCAAATCCAAAGAGATATTCTTTATAGATCATATGACCTCTTAGATAACTTTGATAGAAAGGTCGGCTATGTAACGAATTAGGCTGAATAGCTGTAAGCTGTTAAATTTAAGTACATTTTAGGTCAACCAATTACCAAGCAATGCTTAATTTTGTTCAGTCTGTGGTGTAAAACGGTTGCATTAGCAATTAAAGATTGAAAAAAAGAAGAAAAAAAAAAAAACACGCAAGCAAAGCATGGTCAGGTCAAAGTGTTTTTTTGGTCCCAAATTTATTTATTTTTTATCAATTTTACAGGTAGTCCGCTGTATGAAGAATTTTTGAGTATATGTCACACTTTACTTTTTTTTTTTTGCTATCCTCACTTAGGCCTACATAAATGAAATATAGTGTCCTTTCCTGCACAATATAGTGTTTGCAATATCAAATATTATATCTGGTGTCTAAACAATTTTTGGTTTTGACTCTGTGTGTATAGGCTGCACGAGCAGTATTAGCCTATAGGCTATCCATAAATATCCTTACATTCAGCCTATTGTCTTGCAGTACCATTGATAGTCAGATGAGGGCATAGTTTACCGCTCCCCCACCGGACCCCCGCCTAACAAACTGTGCGGTAAATGAGGGAGATTATCGGAGTGAGCAGGCTAACAGTTTACTATCCAAATCGCCTTTACTGGAACATTGCTTCCTAATCTTCGCCGAACCCTGATTGGAACAAGACTTGAGAAGCAAATTCACCGGCCTCCTTATAAGACAACATCTTTCACAGAACCACTGCCATTTTAACACATCACCTTCAAACACTTTTGTGTGCAGAGATGGTGGGTTGGGTAGCATTTTATATTTGGTGGAATTTAGTCATCATAATCGTTTGAAAAACAACAAAAAAGTATTATTAAAATATTTACTGTAAAAACAATCAACTTAAAATAAAATATATTTAAAAAATAATAAACTCATTAAAAAAGCATTCCAGTTAAAATTTTGTGACCACAGACGATTATCTTTAATAATTACAGTGAGGTGTCTCCTTATATTTTAAACCTAATATTTAATTAGGGTTATTAACAGCATATGCTCTCTTCTCATGCCATGTCCACTCTGAAACTGACCACCTGTTGTACATTTCTGCCGCTCGACCTAAGACCTGGACACATTCCTCAATCGAATAATCTCCACGCCTTGCGCTGACCGAATTACTGAAGCATCTCTAAGTCCATAATGCTTGTCTTAGACGCGGTGCATCTGTTGGCATCTTGCATGGTGATATTGGATATTGTGTAATTATAGGCAGGGAAGAGGAGTTGGACAATCTGGGATTAAGGGGGAGAAAGGAGGGGGAGGCGTGTGGTAATGACCTGTCCACAAAGTTCATTTCCAGCCTGGACCTTAGTTTGCAGGTGATGGGGCAGAATTTGTGGGTTATTAAAGCAGTGATTCAGTTCCAAATGCAGGCAGAGTGCAATTACATTTCCTGTGAGAGAGGACGTTCCAAAACCCTACCATAATTATTAAAACAATGCAAAATTTCTCTCAGATATACTTTTTAGTTTCAGTTTAGTGTACTTTATTGGCACTAATATAAAACCTATTAAAATAATAATAATAATAAAAAATCCATGTCATGACCTCTTTAAACAGAACTAAAAAGATAGTATAGGCCTACCTTATATTAAAAGTTGGGGCTGAAGCTTTCTCTATCCTCTCCCCTTATCTCTTCTTTTTCCTTTTTCTAACTTCTCTCTTTGCATGTACTAATTGGTTAATTCACCGCAGTCATCTGAATATTTACAGCTCGTTTTATGTTGTTATGTCTCCAGTGTGTATTGTAACTGCTAAATTGAATCAGGCGGTGTTTCTGCTAAAAGCATGTTTAAAGATTCATCATTAGTAACTGGTAAACTCTCACTAGTTATGTTTTTAAAGAAGAGTCTCTGAGAAACAGGACGACACATCCAGTTGACTAGAAAATAACAACGTGATCTCATGCTAATTCGTATGTATTTTACGTAAAATGTGGTTCTATAAAACGTACATTTACTTATGTTTTTACAGGCACTAAACGTACAATACTGCCGTATTTTCAGCATCTAATCGTACAATACTGCCGTATTTTCAGCATCTAAACGTACAAATACGTACGTATTTTCAGCATTTAAACTGACGTATTGAGGACAGCTAAAAATGAATCCTTATGATTCGAATATTTAAATCGCGGCATTAATTTTATTATTGTTGTTTTAGTTGTCATATCAATGATTTTCAATTGCATTTACTCATTTACTTAATATGAAATGATAACATTTCGTTCTGTTCTGTGTGATTTCTGCTAACAGATGTCCTGACATTTTATCCTACCCGTCAGATTGTCCTACCAGGATTTATTGCGCATGCGCACATCAATATTGCGTCCTTTATCTCATGCTGAACAATATTTAATGTATCTGCATTACTGTAAGGGCAGGTTTAGGGTTGTGGTAGGTGTAGACGTTAATAAACCATAATTTTACAGGCAGCATGTTTCGTCGTCGAATTGTACTACCCGCTGTTTTAAAGGGAGGTAACAAAATCTGGGAGGTAGCAAAATCTGACAAATCGACAGAACACTGGCTCGTTTCCAAGAATAGGCCTACATAATTTAAAAAAAGACTTCACTTTAAACCCTTAGAATAAATAACATTTCTGCAATTGTTTAACCTTTAGGCCTACTTGTCATGTAATATTTACTTTGTTTACCATGGGCCACAAAAGGCGTTGTCTCCGTGTCATAATTACGAAATGAAACAATTTTATTTGTGCGCTGTAATCCAAATCTTCCGAATCCATACGACTGTGAGGAACAGACCCAAATCCAAGCCTTTATTCTGTGATCTTCATCTTCATACCGAGCAGCAAGTCCAGACTGTAAACAGCAAAGCCTGCGCTGCCGCTAACTGACGAGCTTTTTACAAATTCAAATGTTGGCGCTTCAAACAACAGGTTTTACTGCAGGATAATCGAACACTCATTGGCTCTCGCCTGCATTCGTCACAGATTGTGACATGCCGTGTTTCTGGTGAGATGTGTTTGAATGATGCGCGCGCGCCTTCACAAGTTCACGGTGGATCGGGAAAATAATCTGGATAATATTTTCAGCGATTAACAACTTAAATTCTGCTCTGCACCTCACACAAACCTACTGTATTCCGCCAGAGAGGACTGCGGCTGCAACGCATCGTCATTTTGATTACTTTTGGTACATGCTTTTGACATTTTTGCAATAAATAAAGGATTGTAATTGCATTTATCTGTCTGTCATGTTTTTCTTATACTGTACAGAAATAGTCATGTTTAGGTTTAGAGGTAGGAGTGGAATTAGCGACTATAAAAATATTTTTAAGGCTATTGTTACTAAAATTGTTATTTTCCTGCATATTTCGTCAATTGCGTTTCATATCCTTTTATATTCGCTATAAAATGGGTAGGTTTAGGTTTGGTGGTAGGTTAAGGGGTCTAAAAATCTAAATCGCTTATTGATAAAATTATAAAAATTCATTGATACGAATATCTTGATATAAAAGATACGTAAATATTTTAAGTTTTTTTAGCTAAAAATACGTCGCGATTTGTACGTTTTAAACGTTGAAATACGTCTAAATTGTACATTTTAGCATCAATAAAAACTTACAAAAATGTATGTTTTGTGCTTGTAAATGTTACGTATTAATACCTACATATAAAAAATGAGACCAGGCTAAAAATAACAACTAGCATACTACAATGTCTTTGATAACTGTGAATCTTCACACATTTAGTCTTAAAAGAGTTTAAATTGAAGCACAGCTTTTCAAACTTTTCAAAGTAGACCAAACCAGCTTGTTTGAGACTGTACAAGATCTTTAATATTTAAACCAAGGATCACATTCTAGCCTTTGTTGTGTAAAAGACAATGTAACTTATTTTGACACTGGGTTATTACCACTACCTTCCATGTTAATTGAACTCAAATAAAATTGGGATTGTTTACCTGTATTTCAGGTCTGCCCATATAGGATAAAAATACAAATTAAATCTTTTAATCTCTCAGTTGTTTATTATAGACAGCAGTGACATTAAATGGAGAGCAAAACATTCCTGCTTCACATATTTTTCTTCAGGGAAATAAACCTAGAGTCTCTCTTGTGCAGGGGCAGTTCTAGACCACAGAAACGGGGGGGTCTGTGGTACTGTGGTGCGAAGAGGAAGATGATGAGACGATTGCTCGTCTCTTGGAAGAGGATTTGGAGGAAGATGAAGATGATGCAATCTTCCCTCCTAATCTCTCTTCCAGACCGGGCAGTGTAACGGGTGAGTCTCTCTTTCCCCCGCAAGGGGAGACCTGGACCTCATTGAAGTGTCCAGGAGGGCAGCTGCCAAACTCTCTATCGACTGGCCTTCACAGCAGGAGGGCCAGGGCCCAGAGAGAGACTTGTATGATGGGAAGAGGCTGCCATCACGCACTTCCCCTGCCAAGCAGCTGATTCCAGCTGTCCCAGCATGTGTTGCAGAGATGTGCTATTTCTGGAACAAACCGTTCTCTCATAGAGTGCCTGTTAAAGGTTTCTCTAGGCTGGACGTGTACAATATGGAGGACCTAGGGATGTTAAACCCCCCGCCGGTGGAATTGTCAGTGGCAAATCACCTCCACCACAATCGCCGGATGGCCTTATCCTCCACCTCCCCGTCACTGCCAGGATGGACAGAAACAGACGGACAGGCTTTCCACCTCTCTGTTTCAGAAAATCTGCTCCTCTGCCCTGGCTGAGCTCTGACTCCGCTGAGAATAGCGGGTCTCAGAGTGTCAGCTTATTTAGACGATCTGCTTCTCTGCGCTCCGTCGCGGCAGCAGATAGAGACAGATACAAAAACACTTGTGTCTCATTTACAGAACTTGGGGTTCAAAATAAATTATATAAAAAGCTGCTTTGTGCCCACACAGGAGATAATCTACCTGGGTCTCAGACTGAACTCAGTCCTGTATCAAGCGTTTCTGTCAGAGGAGAGCATCAGGTCGATTCGCGGCTGTTTATCCCTTTTTCAGAAAGGGAGAAAAGTCCCATTCAGACTATGTTTACGCCTGCTGGGACTGATGGCCTCAATTGTCTCGGTTGTTCCTCTGGGGCTGCTGCGAATGAGGGAGTTTCAGTGCTGGGTTGCGGCGCAAAGTGATGGTGACCTCACTCAGCATGCGCGCTCTCCGTCACTGGAGAGATCGTTAATTTCTCAAATCAGGGAATATGCTGGGAGCAGTTTCTCTGATAAAGGTGGTGACGACGGATGCTTCGCTCACAGGCTGGGGTGCAGTGTGCGAGGGCAGGATAGCGAAGGGAAAATGGCCCGTCCCGCTACAGAACGCACACATAAACTTCCTGGAACTGTGTTTCTGGCATTAAAACATTTTGTATAGTTCCTAAGGAACCACCACGTTTTGATCAGATCAGACAACACAACGGCTGTGGCATACATAAATCGACAAGGGGGCACACGCTCCCCTCAGCTTCACAATCTGGCATGAAAATTGATTGCGTGGGCCACAAAGCATTTCCAGTCACTAAGGGCAATGCATGTCCCGGGAATAGTGAATGTGGGGGTGGATCTCCTATCCAGGGAGAATCCACTGTACGGAGAATAGGGGTTGCACCGACTAATCGACTAGTCGACTAGTCGACTTCAATGCTCTGCCATGAGGCTTTAAGCTTGACGTCGACTAGTCGCTGGTCCTATAGAGGGCGCAACAGGATAAGAAATCTTTGAATGACTTCCACATTTACGCTCCGTTTCCAAACAGTTAAAATGACAAATAAATGCATACTCTGAAAGCACTCCACAAGACATGTGTGATTATATTACTGGACGTTCGAAATAGAACTGGAGAATGCACGTTTTAAACAGCTTATTGTACAGGTAAGTTAATCGCCGTTCTAATCTAATGCGCTGCTGCACTGTAACGCACACACATAGGCTACAGACAGTAGCTCGTACATCACGCACACATCGCGCGTGCACAGAATCATTCAGTGTGGAAATGTATTGTCAACACTGTTCTGTGATTTCTCAATAAAATAGCTTAGAAACTGAAAAGTTCAAGCATATATTTCTTAATAACTAAATCCCACAGCTTCACTACTAGTAGAGAGACGCTGCCAGGTAGAATTAATTCACACGCAATCGCTATCACGAATGCATTCATATGACTGTAATCTTTACTGTGCTACTTTATCTGTATCTGATTTAGAATGAGCAGAAATCTGTGAGAAATATAACATTTGACAAAAGACAAAAGAACTGATAAAAATGAGCTGTTATAGGAGCAATAGCCATGTGGGCAGCTCTGTGTCATATGCCATAGCTGTGCACAAGGTGTTTGTCACAGCTCCAGACTTATTTGTTCATTAATGATGTCATCAGCGACTAGTCGACTTCGACTCGACTTTCATCACAAAAAAGTTGACTTTAAAAAATCAGAAGTCGTTCAACCCCTAATGGAGAATGGACTCTCCACCCTCAGGTAGTGAGCCAACTGTGGGAGAGGCCGTAGATCTCTTCGCCTCGCACGAAAACATGCATTGCCCACTATTCTTCTCGCTGGCAAGAGAAGGTGCGCCTATGGGTGTGGATGCGCTAGCGCACCCGTGGCCAAACGCACTGCTTTACGCATTTCCTCCGCTGAGTCTGATCGTACATACACTAAAAAGAGTAAGGGAATGTGGTCACTCAGTCATACTGAACGCCCCGAAATGGCCAGGGAAATTGTGGCTGACGGAGATAATGCAGCTCCTGTGCGACCAGCCCTGGCCGCTCCTGCTGCGCAGAGACCTCCTCTCACAAGTGCGCGGGCAGATCTTTCACCCAGCCCCGGACAAAGTGGCTCTTTGGGCCTGGCCCGTGAGAGGTTAAACTTGAGCATTGCGGGTTTACCTCTGAGGGTGATTGAAACAATTCAGAACGCAAGGGCAGCTTCAATGCGTTCTGCTTACGATAGGAAATGGAATGTGTTTGTGCAATGGTGCATTCACAGACACATAGTCCCTTTTTTCTGTTCTGTTGCAGATGTGTTATGCTTTCTGCAGGAACTTTTGGATAAGGGCAGAGCCTTTTCAACAGTTAAGGTTTACCTTGCTGCAATTTCGGCATGTCATGTGGGAGTTGACAGGAAGACCTTCAACAGTTGAAGACAGTCAACACCCACTCATATGCAGGTTTATGAGAGGTGCCGTGTTTAAACAGAGTTTCTAAGCCTCCGATTCTGCCATGGGATCTGTCCGTGGTCCTTAATCTCAACCTCCTTTTGAACCTGTAGATGGTATTGATTTGAAGCTTCTTTCATTAAAGGCAGCTTTATTATTGACTCTTTCAACCGCAAAGCTGGTTAGTGAGCTTCACGCTTTGTCAGTTATTAGCTCCTGTATGCAGTTCGCTATGGATTACTTGAGGTTAACTCTCAAAACTAATATGGCGTTTGTGCCTAAAGTGAGCGAGTCAGCTCTTACCTGCAAACAGGTGGATTTACTGGCTTTCCATCCGCCACCTTTTTCATCATCGGAGGATGAGCGGCTTCACTGTTTGTGCCCTGTCCGTGCATTACGTCACTATGTGGACAGAATGAAAGTACTAAGAAGGAGTAATGAGCTATTCATTTCATGGGCTGATCTTCACAAAGGTAAACCTATTTCACATCAGCGCCTGTCCCACTGGATAGTGGAAGCTATTATATCAGCTTATAATAGCTTGGGTCTCTGTCCTCCGGAGGGCCTAAGGGCCCACTCTACCAGGGGTATGGCGACCTCTTGGGCACTATTCAAGGGCGTGTCAGTGCAGGACATTTGTGCAGCAGCAAGCTGGGCTTCACCTCACACTTTTGTCCGATTTTATAGACTGGACGTCACAGAGCTGTCACTGGCTCATTCTGTCCTAAGTGTGTAAAAAACAATAATAATAATAATAAAAAACCTCGTTAGGGAGGTGGTTTTTGTTTGCACATATTCCCGTTCTATCTGGAGAATAGTCAGGGTTTTTTCTTGTGTGTTTTACATCACTGAGTTGTTGACATGTCTGCTTCGGACAGCATATCTGCAAGACGGGAGTTGCCTATATCCCATAGTGAGATACCGAGCAAATGTTTGAAAGAGAACGTTAGGTTACTCACGAAAATGGCATCTCAGGAACCGCACACCAGTGGTTTGAGTCTTACCTCTCAGATAGGTCCTTCAAGGTATCTTGGAGAGGTGAGGTGTCCAAGTCGCAACATCTAGCTACTGGGGTGCCTCAGGGCTCAGTTCTTGGACCACTTCTATCTATATTAATTTTTCATTTATTTATTTATTTTATTTAAAAAAACAACAAAAAACAAACACTAGCTTTCTATTTTTTCTATTCTATCTACCTGTTTCTCTTTGTTTGTGTGTGTGTATATGTGTGTGTGTGTATAATATATATATATATATACACCTTGCTACGTGTACTTCGTTAGGCTAACCGAGACTTGTCATTTGCACTTATATATATTGTTGCTCTTTTGTTAGTTTTGACTGGTTTTATTGTCCTCATTTGTAAGTCGCTTTGGATAAAAGCGTCTGCTAAATGACTAAATGTAAATGTAACGTGTAGTCAGACTCAAGACACAGACAGGTTGGAATCAAACAGACGGGTTTATTGTGCAGATGTCAGGGAATAGCAGAAGCAGGTGATAAATGGCAGATAAGGAGTATTTACTGAGTTGAGCAAGGATACTGATGACGGTGTTAGCTGTTACCAGATTTTGGAGAGCGTGAGATGACGGAAGGTTTTCCAAGGAGCTGGTATCGGGGATCGGACGCAGGTAAGTAATTGGATCACACACACAGGAACACCAGGAGAAGACAAAGGAGATCAGGAGACTTGGAACAGGAATTCAGGTAAGTAGCTTGGCATGAGCGATGAGTCTTTATCCACAATGGAGACCAGACAATGTGCTTGTGTGAACTGTGTGCTTTTATACTGTGGTGCTGGTTATTAGTGAATGACGGTCAGGTGCGTGTAATCAGAACTCCGGTGATTGAAATCACTGATTAGTGGAAGAGCCTGGTGTTTCCGTGACAGCATGATGTTTGTGACATTGTACTGCATGCTGGAGATGTTGGTGTGCTGAGTCCCAGACCCTGTCACTCTCCTGGAACCAATGAGTGACTGATGGTACGTCCGAAGGTTCCCCAGACCTGGAGCCGTATTCTTAAAGATTCTAAGAATCCTCTCAGAGAGCTCCTAATTTAGCTTAAAAATTTCTACATAGGAGTCTTAGCTTAAGAGCAATTCAGGACCAATCTGACAGCAACTCGAAGCGAGGAAAAGACAAAAACTTTCATCTTAGTGAGGAGGCGGGGCTGACCCCGTTGCTACGTATGACACAGTCTTTTGAAGACTGTGATTGGCTGGTTGTTCCAGAAGGGGGAAAAAAAGAGAAAGTGGTTTAG